>NC_079506.1:42081318-42685112 GCF_030052815.1 Hevea brasiliensis | reverse complement strand
TACAACTCTTGTAGGTGAAGGAGGATCTCACTCGCCCTCTGCATGTTCTCATGCTGCTTCTGTAACTCATTGCTCATAGAAGCAAGCATGTAACACTTAGCTCTCATATCATACTCCTTCCACTTGTCCAAAGTTTCATGTTCCTCTTGAGTGGCCTCTGGAGGTAAGGGACTAGGAACATTTGAGTCTAGAACATATCCTATATGTTCAAGGTTCAGGACAAGTTTCAAATTTCTTAGCCAATCAGATAGATTAGGTCCTGTCAACCTATTTCGATCAAGTATGCTTGCAAGGATATTAGATGGTGGTGGTTGTTCTGTGCTCATTGTTATCAAAAACTTAAGTGTAGAAAATAACCAGATTAATTAGTAATTGTATCATGTATTTAACCAAAATGATTATGGTCTTTTTGTAACAACCTCACTTTAGCTATTTCGTACAGTCTACTGTTTCGGCGTCTCCGGGCAGCTAGAATGCTTAAAATTATAATTAGACTAGAGTGGGGAGTTATAAAGAAACCAAATAATGCTCATAAAAATCAAGGAAAAAATTTTAGGAATGAAATACACTAAGGTTAAATGAGCCGAAACCCCAGTGATGAGTAACCCGAAGGGGAAGTGACGGTGAAGGCCGTTAACAACCCTAGACTCAGGGAAAACTTCACAAAATAATTTTTGTGATCTCAGGGAAGGATTATTGGGGTTCCCATGACAATAAAATGTTAAGAAAACACAAGGAAAATTTAATCAATCAGTACACAGTTTTAGCTCAATAAGCCAAACGGAGGGCATTTTGGTCATTTCGTCTTTAGAGATGATTTTTGACCAACTTGTCCAGTTAAATAAATAATTTATATGACATAAAATGTGAATAGATATTGTTAAAATTTAATTAAAATTAAGTAGACAATAAAAGGAAAGAAAATGAAATAAATTGGAATTATGTCATCATTATGATGTCATTAAAATCCTCCCACCCAATCAAATGTTGACACGTGGCATTAACTTAGTTAAAATGACTTAATGGGCAGAAAAAGAGAAGAAAAAAAAAAAAGATGCTTCTTCTTCCTTCCCTTGGTCGAAACCTCTCCCTAACTCTAAACCTCCATGGAAGCTTAGGAAACCTTGAGATAACCCACCAAATTACCTTGAAACTCAACTTTTTCTTCACAAAAAATTGTTCATACACCTTGGGCAAGCTAAAGACAGCAAAAGGAAGTAGAAAGGAGGAGCTTTGATAAGCTTGGAATTTACTTTATTAAAGGTTAGTGACTAAACTTACTCTTTCTCTTTCAATTCATGTTGAAGGAGTGAAATTGAATGCAAACTTACAAGAAAATTTAATAAACATGATGTGTATGTCTTGCTTAAAATTCCAGCAGCCTTGGGCTTGGTAGGGTTTTGATGATTTTCTTGAATTAAAATGATACCCTAGCTGCCCTTAATACTAACCTATTATTTAGGATAGTGAAAGGTAAGTGAATGCATGATTTGAGATGGAATGGGTTAGGGTTTGGGTATGAAATTGAGACCTTGATCATGTAATGGTGAAAGTAAGTTTTAATGGTTAATTAGTGACCATTTTGTTATGTGTGAATAAGAAATGAAGTGGTTTGTTTAGTGGGAATTGAAGTTAGTGTTGCTGCCTTGGCTGACCTGTAGGACTGAGCATGAGTCCAGTAGGTTTGAGCAGCTATAACTAGAGTTTTATAGGTTCAATTGGTGTAAGGATAATTGGACATAAAACTAGACATATAATGGCACAACTTTGGTGAAGAAATCATGCCCAAAAAACCAAACCAAGTTGACCTAAAGATTGCCCTAATTCGGGTGACCTGCATTCTGTTTGGGCAAAATGACCAAATGAATAATGTTTATTCATTTGGTCATAACTCAGTGTAGAAAGGTCCAATTGACCTGACATTTTACTAGCAGAATGCTGAGATATAGACCTACAACTTTTATGAAGAAACCTAACTCATATTTTGACCATAACATGTTTAAAAAGTGACTTGCAGTCACTGCACAAAACATTATAGATTTGGTCAGTCCAGAAAATCTGGAAAGTTTGCAATCCGGCCAGTTATGGTGTTTAAACCATAACTTGAGCTAGAAAACTCCAAATTGAATGATTCAAAAAAGGAAATGTAACTAGACACATAGGGAACAACTTTCGTGTTGATAACTTTTCCAAATTCCCATTGTAAAAATGACCAATGGAACAGTAAACACAAGGCTTGAAATCTGAAAATTTTAAACAACTAACACTAAGCTTAGAAACGGTATTGGTAACCAATACCAACAACATTAGAATGAAAAATGGGATATGTTGGGAGTATTAGAACCAATGTACCTATTGCCTATGCAAAATTCAATATTTTAGTTGACTAATAAAATGAATAGTAACACCTAATCTTAAATTTCAAGAATTGTACAATTTAAGAAGTGTAACATGCCCTAATACACCTAACAAGATTGGTTTGGATAGGTTGGCATGCCAATAGGGTTCTGTTAGCAGTACTGCATATGGCTTCATGCCATTCTGTGTTTTATGGCCTCACGTGTCATTCTGTGTTATAATAGCCTTTGGCTATGTTGATTGAGTTGTTATAGTTGGGTTTTATCCCTGATAATTATTACAGCTTATTAGTTGTTCTGTTGCACACCGGGAGACACAATGTGACCGATGGTGTGATGGTCCGAGGTACTTGGTACCCAGTGTTAGTTTACCCATTTATCCAGTCCAGTCATCTAGTATAGGTTACTTGGGCAATCAAAATAAATCTTATCAAATTTTAATAAAATAATACTGCAATAAATGCCAAAAATTAAGTCTACAAAAAAATGTAAACATACATTCTGCATATTTATTTTATTTTAGTTATTTTATTTTATATTGTCACCACTAAGCAGAATTCCTTAGCGCGTCACTTTTGCCACGCACAGGTACTGGAGACATAGCTGGGGAGTCCAGCAGACCTCAGACCGGGTGAATTGTCAGATCTGCACACAGAGTCCAGAGTCACCACACATTTGTAGTGCATAGGTAGGATATTAGGTTACTTTTAGTATTTTGTATTTTGTAAACTTTTGTAATTAGACTTTTATTTTTTCATGTATATTATAAACTCATGTAATTATGTTGTGATGTAAAGATCTATAAATCATGTTTAGTAATAAATTTGAGTATTTCTTATTGAGTTGAGTATGATATGAAGCGAATTGAATTTTGAGATATTGAAGTAATTTGAGAAATTGTGGAAAGATGTTGGTGGTTGACGGAGATTGATAATATGATTATATTGGAAGTGTTTTTAACAGATTCAGAAGAACTATTTTTCCAATTTACAGCCGGCATTCTGCCGAATTTTCTATAAAATTTGCTAAAAATTCTGATTAAACAAAATTGTAAATAAATGAATTAAAAAGGGTGTCGACACCATATTTTGGTCGATCCTCGAAACCAATAAACTTTGAAGCCGATCCCCAACACATAGTCTCCCCTTTGCCAAATAACCACATTTCTGATCTCTCCTCAAAAGGAATCTAATCAATACTAAGTCTCCAAATCACCTAAAGCCTCACCGATCTCTCAAACTAATTGTCAAATCCCCTGACCAGTCAATTATATTCCCGATATCTCTTGTCAAAATTGAACCAACACTAGATCTTTATGTTACTAGTTTTATTGCCGATCTCCCTTTTAAAAGTTTAGGAATAATCAAGTTAAGGTTCCAATCCGGTTTAATGATGATTCCGATCTTAAGTATCCAAATTAAATTTCCAATTTTAATCGAGTCCCGTTTAGCGTTGGTTCCCAGCCGATCTCATACTTATTGTGTTTTCCGACCTCTTACACTTAGATTAATAATTACTTTTAGATGTTGTTCTAATATGCTTAGACAATCAAGTGCTTATGCAATTTAGAGACTTTCCGATCACATCCAATCATTGAACAAAAAGGGAATTTTATTTCATTTCATATTAAAATTTATACAGGTCATTCGGTTGGGGGATCACCCCCAGCCTGATCTACATTTTGTTCGCTCCCTCTCTCACCTTCGGCCTCCTCCTCGCTTTCCTCTTCGTCTTGGGGAGCTAGGTCGACCATCCAGGAGAAGTCCTCCTCGGGATAACGCTTCTTGAGCTCGGCCAAGAGATCCCTGTGAGCATTCACATAAGCGCTAGCCTCCCTTGTGGTGGCCTCTTCTTCTTTCGCTTTGAGCTCCTCAATGAGGTGAGCAACTTCACCAGCTCGGAGCGCCTAAACTTCTTCAAGAACATGAGCTCGCTCGGCCAGAACATGAGCTTGCTCGGCCAGCTTATCCTCGTAGAACTTCATCCGCCCCTCAATTTCAGATATGTAGTTCTGAGCGGATGAGAGTTGGGATCGGAGGGAAGCCACTTCATGACCCATCTTCTCGACCTCCTTACCCAGGCGGTGAGCCTTCTCCCAGACAATGTGCTGGTTCACCAAGCACTCCACGTTCAGGCTCATAGATCGGGTCAGGATGTCATCAAGATTGTCCGAGGACAGCCTATCCCGATCCTCCCGAAGGCAGATAGAGGACCCCAAGACCTTAGCAAAACCAGGGTTCTCTCGAACCGTGCGGTTTTTCTCCAGCGAGTGGATCAAGATTTGGGCACCGCGGGAAAGGGTCCTTACAGGAGGTTGGGAAGGACCCCCTTCTGCACACAAAGCGACTGGAGGAGGTGGAGGCGGCTCCTCTTGGCGAGGAGGAGATCGGACCACTTCTATGACCGGCGATCCCGAGGGTTGAGACGAGCCTCCTTGCATCTCCCCGGGATCATGGCTGGGCATTTGAAGCAGCTCAGAACGCTTCATCTCCCGCACTTTTCGGGAGACCTCCCTCTTCCGCTTTCGGCTCTCCTTGGAAGCTTCGCCGCTTGCCATACCTGCATAAAGAAGAGGTCAGTGAGATCGCTAAGGTCTAAAGATCTGAGATATAGAAAATACCGATGCCGAGGTCAGAGAGCTGAAGCCCGCGATCTTCGCCAGTGATCAACTCCATTGTCCAGTGATGCAGTTCGGCAGTCACTGCATCCAAACAAGAGAACTTCTCTCTGGCCGCCTAATCTTTCAGCTCCATCACCATCAGGCCTTCTTCCCTATTTACGGTGATGCGCTTCGGAAGTAAGGGGCCCTGGTGCAGCCAGCTGCGAGGGAAGCTCTCAAAGCCGTTCGGAATTTTGCTCCTCATAATGAAGAAGCGATTCTTCCAATTCTTCAGGGAGGAGGGTAGATCGGTAAAAAGCCCGCAATGTGGCTTCGCCTGGAAAAACCAATACTCGTCGTCCTTTTGACGAGTTAATCTATGTAGTTCGGCGAATACCTTAGCTGTAGGGCAGAGTCCCTTAGCTCGGCAGAGGCCTCTGAAGGCTACTAGGATCCGCCACGAGTTCGGGTGAACTTGGGCGATGCACACTTAGTGAAATTTTAAAACTTCCTTAAAGAAGTCATCAAGGGGGAACTGCAGTTCGGCCTTAAATTGTTCTTCGTATACCATGATCATATCATTCTCCTCGAAGAAGTGATCAGCACGAAGATCGCCGTGACACTTAATCAGCTCGTATGAATCAGACCGAATGTTATACTCCTGGCTAAACGACTACAGGTCAGTTTCATGCAGGATTGATGGCAGCTCATCCATGGGAAGATTTTCTCTCCCTGAAGAATGTACATGCCTTGATGGTGTTGCTTGCCCCTGAGCTGGAATGGAGACCCTAGGAGGTTCAGGTCGCACGCTTGGGTCGACCACCTCCATTTCATCAGATGACCACGAGACCTGAACAGAAAGGGGGCTTGCTGCTCTCTGACCCTCGGCGCCGCTCATTTTCAAAGGAAATACAGAATTTAAACTAAAAGAAGGATCAAAACCCTTACCGGAGCTTGATCGATGCCGGAAGAACTTGAAAAAATCGAGAAAATTTTGGAACCGCTCGCGGGATGCTGAAAATGACATAAGAGAGCAACCGGCTGACCCATTCCCTATTTATACCCGTCTGAGCATTTAATGCTCACAGTGTTCCAGGCGGTGCATCGGTTAGCGAGATTTGCCAGCTTTTTTGACACGTCTCACGAATATTCCAGAAATTCCATAATAAAAGGTCGGATTACATCATTTTGGCGATCTCAAGAGATCGGATTACATCAAAAGTCGAATTACATCATTTGGGCGATCTCAAGAGATCGGATTACATCAAAAGTCAAATTACATCATTTGGGCGATCTCTAGAGATCGGCAGTACATTGTTAGTAGTATGCCCTAGAGCATATCATTTAGTATGTATCTTGTACATATTTTATTAATAAATGGCATTTCCACTTTTCTGTTTATATAATATATTTATGTGTAATAGAAAAGGTCCATTGATATTTTGTTAGAAATATTATTCTTAAGTTGTTAAGAATATGAGTGACAATATTTCTAGCACAAAGTATCATAAATAAGTTCACAATCGAGGATACTTCATAATAAGGACATGACTTATCCAGAAAGATTGTATTCATGTTTGTTCCCAAGTTATTTATATGAGATATAAATAAGATGGAATGGTGAGTCTCATGCCATATGACAAACATGATAGGCACTTATAAGTGATAAGTAGGCCGAACCAGTGACACTTATGACAAGCACATGGAGTTTACTCTTGTCAATGTTTTGTCATAAATCATATCAGTGCATATAATCTTTAGACTTGAGATAGCACAGTTATCTTGTATATAGGTAGTTTGAGTTTGATCTCGCTTTCATACTTGTACTGTGTATGGATATATGGGCATGTGTTGGCTCCTACTAGTTATATATGGAGGTAGGTGTTGATCAAGATGGAATCTGTTCCTCTAAGTAAATAGAGATAAAATCCTATGTTCATTTAATTGTTCTTGATGTTTCAAGTTCCTGGCCAGGACAGATAGATTTATTCAGAAAAGAGTTTCGGATGAGAAAATCTTTTTAATCAAGAACTGGAATTAAAAGAGAACATAATATTCATAGCAAATGGAGTTTGACATAAACCATGACTCCAGCTTGAGTTGGGATTTTGTAACAGAGAGATTCTAGTGCATGGTAACATATGATTATAGGTTCATTTAAGGTAAACCTTATTACTAATTGGGTGGCCATGGCATGCTATGCTAGGTGTTAACCATGGTCTATGAGGTTCATAAAATGATTTAGAGAAATCATTTATGGTAAGAAAGAGTTCTAATGAAATTAAGAGTTGATATCATGTCTCATTGCCAATTAGTGATGAGCCTAGTAAGTCACACACATACACAAGTTATCACCTATTTAAATATGATTTAATTAATTAATTAAAGAGTTTAATTGATTAATTAAATAGGTTTGGTTTGCAATTAAATTGCAAAGTCCCTAGCATGACTTGAAACCAAATCTAGATTATTGGATGTATAATATAAGTTAAATTTATATTTAAAGTGTTTAAATATGAATTTAATTAATGAGAAATTAATTAATAGAGATTAATTAATTAATTTATATTTGATATAAATTAATTAGAAGAAGAAAAATAATTATTTTGGGTTGAGAACTCAAAATTAAGACACAGGGGCATTTTGGTCATTTTGCAGTGTGACACGTGGCACCATGAGATGGTGACACATGGCATAACACATAAGCTTGCCAAATATTTTTTTTTAATCATGTAAGATGATTAAAATCAAGATTAAATATAGGTTTGACACTTGGCACAATATGATTGGGTCACTTAAACCTAGAGCTAATCAAAGGGTGACATGTGGCAAGGGTTTAATGTGTTAACCTAGCTATTTAAGTGTTGTTATGAGAAAATAAAACACAACCAGCAGCCACACTCCTTTGTCACACCACTTTGAGGGTTTTTATCTCTTCTTCTTCATCTCTTATCAATTCAAAGAGATTAGCCATTAATCTCTTGAATTAAGAACACTAGAAATTGTTTCTAGTGTCCTGTTTACATCTTTAATCTCTTAAAAGGCAGAACTTGATTTTCTAATTAATAGAAAAAGCTTTAGAAGCTAATCAAGGGCTGCTATAGGTGTTCTTGGTGTGGACAAGCTAGAGGGACAACATCTGGTGTCCTGAAGACGAATCTCAAAGGCGCAGACACGCTGTAGTGCATCAAGAGGTTAGTATAATCGTTCTTGATTTAATCTAGGGTTCTAAAATTAATCTGATTAATTTTAAAATCTTAAATGGAAAATACAGATCCAAAAACATATTAAAAGAGTTTTAATATGTTGTTTATCATTGAAATCAAATAGATAAAAATAAATCTTGCATGATGCATGTGACCCTAGGTGAAAATTTTTGAATTCAATGGCATAAACTTGTGTTTTTCACGCTTCCGTTCCTTCATACATCCCATCTAATAAAGACCTATGTCAAAGCCTAGTCTCGTGGCGGAGTCAAAAGATGTGTTAGATCTGCCATCGACATCAGACAGATGTACAGCTCATATGGGGGGATTAAGACTCTCATGAGGATGAGAGAGGTCGTCATCAATGTTATTGCTCAAAACCGAGCCGCTGTCGGAACACCCAATGCGGTGAGAAGCCGAATGAACTTCAAGGGGCAGTCACCAATGTTAAGGGGATTATTAGCAGTCTTCTCGCCCAAAATCAGTTCGCCGATTATATCGGTCGAACGATTCGAGATCGACACGATCGAAGTCCTTGATCCAGGTCGGCAAATTAGTCCGATTCTCCCACTATCATCAAATGAGGTTATCATAATTTCCTGATCCCCGGGATCGTAAATTTTTAGTCGGGGAATGAAAAGGACAATCGAAAAAAGATCAAAGGCCACTATCATGGCCGGGACTATTGCCGGAGTAGTTAGAACAGGAAATGTGAGAAGGAAGAGGAGAAAATCAAATGCGGAGGGCTTTCCCGTTGAAGGTGTATATATAGGCTGAGTCTGAGCATTTATTGCTAGCAGAAGACGAAGCGGATGCCTCGGAAATCGAAGGAATAAATGCTTTGACTGAATTGGACCGGATAAAGGAGAAAATTGGAGTTGGAGAGGTCGGAAGAGGGGAGCCTGGCATGATAGATTGGAAAAGGGTCGTATAAGAAAGATCGGAAGGGAAGGGAGGAATAAGACAACTTCCACTAATTGTCGTCATAATCGGAGCCGAGGTAGTTAAAGCGTTGCAGAAAAAATCTCCACCGCACGCCCCAGAATCGCTTGCATTACTGACATGTGCCAGAGTATGTCATGACAGTGCTGTACATCCCAATCTCCACCATTGATCTTACTTGTAAGGACGAGCCCGGAGCCCTTGGATCAAAGAAGAAGACGACAAGACCAGCGCCTTTCACTCCCAGCCCTCGGATCGCCCTTGACAAGAAAATTTTGGGCCGTCAGATTAGAAGAGAGAAAGGACAAATATTCTGAATGGGATCTCAGCCGTTCGTTCTGATTCTCTTTAATTCCCGAGCCTCAGATCATGTCCTTTAAAATCCTAACCTTCCATCTCCCTCAAAATAAATCCTGACCCTTCATGGAGAGCACCCGGTTCCTATAAATACCTGCATGAAAACTGTTCAAAGAGGACGAAAAAAAAGGGTAGTGACTATAGCGGAAGGACTCTGAAACTTAATTCAGTTCGTTACTCTGCTATTTTTGAGCTTTCGTAAGAAAAACTTTTGAAACCAGTTTTCTGAAGTGTTTTCTTGCAAAGGGATTTTTGAATACTGAAACTCTCCATTTTCAGGTCGTTCATTATCCTGTGACGCTCTCACTTTCTATCTTTATTATCTTTATTTCCATTCCCGTTGTCCAAGCTCAACTTCATTCAAACTCAGTTATTTTGACCTGACTGCATTTTAGCGAAGCATCCTTCATTTCAAGGCGAACCTTAGCCTTCAGGCTATCAGCCCGCAGTCCTATTACGTTTTGTGATTCTGTAGTTAGTTCAATAGATTCGGCTCCCTATAGGTGAGTGCTCATATTGCCACTTTATTAAGTGCTCGTTCTTATTTTATGTATTTCCTTTGTTCTTTTTATGTATGTAATTTTCTCCAAGTTTATATTGTGTTAAAAAAACGCGAAGAAGGTTACTCTCGAGTTTACTCCTTTGTTGATCAGCCCATTCTTTTTATTAATCTTTGTTACTTCTAAATGCAAGTCTTCTAGTCCCGAGTAGCATATAAGCGGTTGGATAAAATGTAGGTAACTGTATCTTAAGGGTCTCTTTAAAATAATGAAAGGTCTGGAAAATAGTAAGGCCGAATCACTAGAATAACACAAAAGACGATTGGGTAAGATGTCACAAGGTGGAGTAAAACCAACCCTTAGACAAGCAAATGGGACAGATCGGGTATCCAAAGGTACTGGTAATGCGACCACATAGGAGGTCGGTAAAATTCAGTCTGGTATCCCCTGTCTAGTCAGGAGGTACCAATGAGTTAAAAGAAGCCTTATTCCGATCCCCGGCATCTTTGAATGCCAGAACCCTTAGTCTTAGGCTCTTATGATGTGTAGCTGTAATCAAATTTCGAGAGGTCAGAAAAGTCCTTATCCGAATCCCATTAAAATAAAAGAGATCGGAGGAGAGTTCTTATCCGATTCTCAATCCAAAAATTCTAATAAATATTTAAAAGAGATCGGAGGAGAGTTCTTGTCCGATTCTCAAGCTAAAAAATCTAATAAATATTTAAAGGAGATCGGAGGAGAGTCTTATCCGATTCTCAATCCAAAAATTCTAATAAATATTCAAAAGAGATCGGAGAAGAGTTCTTATCCGATTCTCAATCCAAAATTTTAACAAATATTTAAAAGAGATCGGAGGAGAGTTCTTATCCGATTCTCAATCCATAATTTTAACAGTTATTTAAAAGAGATTGGAGGAGAGTTCTTATTCGGTTCTCAATCCAAAAATTCTAATTTTAACCTAAAAGAGATCGGAGGAGAGTTCTTATCCGATCTCTAATCAAAATTTTAAATCTAAAAGAGATCGGAGGAGAGTTCTTATCCGATTCTCAAATCGAATTCTAACAAATATGCAAAATAACCCCTTAAACAAAACTGATACGCAACAGTAACTCACCCAGGGTCATCTCATTTATTCGTGTTTCTGGGTAACCCGAATTGGTGAAAAATCAAATATTCCCTTTTACCAAAAGGATTAACATTTCCATTCGAACCCTCCTAACTATTAATTTTAGTTTATAAAGAGCTTGAAGTTAAATCTGCTTGCCCTCATTTAGGGACGAGGTGGGGTGCCTAACACCTTCCCCACCCATTTACGGACCCCGAACCTAGAATCTCTGTTCTTGAAGTGGTTTCATTTTAATTTATTTTCACAAATAGTTTTCTTTAATTTCCCTCAAAATTAAAGTGGCGACTCCTCACTCTTTCCCACTTCGATGAGTGTTCGTCCAGGCGACCGCAAAACACCTTGCGACAGCTTGGCGACTCCACTGTGGAGATTCTTCAACCCCGACCTAGAGGTCCAAAAGCATATTTAATCTTATGTTCCTATAAACTAGAATTATATTTAGATAGGTACAATTTACGAAATTCAAAAACCTTAATCTATTAATGTTTGTTATTTCCTCTAACCGCTTTATTTATTTTTGTTTTATATCCTACAGCATTCTCCGTCTAAAAAGGAAAAATAAGAATTCCCCTGTATTGGGAAGAGGTAAAGGTGTCCCTTCACACACTGAACACTCACATAATGTCCTCACACACTTCAGCCCTATACCCGGGCTTTCTTACCCTTTTAGGAAAGTAGGAGGGGGTCATGTAGCGGTACCCGTGGGTTTTACCCCGTTAGTATCCGTGAAGGCTTTTGCTCAAATTGAAACTCGTTCTATTTACTGTGATACCCGTGAAACTTTCCCGACAGTATCATGGGGGATAGAATGGGGCTCTCTTTGTTTCTGATGAGGGGCAATTTGGGAACCTGTGGCTTTTAGAAAATTAGACCTTGAACTAAACAGTCACAATAGCTGGAAGCCGTAGCAAGCTACCTTATAAGATAGAACTATCCAATTAGGTAGCACCTAGCCTGTACTAGGACTCTCCTTATTTTAGGACAAAAGGGGCATACTTACTCTTACCCTATTCTGTTGGTGTTTTATTTAGTCTTTATTTTATAGGGTAATCTTGAATCATACTGTTAAGAAAACCTACACACTTTCCTACTTTGATAAATGTGTAGGTGTCACTCTGCCAACAGTATAATTCAAGATTACCTGAATTTATCCTACTAATAAGTTTTTCCTGCAGGCATCACCAAAACAAGGTCTGTAAAAGGATAAGCATCATTTTTAACATGGCATCCTCGAGTCAGTCGGCAGAAGAAATTCTTATACCAGAACAGAATGCTAAACCATGGCCCGAACTGTCTCATAGTTCAGTGCCCCCACAAAGTGATACTAGCTCATTACCTCCATTGGACTTGAGCAAGATTAAAGTCAGAATGGACAGTCTCGAGGGTTTGGCCAATGTTTGGAAGTCATTTCTCGATCAGGTCAAAGCACAATTTGAGAAGAAATATGGGAGGATTGCAACCTTGATTGATACGAGTTAAAGTTCAAGTCCCGACATTAAAGGCCATGTTGCCAGTTTGGAATCCTAAGTATGGGGTGTTCTCTTTCAACGATATCGATACTGCTCCCACTATGGAAGAATATCAAGCATTGCTAGAAATCCCTTATGCGGCATAGAATCGGATTTACCTACACCTCGAGCATAGGCAGACCTGGAAACGGTTCGCACATATGCTGGGGATTCCACCAGAAGAAGCAAAGGCGAGGGAAACTGTCAAAGGGAACACGCATGGATGGTATTGGACTTATCTCAAGAAGTGGTTAGATCATTGCATCTAAGATGAACAGTGGGATCAAGCTTCATTGATGCTCGCCTTAGCGATCTACGGCCTGATCTTGTTCCCTGGACCTTCCGGAATCATAACCTGCGGTGTTGTGGAAATGTTCTGGGCAGTAGAGAAACAGAAGGTCAATCCAGTACCGGCAATTCTTGCCGAGACTTTCTTAACCCTTACTTACTGCAGACAACAAGGCAAGGGATCCATTAAATGTTGTTCTCAATTGTTGCACCTCTGGATCATTAGTCATATGTGTCCTGTGGAGACGAAGGGATTAACTTGGTACCTTGACCAGCCTCTCATCGAGAAAATGACCCGATTAGTAATTAGCCCAAAGGATGAGCTGCAGTGGCAAGAATGAATTTTGAGCTTCAATAGCCATGACTACTGTTAGAGGAAATTGTGGATGTCAGGTCAACCCATTTTGGTCAGCACGGGGGGCAATCAATCAGTATCCCTAATTGGAGTGACTGGGTACACAAGTTACACTCTAGCATTGGTAATGAGGCAGTTTGGCTCAACCCAGTCCGGAATCAACATTGAAGAATACCACCGAGGTCATTTCTACCATGAGCTCAATGATGAGGAAGGATTGAAAATAGCTCGCAGATCCTGGGAAAACATCACTATGATGGAAAGTTCGCCTAAAGGTGCAAGTGCCGCAGGCGATTATCTTAAATGGAGGGCTAGCAGGGATCAAGGACACTTAACTGCAGATTCAACCAAATTCGAAGGCAGCAACCCTCGTCAAAACGTCCTTTCAGAAGAAGCTAGTGATCATTTGGCCGATTCCCTACAAAAGGCAAACACCGAAAACTCACAACTGCAAGAATAAATAAAACAGTTGGAGGACCAACAGCAGATCCTTAAAAGAAAAGTGAGAAGGCTCAGGGAAGAGGCAAGGACCGAAAAGATGGGCTTCAAAGAGCAAGAGGCACGGTGGGAAAAGGAAAAAAGCTCTCTCCAAGCTATAATAAAAGAAGTAGAAGTACAGAATAGCAAGCTTCAGGAGAAAATGAAATACCAGGAGATACTCGTAGAAGAGAATAAATAAGAAAACAAAAAGAAGAAGCTTAAATTGAAGGAACAAGCACTGCTTATCAACGATATTCTAAAGGAATGTGCTAAGGAAAGAAAGGAAAAAGAAAGATAAGCCGCTCTCCATCAGGAGCTGAAAGAGAATGTTGACCAGCTGGAGAGAATGATAGCACAGGGGAAACAAGAACTCCTACCTGAATCCGAGTATGCTCTGAAAGTGTTCAACCCTGGCAGACAAGAAGAAAGGCTATATGAGCATCTCAGAAAATGTCATTACATTATAAAGAACCTCCCTGAGCCCAGGCCGATGTAAAGAATGTTGTATATGAATTATTCAGCTAATGGAATAGCTTTTGGGCCATTGTTTAGCAAGTTGTAAATGAATAGTATAACTCTCGTAGGAACCCCCTCGCTAGGGTTATGCGAAAAATTGGATGTGCCATATGAACAGGTATCATAAATGCGCATTCAATCCGGTCATTCACAGTCGGACTATCGAACCATGCCATGATAAAATTGATGCAATTATTCTTCCACAGATTTTATTTTGGCTCCAAAATGCCACTGTATCCTTTGTCTAAACCAGGACCTTTTTTTTACGAAATTCAAAATTCATTAAAACTTTTTTTACTCCCTACAGAAAATCAACATTGCTTCAAACAAAGCAAGTCTGACCAGG
The DNA here is from genome assembly GCF_030052815.1 of Hevea brasiliensis. NCBI lineage: Eukaryota > Viridiplantae > Streptophyta > Magnoliopsida > Malpighiales > Euphorbiaceae > Hevea > Hevea brasiliensis. The sequence goes on along the minus strand of NC_079506.1, from coordinate 42,670,532 downwards.
CACACAGTTCAACCCAAACGAGTGTACTTAATAAGATCACGAACAAAGAAGATAATGGAAGACCAAGAACAAGTCCAGAACCTACAAGGACAGGTTTCCGAATTGAAAGATCAAGTCTCGGAGCTCATGAGACTAATGAGGGAGATGTCCCAAAATAAACCTGCTTCAGAACCTAACTTACCACTACCTCCCCCACCACGTACAACAATTGATCCTCATCAGGCTTCAACCTCTCAGTCACCTATCCCGGATCCGACAATCACTGTCAATCCGGCTACCATGAATAATGACCTACCTTTCTCCCATTACCCAGCCGTCTTAAATGCTGATCCATACCCTTCAATACTAATTCCTCCAGTTCACTCCACCCCTCATCTCCCAACTGGGGGAGCATTTCATGCAGTAGGAGGAGAAAATAAGACCAGAGAAAATGAGAAGCTGTCTGCTCTAGAAGAGAGATTGAGAGCAATAGAGGGGTTGAACATATATGGTTCAGTCGACGTGGCGTCACTGAGATTGGTGCCAGACGTGGTGGTGCCGCCCAAGTTCAAAATCCCGGACTTCGACAAGTACACCGGGAACTCAGACCCCCGCATTCACCTGGAAACCTACATTGCCAAAATATCTGCCTTGGTAGAAGATGACAGACTTCTCGTCCACTTCTTTCACGAGAGTCTCTCCGAGGCAGCCCTGAGATGGTGCATACAGTTGGACAGGAGGAAACTGCGCTCCTAGAAGGATTTGGCAGATGCTTTCCTAAAGCAGTATAAATTTAACTGTGATGTGGCCCTCATAAGGAAAGACCTCCAAAACTTAGTACAGAGAGACAGGGAAAGCTTCAAGGAATATGCCCAAAGATGGAGGGAAAAGGCTGCAGAAGTTTATCTTCCAGTGACCGACAATGAACTATGCTCCTTGTTCATTAAGACGTTGAAGGCTCCATACTTCAACCTGATGATTGGAAATACTTCCAATAGCTTCTCAGACATTATCCAGGCTGGTGACAGGATAGAAGCTAATTTAAGGATGGGACGACTGCAGGAGTTAACTGAGAATCCTGCGAAGAAAACTGCCAGTTTTGGCAAGAAGAAAGAGGGTGATGTGCATTCCATCACCCGTCAGAACACCCAATCTTCATTACCTCCAAATAACTACCGGCCATATCCTCTCCCTCATGGCCAAACCATTGCAAACATTCCACCCCCTTTCCCAAATTATTCTCACCCACGCCCACAGTATCCACCACCTACAAATTACCAACCCAGACCACCTCCTCCACCTGCTCAACCCAGACCACCCCAAAATAACCAGAGACCCCAAAGAAGCCCTGATCCACCGCTCCCCCTCCCACTCAGCAAAATATACCGATACCTCGTCGGTATAAACCAAATAGTCCCAATTCCCCTTGATCCAATCCAGCCGCCATACCCCAGGTGGTATGATGCCACTACCCGGGGTGAGTATCATGGAGGGGCACAAGGGCATTCAACCGATAACTGCGGAGCACTCAGGGGAAGGGTGCACGCCCTAATCAGGAATGGGTGGTTGAAGATTGAAGGGAATGGTTCTCTCCCCAATGTTACCTCGAACACATTGCCCAATCATGGTGCGAGCACTAGTGCAAATATGATAGAATTGAAAGGAGAGGAGTCGGCACCAGAGGTAGACGAGCTGATTCCTCACTTTGAGGAAATTTTTAGAATGGAAGTAAGGGAAGGTTACCTCCACCCTCAAGCCCCAGAACCTGAGGTTGAAATGGGATGCCCCTATCATGGAGGAGCAGCTGGCCATGAGCTGCAAAACTATGAAGAATTTAATCAAGAGGTCCAGAACTTATTGTCCCTCAAAGTTCTGAGATGCCAGGCAAGGTCCAAAATGGAGGAAGGAGTAAATACAGCCCGACTCGGCCAAAACGCCTCTACCTCTAACCACAGAATCACTTTCTCACCCCTAGTATCATCCCCACTAGTAACAATCATCCGAACCCCGCCTCAGCTCCCTGTCACAAACACCCATGCCATACCTTGGAATTATAACTTCCAAGTTTTCACTCAAGGAGCGTCAAGCAGTACATCGGCTCCTAATCTTGCTTCACCTTCAGCACCTCCAAAACCGTGCTTCACTCCTCATGAGCATTTCAAAATGACTTATGCCAGACCTACCAGCAGTACTACTCCCCAAGCTAATCCTCAGCCTGTCGCTGCCACAAAATCCTCCCCACCTGAGTAAGAAGTCGAGTTTATAACTCGAAGTGGGAGATGTTACGAGAACGAAGAGAAAGAAAAAAAGAAAGGGAAAGTAAAAATGGGAGAGTCACAGAAGAGTACGGAAGAGGAGGTTGAGAAAACGAAGGAAGTAAAACCCACCAGACCAAGAGAGGAAGAGGAGCTGTTGCTTCAAATAATGAAGCAGAGTGAATACGTGGTTGAGCAATTAAGAAAGACACCTGCTCGAATTTCACTGTTATCGGTAATTCTGAGCTCAGAGGTACATCGTCAAGCCCTGCAGAAAATTCTGGATCAGGCCTTTGTGAACCCCGACATCACACCGGGGCAGTTCGAGAAGATAGTGGGACAAATCCAGGCATCCAGTTTTGTCACCTTTTCTGAAGAAGAGATAGACCCTGCAGGCTTAGCACACACTAAGGCTCTACATGTGACGGTTAAGTGCAAAGGTTGTATAGTGGCCAAGGTCCTTATTGACAATGGATCCACGCTCAATGTACTGCCTAATGCCACTTTGGCAAGGCTACCGGTTGACCATTTAAATATACGTCAGAGTGCTATGGTGGTAAGAGCCTTTGACGGTACAAGAAGAGAAGTGCTGGGAGACATTGACTTGCCCCTCCAAATTGGCGCATGCACCTTCAACGTCACATTCCAAGTGATGAACATTGAACCTACCTACAATATGTTGCTGGGGAGGCCTTGGATCCATTCTGCGAATGCCGTTCCTTTGACTTTGCACCAGAAGATAAAGTACATTATGGACGGTAAAATCATCACTGTGAGAGGGGAAGAAGCCATATTGGTCACCAAGCCACAATCACTTCCTTATGTGGAAGCTACTAAGGAGTCGTTGGAAAGCTCCTTCTAGGCCCTCGAATTACAAGAAACCATCTCAAGGAATGAAGGGGCTATGGCTATGGTAGCCAAGGTGATGTCGAGGAATGGGTATGAAGAGGGCAAGGGGTTAGGCACCGCATTACAAGGGATTGTTGAACCTATACCGGCTATCCAGAAGGTAGGCCGTTGCGGTTTGGGTTATGAGGAGGACGCCCTCATGGATGGGCGATTCTGGATGAGGAATAGACTTCGGGATCAAAGATTTGATCAGAAAACTAGGAAAATGAAGGTAGTCCCGAGGATCACGGAGGTATTCACTAAACCGGTCATTGAAAATCCGGTAGAGGTTGAAGAATCACCTGATGAACCATCCATCGATGTCATCCATCTTGATTCCTTGTATGAGGCTCTGGTCTCGCCAATAGCTGAAGGGCAAGACCTGGACAACTAGACAGCAGAGGACATCCCTGTACTTAATATCGAGTAAAGTACTTTTGGTTATCTACACTTGATCATTTTGTCCATGGTGGCAAGTGTAATATTGTAAATGGACTCTTTTCTTATGTCATAAATGTTAATGAATTAATAGCGCATTTTATATCCAATTCTCTTTCTTTCCTTTTGAATTCCATCCTTATAATATATTCCATTTTCGTTCATTCAGGACCATTCATCAATTAACACCTAATAATTCAATAGACTCAGAAATTCCTCTGGTTAATTTTGAAATCCCCATAACTGCCATTACTTCAAATGATTCTGAGGTGGAACTCACAGAGGAAAGGGATGAAAGAGATGAACCTTCCCTAGTACCTTGTGGGGACGAAACGCGCACCGTAAACTTAGGCACGGAAGAAGTGAAAAGGGAACTTAAGGTTATGGAGAGTGAAGAATTAGAAGATATGATCAGTCTGCTCAAGGAATTCCTAGACGTATTTTCTTGGAGCTATGATAATATGATTGGTTTGGACCCTCATATAGTGACGCACAAAATTTCCCTAGTTCCGGGGACAATCCCGGTAAAGCAGAAATTAAGAAGAATGAATCCTGACACACTGCTCAAAGTTAGGGATGAGGTTAAGAAACAGTATGATGCTGGGTTCCTGAAAGTAGTCAAATATCCCCAATGGATAACTAATGTTGTCCCGGTAATGAAAAAGGACGGGAGAGTCAGGGTGTGCGTTCATTACAAGGATCTTAATAAAGCGAGCTTGAAAGATGATTTCCCTCTCCCTCACATTGATGTGTTAGTAGACAATGCTGCGGGATTGGGTAGGTGTTTGTGTATCGATGGGGCATCAGGGTACAATCAAATCCCAATGGATGAGGAAGACAAGAAGAAAAGTGCTTTTATCACTTAATGGGGGGTATTTTGCTATCGGGTCATGCCTTTCGGGTTAAAGAATGCTGGAGCCACCTACCAACGCGCTATAGTCACATTATTCCATGATATGATGCACAAAGAAGTGGAGGTGTACATGGATGATATGATCATCAAATCCAGGGGAGAAGAGAGCCATGTGCAGGTGATGAGGAAAGTATTCGAGAGACTCAGGAAATATCAACTGAAACTGAACCCTACCAAATGCATATTCGGAGCTAGATCTGGGAAATTGTTGGGATTCATAGTGAGCGAAAAGGGAATAGAAGTTGATCCAGACAAAGTCCGAGCCATTCAAGAGATGCCTTACCCAAAAACAGAAAGGGAGGTGCGCAGTTTCCTGGGGAAATTGAACTACATATCAAGGTTTATTTCCAATCTCACCGCTAAAGCTGAGCCTATTTTTAGACTACTCCGAAAGAACAACACCACTCAATGGGATTTAGTTTATCAAGAGGCTTTCGAGAAAATCAAGCAGTACCTGTCCAATCCACTAGTATTGGTCCCGCCGGTGGCGGGAAGGCCTCTAATTCTGTATCTGGCAGTCCAACAAAACTCAATGGGATGTGTTTTGGGGCAACATGATGATACCGGCCGAAAGGAGAGGGCTATTTACCTGAGCAAAAAGTTCAATGATTGTGAGTCAAGGTACTCTTTCCTAGAGAAAACTTGTTGCGCGTTAGCCTGGATAGCAAATCGCCTCAAACACTACATGTTGAATCATAAGACATGGCTCATTTCTAGGATGGATCCTATTAAGTATGTATTCGAAAGCCCATTCATGCCAGGAAGGATAGCCAAATGGCAGGTTATACTCTCTCAATATGACATTGTCTATATGACCCGAAAAGCAGTGAAAGGTAGCGTGATCGCTGATCTCCTAGCAGAAAACCCTATCCAAGATTATGAAGCTCTGGATTTTAAGTTCCCTGATGAGCATATTAATGAAGTGGACTGCGAAGAAGAAGAGCCAGCTAATGTATGGGAAATATATTTTGACGGAGCTGTTAATTTGTCCGGTAGTGGAATCGGAGCTGTATTGGTATCCTCGGATGGGAAACACTTCCCGATAGCTATCAAGTTGAGATTTGACTGCACCAACAACGTCGCAGAATACGAAGCTTGTGTGATGGGTTTACAGGCTGCCATTGAAATGAAAGTCAGGAAGCTGGAGGTATATGGAGATTCAGCCCTGATCATTTATCAAGTCAAGGGAGAATGGCAAACTAAGGATCCAAAGCTAATCCCATATCAGAAGTACTTACTGAAGCTGATTAAGAAGTTCGAAGAAATCTCTTTCACTCACTTCAGTCGAGACAAGAATCAATTGTGGATGCCTTATCCACCCTGGCTATTATGGCTCAAATGGAAGAAGGGCAGATGACTCAGGTATTAAAGATTAAAGCAAGGAGTGAGCCGGCTTACTGCTTCATGATCGAAGAAGAACCTGATGGTAAACCGTGGTACTATGACATCTTGCTTTACATCAGAACCAGAGAATTCCCCTCAGGGCAAGCAAAAACGAAAAGAGGATGATTCGGAGATTAGCATTGGGATACTTCCCCAGTGGAGAAACTTTATACAAAAGGAGCTCCAACGGCGAATTGTTGAGATGTGTGGATGCAAAAGAGGCGAAGAGAATTCTTTTCGAGACTCATGAGGGAAACTGTGCAACCCATACCAATAGGCATATGATGGCTAAGCAAATCATGAGACGGGGATATTTTTGGATTACCATGGAAAAGGATTGCGTCGAGTATTTCCAAAAGTGCCATAAATGTCAAATCTACGCAGATCCAATAAATGTTCCGCCTCACCAATTGTTCAACCTTGTTTCACCATGGCTTTTCGCAATGTGGGGCATCGATGTGATTGGTCCCATCAACCCTAAGGCGTTCAATGGGCATAGATTTATCTTGGTGGCTATCGATTACTTTTCTAAATGGGTCGAAGCAACATCATATGCCCACATTATACAGAACACATTTCTCAAATTCCTCAGAAATAATATCATCTGCCGGTACGGCCTCCCCAATGCAATCGTCACTAACAATGCTAAGAATTTAAATGGTCCGAAGATTCAGAAATTATGTGATCAATACAAAATCTGACATCTCAATTCCTCACCATACCGTCCCCAGATGAATGGAGCAGTGGAAGCCGCAAACAAAAATCTCAAGAGAATAATCCGGAAAATAACAGTCACTTATAAGGATTGGCATGATATGCTTCCCTACGCTCTTCATGCATACCGGACTTCTGTAAGGACATCAACTGGGGCAACCCCATACTCACTGGTTTACAGGATGGAAGCTGTACTACCTATTGAAGTAGAAATTCCTTCCCTAAGAATTCTAAAGGAATCAGGGATTGATGAGTCGGAATGGATCCAGTCAAGGTTAGACCAATTAAACTTGCTAGATGAGAAGAGGCTAGCGGCGGCATGTCACGGGCAGTTATACCAAAGAAGAATGGCCAGGGCATTTAACAAAGGTGTTCGCTCACGTGAATTTCAACCAGGGGACCTAGTCCTGAAGAAAGTGCTTCCGAATCAAAACGATCCTCGGGGTAAATGGTCACCATCCTACGAGGGACCCTATGTAGTTAAAAAGGCATTTTCTGGTGGGGCATTAATCTTGACCCACATGGACAGCGAAGAATTTCCAAGACCTGTGAATGCCGACACCGTCAAAAGATACTACGCCAAAAAAAAAAAAAAGGGTAGGGGTGAAAACCCGAAAGGGCGCTTCTAGCAAAATGTGCGAAAGAAGGCAAAAACCCTGGAAAAGCGCTTTCTGAAAAATGAGTGAGGGATGAAAACCCGAAAGGGCATCCTGAAAAAGCGAGCCAAAAAAAAAAAAGGGGTAGGGGTGAAAACCTGAAAGGGCGCTCCTAGCAAAATGTGCGAAAGAAGGAAAAAACCCTAGAAAGGCGCTTTCTGAAAAATGAGTGAGGGATGAAAACCCGAAAGGGCGTCCTGAAAAAGCGAGCTAAAAAAAAAATATCTAGGGGTGAAAACCCGAAAGGGCATCCCAAGAACCAAAAGGGAGGAATAAGGAACGGGGCATGAAATCGAGAATGGAAATAAACCGTCATGGCATGAGGCTTCAGAGTACTGGAAGTAATGGCAGTTAAGGGATTTCAAAGCTAACTACAAGGAATATGTGAGATCTATCCTTGTACCCTTTTTCTTTAAAACTGTCCCTTTGTTCTTAAAACTATAATAAAGTCATACTTTCTTTGCGTTTGTCTCTTTGCTTTTATCTCTCCCGTACGTTCACTCTTTAAATTTGTCCTTCTTCAACCTCTCTATCTAATGTGCTATTAATCAGTTAAAATTTTGCCATAAGATTAGGATTTGAAAATTGATAACCTCACGTACTTTGCTATAAGATTTGTAGGAAATGGCCTAAGAAAAAAAAAAAAAAAACTAAAGGCGAAAACCTGGAAGGGCGCTTCTAGTCAAATGGGCGAAAGGAAAGTGAAAACCCGCAAGGGCGCTTTTTGCAAAATAAGAAGAAAGTCGAGAACAGAAAAGGGGCATTCGAAGAAATGAGGTCGTAGGTCAAGTCTTGCAACTCGTCGTTCATTAATCATCGGCCTTCGGGATCCTGTTAAGTACACTTCATCAGGGAGGAACTTCTCGTGTCGAGATTAGACTTGCTTTGTAAGTTAATTTTAATTTTCTTGCATTTTAAATTTCCTGTTAATCAACCTCTGGTTCCTTGATCTAAGTTGATTTTAATTTTCTCGCATTTAAATTTCCTGTTAATCAACCTCTGGTTCCTTGATCTAAGTTGATTTTAATTTTCTCACATTTAAATTTCCTGTCAATCAACCTCTAGTTCCTTGATCTAAGTTGATTTTAATTTTCTGGCATTTTAAATTTCCTGTTAATCAACCTCTGGTTCCTTGATCTAAGTTGATTTTAATTTTCCTGCATTTTAAATTTTCTGTTAATCAACCTCTAGTTCATTGATCTAAGTTGATTTTAATTTTCCTGCATTTTAAATTTCCTGTTAATCAACCTCTGGTTCCTTGATCTAAGTTGATTTTAATTTTCAGCATTTTAAATTTCCTATTAATCAACCTCTGGTTCCATGATCTAAGTTGATTTTAATTTTCCTGCATTTTAAATTTCCTGTTAATCAACCTCTAGTTCCTCGATCTAAGTTGATTTTAATTTTCCTGTATTTTATATTTCCTATTAATCAACCTCTGGTTCCTTGATCTAAGTTGATTTTAATTTTCTCGCATTTAAATTTCTTGTCAATCAACCTCTGGTTCCTTGATCTAAGTTGATTTTAATTTTCTTGTATTTTAAATTTCCTGTTAATCAACCTCTGGTTCCTTGATCTAAGTTGATTTTAATTTTCCTGCATTTTAAATTTTCTATTAATCAACCTCTGGTTCCTTGATCTAAGTTGATTTTAATTTTTCTGCATTTTAAATTTCCTGCTAATCAACCTCTGGTTCCTTGATCTAAGTTCATTTTAATTTTCAGCATTTTAAATTTCCTGTTAATCAACCTCTGGTTCCTTGATCTAAGTTGATTCTAATTTTCCTGCATTTTAAATTTCCTATTAATCAACATCTGGTTCCTTGATCTAAGTTGATTTTAATCTTCCTGCATTTTAAATTTCTTGTTAATCAACCTCTGGTTCCTTGATCTAAGTTGATTTTAATCTTCCTGCATTTTAAATTTCCTGTTAATCAACCTCTGGTTCCTTGATCTAAGTTGATTTTAATGTTCCTGCATTTTAAATTTCCTGTTAATCAACCTCTGGTTCCTTGATCTAAGTTGATTTTAATCTTCCTGCATTTTAAATTTCCTATTAATCAACCTCTGGTTCCTTGATCTAAGTTGATTTTAATCTTCCTGCATTTTAAATTTCCTGTTAATCAACCTCTGGTTCCTTGATCTAAGTTGATTTTAATCTTCCTGCATTTTAAATTTCCTGTTAATCAACCTCTGGTTCCTTGATTTTAGTTGATTTTAATTCTCCCGCATTTTAGATTTCTTGTTATCAACCTCAGGGTGCCGACCCAAGTGGGTTTTAGTTTCCTGACTTTAATTTCAAATTTCAAATTTTAATCGTCCAAAATATAGGTCTGAATCTTTACATAATCCCTACATGGAAATTTTTTCCAGTAGGAATTATATAAAGAGGGGCAGCTGTCGATACCATATTTTGGCCGATCCTCGAAACCAATAAACTTTGAAGATGATCCCCAGCACATAGTCTCCCCTTTGCCAAATAACCACATTTTCGATCTCTCCTCAAAAGGAATCTAATCAATACTAAGTCTCCATATCACCTAAAGCCTCACTGATCTCTCAAACTAATTGTCAAATCCCCTGACAAGTCAATTACATTCCTGATCTCTCTTGTCAAAATTGAACCAACACTAGATCTTTATGTCACCAGTTTTATTGCCGATCTCCCTTTTAAAAGTTTAGGAATAATCAAGTTAAGGTTCCAATCGGGTTTAATGATGACTCCGATCATAAGTATCCAAATTAAATTTCCAATTTTGATCAAGTCCCATTTAGCGTTGGTTCCCAGCCGATCTCATGCTTATTGTGTTTTCCTACCTCTTACACTTAGATTAATAATCACTTTTAGATGTTGTTCTAATATGCTCAGATAATCAAGTGCTTATGCAATTTAGAGACTTTCCGATCACATCCAATCATTGAACAAAAAGGGAATTTCATTTCATTTCATATTAAAATTTATACAGGTCATTCAGCTGGGGGATCACCCCCAGCCTGATTTGATCCCCCAGCCTGATCTACATTTTGTTTGCTCCCTCTCTCACCTTCGGCCTCCTCCTCGCTTTCCTCTTCGTCTTGGGGAGCCAGGTCGACCATCCAGGAGAAGTCCTCCTCGAGATAACGCTTCTTGAGCTCGGCCAAGAGATACCTGTGAGCATTCACATAAGCGCCGGCCTCCCTTGTCACCGCCTCTTCTTCTTTCGCTTTGAGCTCCTCAGTGAGGTGAGCAACTTCACTGGCCCAGAGCGCCTGAACTTCTTCAAGAACATGAGCTCGCTCGGCCAGAACATGAGCTTGCTCGGCCAGCTTATCCTCGTAGAACTTCATCCGCCCCTCAATTTCAGATATGTAGTTCTGAGCGGATGAGAGTTGGGATCGGAGGGAAGCCACTTCATAACCCATCTTCTCGACCTCCTTACCCAGGCGGTGAGCCTTCTCCCGGAAAATGTGCTGGTTCACCAAGCACTCCATGTTCAGGCTCATAGATCGGGTCAGGATGTCATCAAGAATGTCTAGGGACAGCCTATCTTGATCCTCCTGAAGGCAGATGGAGGACCCCAAGACCTTAGCAAAACCCGGGTTCTCTCAAACCGTGCGGTTCTTCTCCAGCGAGTGGATTAAGATTTGGGCACCGCGGGAAAGGGTCCTTACAGGAGGTTGGGAAGGACCCCCTTCCGCACTCGAAGCAACTGGAGGAGGTGGAGGCGGCTCCTCTTAGCGAGGAGGAGATCAGACCATTTCTATGACCGGCGGTCCCAAGGGTTGAGACAAGCCTCCTTACATCTCTCCGGGATCATGGCTGGGCGTTTGAAGCAGCTCAGAACGCTTCATCTCCCGCACTTTCCGAGAGACCTCCCTCTTCTGCTTTCGACTCTCCTTAGAAGCTTCGCTGCTTGCCATATCTGCACAAAGAAGAGGTCAGTGAGATCGCTAAGATCCAAAGATCTGAGATATAGAAAATACCGATGCCGAGGTCAAAGAGCTAAAGCCCGCGATCTTCGCCAGTGATCAACTCCATTGTCCAGTGATGCAGTTCGGCAGTCACTGCATCCAAACAAGAGAACTTCTCTCTGGCCGCCTGATCTTTCAGCTCCATCACCATCAGGCCTTCTTCCCTATTTAGGGTGATGCGCTTCGGAAGTAAGGGGCCCTGGTGCAGCCAGCTGCGAGGGAAGCCCTCAAAGCCATTCGGAATTTTGCTCCTCATAATGAAGAAGCGATTCTTCCAATTCTTCAGGGAGGAGGGCAAATCGGTAAAAAGCCCGCAATGTGGCTTCGCCTAGAAAAACCAATACTTGTCGTCCTTTCGATGAGTTAATCTATGTAGTTCGGTGAATACCTTAGCTGTAGGACGGAGTCCCTTAGCTCGGCAGAGGCCTCTGAAGGCTACTAGGATCCGCCACGAGTTCGGGTGAACTTGGGCGATGCACACTTGGTGAAATTTTAAAACTTCCTTGAAGAAGTCATCAAGGGGGAACCGCAGCCCGGCCTTAAATTGTTCTTCATATACCATGATCATATCGTTCTCCTCGAAGAAGTGATCGGCACGAAGATCACCGTGACACTTAATCAGCTCGTATGAATCAGGCCGAATGTTATACTCCTGGCTGAATGACTGCTGGTCAGTTTCTTGCAGGATTGATGGAAGCTTATCCATGGGAAGATTTTCTCTCCCTGAAGAATGTACATACCTTGATGGTGCTGCTTTCCCTCGAGCTGGAACGGAGACCCTAGGAGGTTCAGGTCGCACGCTTGGTCCGACCACCTCCACTTCATCAGACGACCATGAGACCTGAACAGAAAGGGGGCTTGCTGCTCTCTGACCCTCGGCGCCGCTCATTTTCAAAGGAAATACAGAATTTAAACTAAAAGAAGGATCAAAACCCTTACCAGAGCTTGATCGGTGCCGGAAGAACTTGAAAAAATCGAGAGAATTTTGGAACCGCTCGCGGGATGCTGAAAATGACATAAGAGAGCAACCGGCTGACCCATCCTCTATTTATACCCGTCTGAGCATTTAATGCTCACAGTGTTCCAGGCGGTGTATCGGTTAGCGGGATTCGCCAACTTTTCTGACACGTCTCACGAATATTCCAGAAATTCCATAATAAAAGAGATCGGCTAGTTACAGATCGGTGAATTAAGGCTGATCGGTTAAGGGTTGTTCAGTTAGGAACCGGATCGGAAAGACACATAAGAGATCAGAAAACAGTCAATGCAATAATAATAAAAATGATAGTTGTCAAAATAAAATTTTATTTCCAAAAAGGTTGGATTACATCATTTGGGCGATCTCAAGAGATCGGATTACATCAAAAGTCGAATTATATCATTTGGGCGATCTCAAAAGATCGGATTACATCAAAAGTCAAATTACATCATTTGGGCGATCTCTAGAGATCGGTAGTACATCCCATCTAATAAAGACCTATGTCAAAGCCTAGTCTCGTAGCGGAGTTAAAAGATGTGTTAGATCAGCCATCGACATCGAACAGATGTACAGCTCAAATGGGGGGATTATGACTCTCATGAGGATGAGAGAGGTCGTCATCAATGTTATTGCTTGGAACCGAGCCGCTATCGGAACACCCAATGCGGTGAGAAGCCGAATGAACTTCAAGGGGCAGTCACCAATGTTAAGGGGAATATTAGCAGTCTTTTCACCCGAAATCAGTTCGCTGATTATATCGGTCGAATGATTCGAGATCGACACGATCGAAGTCCTTGATCCAGGTAGGCAAATTAGTCCGGTTCTCCCACTATCATCAAATGAGGTTATCATAATTTCCTGATCACCGGGATCGTAAATTTTCAATCGGGGAATGAAAAGGACAATCGGAAAAAGATCAAAGGCCAATATCATGGCTGGGACTATTGCCGAAGCAGTTAGAACAGGAAATGTGAGAAGGAAGAGGAGAAAATCAAATGCGAAGGGCTTTCCCATTGAAGGTGTATATATAGGCTGAGTCTGAGCATTTATTGCGAGCAGAAGACGAAGTGGATGCCTCAAAAATCGAAGGAATAATTGCTTTGACTGAATCAGACTGGATAAAGGAGAAGATCGGAGTTGGAGAGGTCAAAAGAGGGGAGCCTGGCATGAGAGATCGGAAAAGGGTCGTATAAGAAAGATCGAAAGGGAAGGGAGGAATAAGACAACTTCCGCTAACTGTCGTCATAATCGGAGCCGAGATAGTTAAAGCGTTGCAGAAAAAATCTCCACCGCACGCCCCAGAATCGCCCGCATTACTAACATGTGCCAGAGTATGTCATGACAGTGCTGTATATCCCAATCTCCACCGTTGATCTTACTTATAAGGACGAGCCCAGAGCCCTTGGATCAAAGAAGAAGACGACAAGACCAGTGCCTTTCACTCCCAGCCCTCGGTTCGCCCTTGACAAGAAAATTTTGGGCCGTCAGATTAGAAGAGAGAAAGGACAAATATTCTAAAAGGGATCTCAGCCGTTCGTTCTGATTCTCTTTAATTCCCGAGCCTCAGATCATGTCCTTTAAAATCCTAACCTTCCATCTCCCTCAAAATAAATCCTGACCCTTCATGGAGAGCACCCGGTTCCTATAAATACCTGCATGAAAACTGTTCAAAGAGGACGAAAAAAAAGGGTGGTGACTATAGCAGAAGGACTCTGAAACTTAATTCAGTTCGTTCTCTGCTATTTTTGAGCTTTCATAAGAAAAACTTTTGAAACCAGTTTTCTGAAGTGTTTTCTTGCAAAGGGATTTTTGAATACTGAAACTCTCCATTTTCAGGTCGTTCATTATCCGGTGACACTCTCACTTTCTATCTTTGTTAGCTTTATTTCCACTCCCGTTGTCTAAGCTCAACTTCATTCAAACTCGGTTATTTTAACCTAACTGCATTTTAGCGAAGCATCCTTCATTTCAAGGCGAACCTTAGCCTTCAGGCTATCAGCCCGCAGTCCTATTACATTTTGTGATTCTGTAGTTAGTTCAATAGATTCGGCTCCATACAGGTGAGTGCTCATATTGCCGCTTTATTAAGTGCTCATTCTTATTTTACGTATTTCCTTTGTTCTTCATATGTATGTAATTTTCTCTAAGTTTATATTGTGTTAAAAAACGCAAAGAAGGTTACTCTCGAGTTTACTCCTTTGTTGATCAGTCCATTCTTTTTGTTAATCTTTGTTACTTCTAAATGCAAGTCTTCTAGTCCCGAGTAGCATATAAGCAGTTGGATAAAATGTAGGTAAATGTATCTTAAGGGTCTCTTTAAAATAATGAAAGGTCTGGAAAATAGTAAGGCCGAATCACTAGAATAACACAAAAGACGATTGGGTAAGACTGTCACAAGGTGGAGTAAAACCAACCCTTAGACAAGCAAATGGGACAGATCGGGTATCCAAAGGTACTGGTAACGCGACCACATAGGAGGTCGGTAAAATTCAGTCTGGTATCCCCTGTCTAGTCACGAGGTACCAATGAGTTAAAAGAAGCCTTATTTCGATCCCCGGCATCTTTGAATGCCAGAACTCTTAGTCTTAGGCTCTTATAATGTTTAGCTATAATCAAATTTCGAGAGGTCGAAAAAGTCCTTATCCGACTCCCATTAAAATAAAAGAGATCGGAGGAGAGTTCTTATCCGATTCTCAATCCAAAAATTCTAATAAATATTTAAAAGAGATCGGAGGAGAGTTCTTATCCGATTCTCAAGCTAAAAAATCTAATAAATATTTAAAGGAGATCAGAGGAGAGTTCTTATCCGATTCTCAATCCAAAAATTCTAATAAATATTCAAAAGAGATCGGAGGAGAGTTCTTATTCGATTCTCAATCCAAAATTTTAACAAATATTTAAAAGAGATCGGAGGAGAATTCTTATCCGATTCTCAATCCATAATTTTAACAGTTATTTAAAAGAGATCGGAGAAGAGTTCTTATCCGGTTCTCAATCCAAAAATTCTAATTTTAACCTAAAAGAGATCAGAGGAGAGTTCTTATCCGATCTCCAATCGAAATTTTAAATCTAAAAGAGATCGGAGGAGAGTTCTTATCCGATTCTCAAATCAAATTCTAACAAATATGCAAAATAACCCCTTAAACAAAACTGATACGCAACAGTAACTTACCCAGGGTCATCTCATTTATTCGTGTATCTGGGTAACCCGAATTGGTGAAAAATCAAATATTCCCTTTTACCAAAAGGATTAACATTTCCATTCAAACCCTCCTAACTATTAATTTTAGTTTATAAAGAGCTTGAAGTTAACTCTGCTTGCCCTCATTGAGGGACGAGGTGGAGTGCCTAACACCTTCCCCACCCGTTTACGGACCCCGAACCTAGAATCTCTGTTCTTGAAGTGGTTTCATTTTAATTTATTTTCACAAATGGTTTTCTTTAATTTCCCTCAAAATTAAAGTGGCGACTCCTCACTCTTTCCCACTTCGATGAGTGTTCGTCCAGGCAACTGCAAAACACCTTGCGACAAAGGGCAAATTGTAATGGAAATATGATTTGGTGCTCCGGAACACTGTGTGGCATATCTTGCTCGGCTACACTGCAGACGGGTAAGGGGTGTCACATTTAGTGGTATCAGAGCCTGGTTTAGGCATTTCTGGGCCTAGATAGAGTGTATACCATTGCATTTGTAAGTGTTGAGGTGACACTGATGCAGATCTGTTTGTTTTCTTATTTTGATTAGGATATGGATCCTGCTTCTCAAAGAGCAGTTGATGAAGAGGTGGAGATTCGTGCTCCACCAAGGGCTGAATCTGGAGGCAGGGGAGAATCTGCTCCACTAGCAGCTGAGGCACCTGCCCAACCTCAGTTTGCATTATTCCAGCAAATGACCAAATTTTACAGACAAATGATGGGGGGCAATCCCACCACCACAACCTCCACCAGCACCATAGAAGTACCATTTAGAGAAACTGCGAAAACATGAGGCTGTGGATTTCTTTGGGAAGAAGGAGGATGATCCCATGACAGCTGAAAACTGGTTAGATAGAACTGTCAGAGTGTTGAAACAGCTTCATTGCACCCCCGAGCAGAACCTAGAGGGCGCTGTGTCCCTAATTCAAGATGATGCATACCAGTGGTGGGACACAGTAACCAGTGAGGTGCAATCGAATTAGATCACCTGGGATTTCTTCCTCATAGAGTTCAGGAAGAAGTATGTCAGTAAAGTGTATTTAGAAGAGAGAAGAAGAGAATTTATCAATCTGTGATAGAGGCAACTATCAGTGGTAGAGTATGAGCGTGAATTCGTTAGACTAAGTCGGTATGGGAGGGAGATAGTCCCTACAGAGGTAGAGAGGTGCAGAAGGTTCGAAGAAGGGCTCAATGGCAATATCAAAGTCATGATAACAGCATTGCAGATCATAAATTTTGCCAAATTAGTAGATACTGCATCGAAAGTAGAAAGAGTCTGAATAAATGAGCAAAATAGAAGGGAAAGACAGTAGAAGGGGGGTCTAGGTCAGTCCAGTTCATTTTCTGCTCCCAGTAAGAAGAGTAAGGGTCCTCCTGCTCAGGGTTCGGGATAACCACATGGTCAGGGTCAGTCCCAGGGGCCCAAACCATAGTTCACACCTAGGAGAGGCTAGTCCACACCATCAGTGAGCAGCTCTCCAGGGATGGTGTTCAGGGGACCAGCCCCAACATCTTCTACCTGTCCATACTGCCAAAAGTGGCATAAGGGGAACTGTTGGCGAGTGATTGGTGCATGCTTACGGTGTGGATCTATAGAACATCAGATCAAAAATTGTCCAAAGAGGACTACTACAGTTGCCCCAACACAAGCTGATAAGCCTGCCCCTGCACCTCAAAGGGATAGGACGCTCGGTAAATCTGAGGCAGCTGGTCCATCACTGAGGCCTACATCTGAGCCAGCTGAGAGGCCAGAGGCCAGAGTACCTGCTAGAGCTTATGTCATAAGAGCCTAGGAGGAGCAAGATGCCCCAGATGTTATCAGGGGTACGTTCTCCCTCTACAACACATTTGTAAATGCATTGGTGGATCCAGGATCCACTCATTCATACATCTGCATCAAACTACCCGTAGAGAAGGGAGTTTCAGTAGAGGAGAGTGATCAAGACATTCTGGTCACAAAATCCACTAAGCCACAGTGTTGTAGTGAATAAGGTGTATAAAGGTTACCGGTTGAGGATTCAGGGGTATAAATTCTCGGCAGACCTAATTGAATTGCCCTTCCACGAGTTTAACGTGATTTTGGGAATGGATTGGTTATCACGTTATCAGGCAATAGTTGATTGCAAACTAAAGAGGATTTCTCTAAAAACTCCTGAGGGTAATGAGATTTCAGTTGTGGGGGAAAGGATAGATTTCTTGTCCAATGTTATCTCAGCCACAGTTGCAAGAAGATTGATGAGAAAAGGTTGTGAAGCTTACCTAGCACATGTGGTTGATACTAGGAAGACTAAGCCGAACTTGTATGATATACCCACAGTAAAAGATTTCCCAGACGTATTTCCTAAAGAATTGCTTGGTTTACCACCAAAAAGGGAAGTCGAATTTGCTATTGAGGTAATACCAGGTATAGCACCAATTTCTATTGCTCCTTATAGGATGGCACCCACTGAATTGAGAGAGTTGAAAATTCAGTTGCAGGAGTTACTCGATAAGGGGTTCATACGCCCCAGCGTGTCAACATGGGGAGCTCCAGTGCTGTTTATGAAAAAAAAGGATGGAACTTTAAGATTATGCATTGATTACCAGTAGTTGAACAAAGTAACTGTAAAGAATAAATATCTATTGCCAAGAATTGATGATCTGTTTGATCAGTTAAAGGGAGCCGGTGTATTTTTAAAAATTGATCTCAGATCAGGGTATCATCAACTAAGGGTAAAGGATGCAGATGTGTCAAAAACTACATACAGAACCCGGTATGAGCATTATGAATTTCTAGTGATACCGTTTAGTTTAACAAATACACCAGCAGCATTTATGGACCTTATAAACTATATCTTCCATCCATATTTAGATCAGTTTGTAGTGGTCTTTATTTATGATATTCTGGTGTATTCCAAGACCAGGGAAGAACATGATGAACATTTGAGAATTGTTCTGCAAACCCTATGAGAAAAGAAGCTGTATGCTAAGCTGTCCAAGTATGACTTCTGGATGAGTGAAATCTCTTTCCTTGGACATATAGTATCAGCTGATGGGATTAGAGTGGATCCCAAAAAGATAGAAGTAGTGATGGAATGGAAGCCTCCCAGAAATACAACTGAGGTCAGAAGTTTCTTGGGGCTAGCTGGGTATTACAGAAGATTTGTGAAGGGGTTTTCTCTCATAGCTGCTCCAATGACCAAGTTGTTACACAAAAATGTGAAATTTGGCTGGAACGACAAGTGCCAAGCTAGTTTTGAGAGGCTGAAGGCTATGTTGATAGAAGCACCAGTGTTAACACAGCCAGTGTCGGGAAAGGACTTTGTGGTCTACAGTGATGCCTCGCATAATGGGTTAGAGTGTGTATTGATGCAAGAGGGGAAAATGGTCGCCTATGCTTCCACGCAGTTAAGGCCACATGAACAGAACTATCCTACTCATGACCTGGAGTTAGTAGCAATTATCTTTACACTGAAGATATGGAGGCATTATTTGTATGGTGAAAATGCTACATATATACAGACCACAAAAGTCTGAAAAGCTTGCCAACCCAGAAGGAGCTCAATCTTAGACAGAGGCAATGTATTGAGTTCCTAAAGGACTATGATTATGTGATAGATTACCATCCTGGGAAGGCAAATGTAGTTGCTAATGCCTTGAGCAGAAAGTCCATCACAGCTTTAAGATCACTAAATGCTAGTCTGTCCTTAGCTCAAGATGGAGCTATTTTGGCTAAGTTACAAGTGAGGCCAAACCTGCTATAGCAGATACAAGTTGGGTAGAATGTAGATGAAAAATTAATAGCTATTGTGGGTAAAATTTCAGAGGGGAAGGAAACTGATTATGAAGTGAAAGTAAATGGGTGTATGTACTACAGAGGAAGAGTATGTGTACCAGATGATGGGGAACTGAAGACTAGTATTCTGAAAGAAGCACACACTAATGTTTATGCTATGCACCTGGGAAGCACAAAAATGTATAATGATTTGAAGCCTCAATATTGGTGGCCTGGTATAAAGAAGGATATAGCTGACTATGTGACTAAGTGTTTGACATGGCAGCAAGTTAAAGCAGAACATCAAGTTCCATCATGACTACTACAGCCTATAAGCATACCTGAATGGAAATGGGACCGAGTCACTATGGATTTTGTTAGTGGTCTACCTCTCACCCAGAAAAAGCATGATGCAGTATGGGTGATAGTGGATAGATTGACGAAGTCAGTACATTTTCTGCCAGTTAGGACTGACTACTCACTGGAGATGCTAGCAGAATTATCTATCAGTGAAATAGTTAGACTATATGGAATCCCACTTTCCATCATATCTGGTCGAGACCCAAGGTTTACATCAAGATTTTGGCAGAAGTTACAAGAAGCCTTGGGCACACAACTCCGCTTTAGCATGGCTTTTCATCCTCAGACGGATGGACAGTCAAAATGAGTAATCCAGGTAAACCTAAAAACTAATTGAATTTTCACAATTAATAAATTGAAATGATAGTGACAATGTGAATTATGTGATAGATCCTTGAGGATATGCTGAGGAGTTGTGTCATTAAGTTTGAGGGGAGTTGGGATAGATATCTCCAACTAGCAAAATGTGCATATAATAATATCTATCAAGCTAGCATTCAAATGGCCCCGTATGAAGCACTGTATGGGAGGAAGTGTAGAACCCTAGTGTGTTGGACTGAATTGGGTGAAGATAAGCTGGTAGGACCAGACCTGGTGAAACAGACTGAGGAGAAAGTGAAGATAATCAAAGCTAACTTGAAGGTTGCCTTAGATAGACAAAAATCTTATGCCGACTTGAAGTGAAAAGAGATAGAGTATATAGTTGGCGACAAAGTGTTTCTCAAAGTCTCACCGTGGAAGAAAGTATTGAGGTTTGGAAGAAAGGGTAAGTTAAGTCCTAGGTTCATTGGCCCATATGAAGTCATTGAATATGTGGGACCAATGGCCTATCGACTAGCTTTACCACCATAACTGGATAAGATTCATAATGTATTCCATGTGTCTATGCTAAGAAGATACCACTCAGACCCTTCACATGTCATCTCTATGAAAGAGATTGAAATCCAACCGGACTTGACATTTGCAGAAGAACCTATACGAATCCTAGCTCGGGAAGTAAAGGAACTGAGAAATAAATAAATTCCACTAGTGAAAGTACTTTGGAGGCACCATAATACCGAGGAGGCAACTTGGGAAAGTGAAGAGACGATGAGGCAACAGTTCCCTCAACTGTTTGCATCAGGTAAATTTCGAGGACGAAATTTTTATTAGAAAGGAAGAGCTGTAACAACCTCACTTTAGCTAGTCCGTACAGTCTACTGTTCCAGCGACCAATGTCGGTCCGGGCAGCTAGAATGTTTAAAATTATAATTAGACTAGAGTGGGAAGTTATAAAGAAACCAAATAATGCTCATAAAAATCAAGGAAAAATTTTTAGGAATGAAATACACTAAGGTTAAATGAGCCGAAACCCCAGTGATGAGTAACCTGAAGGGGAAGTGACGGTGAAGGCCGTTAACAACCCTAGACTCGGGGAAAACTTCAAAAGATAATTTTTGGGACCTCAGGGAAGGATTATTGGGGTTTCCATGATAATAAAATGTTAAGAAAATACAAGAAAAATTTAATCAATCGGTACACAGTTTTAGCTCAATAAGCCAAACGGAGGGTATTTTGGTCATTTCGTCTTTAGAGATGATTTTTGACCAACTTGTCCAGTTAAATAAATAATTTATATGACATAAAATGCGAATAGATATTGTTAAAAATTTAATTGAAATTAAGTAGACAAGAAAAGGAAAGAAAATGAAACAAATTGGAATTATGACATCATTATGATGTCATTAAAATCCTTCCACCCAATCAAATGTTGACATGTGGCATTAACTTAGTTAAAAAGACTTAATGGGCAGAAAAAGAAAAGAAAAAAACCCGATGCTTCTTCTTCTTTCCCTTGGCCGAAACCTCTCCCTAACTCCAAACCTCCGTGGAAGCTTAGGAAAGCTTGAGATAACCCACCAAATTACCTTAAAACTCAACTTTGTCTTCAGAAACAAATTTTCATACACCTTGGGCAAGCTAAAGACAGCAAAAGGAAGTAGAAAGGAGGAGCTTTGATAAGCTTGGAATTTACTTCATTAAAGGTTAGTGACTAAACTTACTCTTTCTCTTTCAATTCATGTTGAAGGAGTGAAATTGAATGCAAAATTACAAGAAAATTTAATAAACATCATGTGTATTTCTTGCTTAAAATTCTAGCAACCTTGGGCTTGGTAGGGTTTTGAAGATTTTCTTGAATTAAAATGGTACCCTAGCTGCCCTTAATACTAACCTATTGTTTAGGATAGTGAAAGGTAAGTGAATGCATGATTTGAGATGGAATGGGTTAGGGTTTGGGTATGAAATTGAGACCTTGATCATGTAATGGTAAAAGTAAGTTTTAATGGTCAATTACTAACCATTTGGTTATGTGTGAATAAGAAATGAAGTGGATTGTTTAGTCGGAATTGAAGCTAGTGTTGCTACCTTGGCTAACCTGCAGAACAGAGCATGAGTCTAGCAGGTTTGGGCAGCTATAACTGGAGTTGTATAGGTTCAATTGGTGCAAGGCCAATTGGACATGAAACTAGACACATAATGGCACAACTTTAGTGAAGAAATCCTGCCCAGAAATCTAAACTAAGTTGACCTAAAGATTGCCCTAATCTGGGTGACCTGCATTCTGCCTGGGCAAAATGACCAAATGAACAATGTTTATTCATTTGGTCATAACTCAGTGTAGAAAGGTCCAATTGACCTGACATTTTACAAGCAGAAAGCTGAGATATAGACCTACAACTTTCATGAAGAAATCTAACCCCATATTTTAACCATAAAATGTTCAAAAAGTAACCTGCAGTCACTGCACAAAACACTATAGATTTGGTCAGTCCAGAAAATGTGGAAAGTTTGCAATCCGGCCAGTTATGGTGTTTAGGCCATAACTTGAGTTACAAAACTCCAAATTGCATGATTCAAAAAAGGAAATATAACTAGACACAGTAAGGAACAACTTTCATGTTGATAACTTTGCCAAATTCCCTCTGTAAAAATAACCAATGGAACAGTAAACACAAGGCTTGAAATCTGAAAATTTTGAACAACTAACACTAAGCTTAGAAATGGCATTGGCAACCAATACCAACAACCTTAGAATGCAAAATGTGATATGTTGGGAGTATTAGAACCAATGTACCTATTGCCTATGCAAAATTCAACATTTTAGTTGACTAATGAAATGAATAGTAACACCTAAACTTAAATTTCAAGAATTGTACAATTTAAGCAGTGTAACATGCCCTAGTACACCTAACAAGATTGGTTTGGATAGGTTGGCATGCTAATAGGGTTCTGTTAGTAGTACTACATATGGCTTCATGCCATTCTGTGTTTTATGGCCTCACGTGCCATTCTGTGTTATAATAGCCTTTGGCTATGTTGATTGAGTTGTTATACTTAGGTTTTATCCCCGATAATTATTACAGCTTATTAGTTGTTCTGTTGCACACCGGGAGACACAATGTGACCGATGGTGTGATGGTCCGAGGTACTTGGTACCCAGTGCCAGTTTACCCATTTATCCAGTCTAGTTGTCTAGTATAGGTTACTTGGGCAATCAAAATAAATCTTACCAAATTTTAATCGAATAATACTGCAATAAATGCCAGAAATTAAGTCTACAAAAAAATATAAACATACATTCTGCATATTTATTTTATTTTAGTTATTTTATATTATATTGTCACCATTAAGCAGAATTACTTAGCACTTCGCTTTTGCCACGCGCAGGTACTGGAGACATAGCTGGGGAGTCCAGTAGACCTCAGACCGGGTGAATTGTCAGATCTGCACACAGAGTCTAGAGTCACCTCACATTTATAGTGCATTGGTAGGAATTAGGTTACTTTTGGTATTTTGTATTTTGTAAACTTTTGTAATTAGACTTTTATTTTGTCATGTATATTATAAACTCATGTAATTATGTTTTGATGTAAACATCTATAAATCATGTTCAGTAATAAATTTGAGTATTTCTTATTGAGTTGAGTATGATATGAAGTGAATTGAATTTTGAGATATTGAAGTCATTTAAGAAATTGTGGAAAGATGTTGGTGGTTGACTGAGATTGATAATATGATTATATTGGAAGTGTTTTTAACAGATTCAAAAGAACTATTTTTCCAATTTACAGCCGGCATTCTGCCGAATCTTTTATAAAATTTGCGAAAAATTCAGATTAAACAAAATTGTAAATAAATGAATTAAAAAGGGTAAATTGTAATGGAAATATTATTTGGTGCTCTGGCACACTGTGTGGCATATCTTGCTCGGCTACACTGTAGACGGGTAAGGTGTGTCACATTTAGTGGTATCAGAGCCTGATTTAGGCGTTTCTGGGCCTAGATAGAATGCATACCATTGCATTGCATTTGCAAGTGTTGAGGTGACACTGATGCAGATCTGTTTGTTTTCTTATTTTGATTATGATATGGATCCTATTTCTCAAAGAGCAGTTGATGAAGAGGTGGAGAGTCGTGCTCCACCAAGGGCTGAATCTAGAGGCAGGGGAGAATCTGCTCCACCAGCAGCTGAGGCACCTGCCCAACCTCATTTTGCATTATTCCAGCAAATGACCGAATTTTACAAACAAATGATGGGGGCAATCCCACCACCAGCACCACAACCACAACCTCCACCAGCACCACAGAAGTCCCATTTAGAGAAACTGCGAAAACATGGGGCTGTGGATTTCTTTGGGAAGAAGGAGGATGATCCCATGACAGCTGAAAACTGGTTGGATAGAACAGTCAAATTGTTGAATCATTGCACCCCGAGCAGAACCTGGAGGGTGTTGTGTCCCTACTTTAAGATGATGCATACCAGTGGTGGGACATAGTAACCAGTGAGGTGCAACCGGATCAGATCACCAAGGATTTCTTCCTCACAGAGTTCAGGAAGAAGTATGTCAGTAAAGTGTATTTAGAAGAGAAAATAAGAGAATTTATCAGTCTGAGACAGAGGCAACTATCAGTCAACCCTCACCCGTCTACAGTGTAACTGAGCGAAGCGCGCTACATTCGGTGCTGGAGCACCCTATCTTATCTTACTTTATTCTTTTAATAATTTATTCTTGTTATGTTTTAATATCAATTATTTTTAGACGGAGAAACCAGCAGAGTTTCCCCTATTTTATTATCAGTTGACATCTTTCACTATTTACCTGCTTGAAATTTTCAATAATATTTTACAATAAAAATATCATTCATGCCAATCATATTCATCTCACTTTCAATTCTTGTAATTCACATCTTATTCATATATCTCAATTTCATATTTATTTCCATGCATAACTATTCATGCACAATTTATATATATAAATTCTCAAGTTTCATTAATTTACATGATTTACAGACTGATTACAAAAATTCATAATTTACATGATCTACAAATTAATTACAGTTCCATAATCTATATTTCAACATACAATTCATAGTTTATATTACAAATAATAACTAATTATAATATACCAAATACATAATATGATCTATATGGGCCCTATCTACATGTATTACTGAGGAGGTGACAACCTTGAACACTCTGCATATCAGAACTCCAAAATCTCTGTTTAGTATTCGTTGGGCTTTAACTTCAGTACCTGCGCGAGAAAACAAATTCATCGCGCTAAGCATTACAATTTTTATATTTCAAGCACTAAGTTTACTGTTCCATTGGTCATTTGTACAGTAGGAATTTGATAAAATTGTCTTCATGAAAGTTGTTCCTTATTGTGTTTGGTTACATTTCTTTTTTTGAATCACTTAATTTAGAGTTTTGTAGCTCAAGTTATGGTCATTTTACCATAACTGGCTGGATTAACCTGTATCCAGAATTTCTAGGCAATTTCGTTCTGCTAGATTTGGTGACCTAAGTTTGGTTGGCAATTTGACTAGGTTATGATCAGAATTTGGATTTTTATTCTTCATGAAAGTTGTAGGGCTATGTCTCAGCTTTCTGCTAGTAAAATTTTAGATCAATTGAACTTGCCTACACTGAGTTATGACCATTTGAACACACACTGTTCATTTAGTCATTTTCTAGGGATAGCATGTTGGTTACTCGGATTAGGGTAATTTTTAGGTTAACTTGGTTTGGTTTTCTAGGCAGGGTTTCTTCACCAAATTGTGCCATTATGTGTCTAGTTTTATTTCCAATTAGCCTTGGACCAATTGAACTTATACAACTCCATTTATGGCTGCCTAAACCTGCTGGACTCACAACTAGTCTTGCAGGTCACCAAGGGCAGCATGCCTAAACTCAACTCCATTATCCTTACTCACTTCAATTCCTCCTCACACACATTCAAATGGTCACTAATTGACCATTATAAGGTTAATATACCATTTTATAAGTAAAACTTTAATTTTTCGCAAACCCTAATTTCCAAAGTGTCCATTTCATGCTATCCATGCCATCTAACACATCCAATCACAAATACCTGCTAAGCAACTCCAATAAACACATTTTATTTCATTTAAATTCATCAATTCCCATAGGTACACATGCTAACCAAAATTCTTCTTCCATCAAACATGAATAATTTCTCAAAGTTTTTCTTGTAATTCTTTCCATTTTCATGCTCAAATTTAAGTTTACTAAAAGAATATGGAAGAAAATAGCACTAACCTTGTTGTGTGTCAATCCAAGATTGACAAACTCCTTTATTTTTACTTCTTTTTTCTGCCCAAGTCTTGCTCTAGTGGTGATGACAAGTTTTTGTGAAGGGAAGATGGGCTTTTGAGGTGATTTAGTAGGTGAGATGAAGCTTGGGTGAAGTTGTTAATGGTGGAAAAGAGGGAGAGAATGTGTTACAGCTGGAAGAAGGAAAGGATGAGCAGAATTCTTTTGATTTTTCAGCCCATTTAACTTCTTTAATTGGGTTTATAATGAGGTGTCAAAATGTGATTGGGTGGGGGCATGTTAATAATATCATGTGATATCATAATTCCCAATTTCTTTTATTTTTCTTTCCTTTTCTTTTCTACTCATTTTCAATTCAATTTTTAATAATATTTATTCATATCTTATGTCATAATAATTATTTACTTAACTGGACAAGTCGGCTAAAAATCATCTCTGAAGACGAAATGACCAAAATGCCCTCTGTTTGGCTTAACATACTAAAATTGTTTGTACCAATTGAAAAAAAATTTCTAAGCATTTTCTTGGCATTCTAATGCCATAGAAACCTCAATGACTCTTCTCTGGAGTCTCAAAAATTATTTCATGAATTTTCTCCTGGGTTTAGAGCTTCTAGCTGTGAAAACTGCAACTTCCCACTGGGTTACCCATCGTTAGGGCACCGGCTCATTTAACTTGGTTATATTTTATTCTAAAATTTTTCCTAAATTTTTCTTATTAATATTTGAGTTATTTATGGCTCCTCACTTTAGTCTAAATATTTTTTCAGACATTCTAGCTATTCGAACCGATACCGATCACCGGAACAGTAGAATGTACGGAATTACTACAGTGAGGGTGTTACAATTCTTTCCCTCTAACAAAAATTTCGTCCTCGAAATTTACTCGGTGTAAATAGTCGAGGAGCTGCTACTTCCTTATTTCTTCACCTTATCAGAGAAAACGGATCTGCATTAGTGTCACCTCGACTCATATGAATGCAATGCATGTTATGCACACTATCACTTTCCATCTATCTATGCCTAGGAATGCCTAAACTGTGCTCTGATACCAATAAATGTAACACCCCTCACCCGTCTATAGTGTAACAGAGCGAGGCATGCTACATTCGGTGCCGAAGCACCCTATTATCTTACTTTATTCTTTTGATAATTTATTCTTGTTATGTTTTAATATCAATTATTTTTAGACGGAGAAACCAGCAGAGTTTACCCTATTTTATTATCAGTTGACGTCTTTCACTATTTACCTGCTTGAAATTTTCAATAATATTTTATAATAAAAATATCATTCATGCCTATCATATTCATCTCACTTTCAATTCTTGTAATTCACATCTTATTCATATATCTCAATTTCATATTCATTTCCATGCATAACCATTCATGCACAATTTATATATATAAATTCTCAAGTTCCATTAATTTACATGATTTACAGACTGATTACAGAAATTCATAATTTACATGATCTACAAATTAATTAAAGTTCCATAATCTATATTTTAACATACAATTCATAGTTTACATTACAAATAATAACTAATTATAATGTACAAAATACATAATATGATCTATATGGGCCCTATCTACATGCATTGCTGAGGAGGTGACAACCTTGAACACTCTGCAGATCAGAACTCCAAAATCTCTATTTAGTATTCGCTGGCCTTTAACTTCAGTACCTGCGCAAGGAAACAAATCCATCGCGCTAAGCATTGCTGCTTAGTGGTGCAATAATATAGCAAGGAAATAATATAACAAGTAACAATAATTGGAGCATATTTTCTATACTCAAGAATTTTACTGGGTTCATATGAAATTTTCCATACAATATATCTTTTGTCATTTATGTTGCTCTCTAGAATCACTTCTTTCATAAGTTTACAATAATCATTCATATAATGTACAAATAAATCTAAAATTTATACTTATACTTATATTCTTATGAAAGTCACATTTATAATGTTATTTAAGTTATAATTCTTCTACTAGTCTTTTTATCACTTCCTTCATACTTTTTAAGTTGTTTACAGTCATTTTGTAATATTTAAAATTTTTAGAACTAGTTTAATTTACTTTAGATCATTCTAAGAAACAAATTTATGGGGCTAATCTAATTTATCTCAGAACTTCTTACTCATTTATTTGCTTTCTAGCATTTTTAATTGCTAATATTCATAACTTATTTTAATAAATTAGACTGCCCAAGTAACCTACGACAGGCTGACTAAACTGGATAACGGGTTGTTGGCACTGGATACCGCGGTACCTGAGGCCGTCATACCATGGGACGCATAACGTCAACCACGTATGCAGTCAGTATGGGTCAAAAGCCATGATAACACATAATCAGGCATAAAAGCTATGAGTGCGGGCATAAAGCCATGAATGCGGGCATAAAGCCATGAATGCGGGCATAAAGCCATGAATACAGGCATAAAGCCTTTCGTAGTACTGCTAAAACAATACCCTATTGGCATGCCAAATTATCCAATCTGACACACATGTCTAGGCAATACAAGGGCACATAATATCATTAAATATTAATCTATTGTGTTTTATGACTTCATTATTTCATAATAATTTTCAATTATAATGTATACATTCATTTGATTATATATATGATCACAATTCACATCAATTATCCTTTTATATCATTGTACTCAAAGTATTTTTCCTTTCTACAATAATGAGAACTAATGTCTTACTCATACATTAATATGGTTCATTTATTCATTCATTATGTTATTTATATTGATCATAATTCAAAACAATGGTTCATATGTACCGTTGTATTTAAATCATTTTTCCTTTCTCATTTATACATTTTATGAATTCTATTTGTGATGGGCATATAAGCGCTAACTACCTATTCACATCAATTAGGTGACTTACTTTTCATGTTTCAAGCAATCCATTAACATTTCATGGATTTCAAATTTATGGCATTAATTTCCCTTTAACAATATAGTTCTTACACTTTGTGTCTTTGTATTACTATTCACATTACTATTCACTCAAATTGTTGACTTTTTAATACATAATAAATTTATTGAACCTAAGTTCACCAAGAT
The DNA here is from genome assembly GCF_030052815.1 of Hevea brasiliensis. NCBI lineage: Eukaryota > Viridiplantae > Streptophyta > Magnoliopsida > Malpighiales > Euphorbiaceae > Hevea > Hevea brasiliensis. The sequence goes on along the minus strand of NC_079506.1, from coordinate 42,641,373 downwards.
ACCACATTTTGCATTCTAAAGTTATTGGTATTGGTTGTCAATACCATTTCAAAGCTAAGTGTTAGTTACTTTACAATTTTCAGATTTCAAGCACTAAGTTTACTATTCCATCGGTCATTTGACACACATGTCTAGGTAATACAAGGGCACATAATATCATTAAATATTAATATATTGTGTTTTATGACTTCATTATTTCATAATAATTTTCAATTATAATGTATACATTCATTTGATTATATATATGATCGCAATTCACATCAATTATCCTTTTATATCATTGTACTTAAAGTACTTTTCCTTTCTACAATAATAAGAGCTAATGTCTCATTCATACATCAATATGGTTCATTTATTCATTCATTATGTTATTCATATTGATCACAATTCAAAACAATGGTTCACATGTACCATTGTATTAAAAACATTTTTCCTTTCTCATTTATACATTTTATGAATTCTATTTGTGATGGGCATATAAGCCCTAACTACCTATTCACATCAATTAGGTGACCTACTTTTCATGTTTCAAGCAATCCATGAACATTTCATGGATTTCAAATTTATGGCATTAATTTCCCTTTAACAATATAGTTCTTACACTTTGTGTCTTTGTATTACTATTCACATTACTATTCACTAAATTGTTGACTTTTTAATACATAATAAATTTATTGAACCTAAGTTCACCAAGATACCACATTTTGCATTCTAAAGTTGTTGGTATTGGTTGCCAATACCATTTCAAAGCTTAGTGTTGGTTACTTTATAATTTTCAGATTTTAAGCACTAAGTTTACTATTCCATCGGTCATTTGACACACATGTCTAGGTAATACAAGGGCACATAATATCATTAAATATTAATATATTATGTTTTATGACTTCATTATTTCATAATAATTTTCAATTATAATGTATACATTCATTTGATTATATATATGATCGCAATTCACATCAATTATCCTTTTATATCATTGTACTTAAACTACTTTTCCTTTCTACAATAATAAGAACTAATGTCTCATTCATACATCAATATGGTTCATTTATCCATTCATTATGTTATTCATATTGATCACAATTCAAAATAATGGTTCACATGTACCATTATATTCAAGACATTTTTCCTTTCTCATTTATACATTTTATGAATTCTATTTGTGATGGGCATATAAGCCCTAACTACCTATTCACATCAATTAGGTGACCTACTTTTCATGTTTCAAGCAATCCATGAACATTTCATGGATTTCAAATTTATGGCATTAATTTCCCTTTAACAATATAGTTCTTACACTTTGTGTCTTTGTATTACTATTCACATTACTATTCACTCAAATTGTTGACTTTTTAATACATAATAAATTTATTGAACCTAAGTTCACCAAGATACCACATTTTGCATTCTAAAGTTGTTGGTATTGGTTGCCAATACCATTTCAAAGCTTAGTGTTGGTTACTTTACAATTTTCAGATTTTAAGCACTAAGTTTACTGTTCCATTAGTCATTTGTATAGTAGGAATTTAATAAAATTGTCTGCATGAAATTTGTTCCTTATTGTGTCTAGTTACATTTCTTTTTTTGAATCACTCAATTTGGAGTTTTGTAGCTCAAGTTATGATCATTTTACCATAACTGGCTGGATTGACCCGTATCCAGAATTTCTGGGCAATTTAGTTCTGCCAGAATTTGGATTTGTGTTCTTCATGAAAGTTGTAGGGCTATGTCTCAGATTTCTGCTGGTAAAATTTCAGATCAATTGAACTTGCCTACACTGAGTTATGACCATTTGAACAAACACTGTTCATTTAGTCATTTCTAGGGACAGCATGTTGGTCACCCATATTAGGGTAATTTTTAGGTCAACTTGATTTGGTTTTCTGGGCAGGGTTTCTTCACCAAAGTTATGCCACTATGTGTCTAGTTTCATGTCCAATTGGCCTTGGACCAATTGAACTTATACAACTCTATTTATGGCTACCCAAACCTACTGAACTCACAACCAGTCCTACAGGTCACCAAGGGCAGCATGCCTAAACTCAACTCCATTATCCTTACTCACTTCAATTCCTCCTCACACACATTCAAATGGTCACTAATTGACCATTACAAGGTTAATATACCATTTCATAAGTAAAACTCTAATTTTTCACAAATCCTAATTTTCAAAGTGTCCATTTCATACTATCCATGCCATCTAACACATCCAATCACAAATACCTACTAAGCAACTCCAATAAACACATTTTATTTCATTTAAATTCATCAATTCCCATAGGTACACATGCTAACCAAAATTCTTCTTCCATCAAACATGTAACACCCTCAATGTAGCAATTCCGTACATTCTACTGTTCCGATGACCAGTGTCGGTCCGGACAGCTAGAACGTCCGAAAAAATATTTAAACTAAAGTGAGGAATCATAATTAACTCAAATATTAATAAGAAAAATTTATGAAAAATTTTAGAAATAATATACAACCAAGTTAAATGAACCGGTGCCCTAGCGATGGGTAACCTAGTGGGAAGTTGGGTTCTCGCAACTAGGAGCCCTAGACCCAAGGAAAAATTCATAAAATAATTTTTGGGACTCCATAGAAGGGTCATTGAGGTTTCTATGGCATTAGAATGCTAAGAAAATGCTTAGAAAAATTTTTCAATCGGTACAGACAATTTTGGTCTGTTAAGCCAAACGGAGGGCATTTTGGTCATTTCGTCTTCAGAGGTAATTTTTGGCCGACTTGTCCAGTTAAGTAAATAATTATTATGACACAAAATGTGAATAAATATTGCTAAAAATCAAATTGAAATTAAGTAGACAAGAAAAGGAAAGAAAATGAAAGAAATTTGAATTATGACATCATTATGATGTCATTAAACATCCTCCCACTCAACCGAATTTTGACACATCATTATAAACTACTTAAAAATGAATAAAAGGAGATAGAAATTAAAGAACTAAACAGCTATCTTCAACCTTTGGGGTAGCCAAAAACGTAGAGAGAGAGAGAGAGAGAGGAAGGAAAACTCCATTAAAGCTTCACCAAGCTTGAGTTCACCACCCAAATCACCCCAAAACCCTAGCTTCCCTTCACAAATATTTACCCTTACACCTAGAGCAAGTCTTGGGAAGCAAAAAGAAAGAGAAAAAGAGGAGTTCTCAAGCTTTGGGAATTAGCTAAATCAAGGTTAGTGTCCAAACTTTTGCTATTTTGATTAAATTCATGTTTAATGGCATGAAGTAAGTAGGAAATGTAAGAAAACAAGATAAAAATGTGTGTGTGTGCACTCTAAAAATTTTGGTAGCTAGGGTTAGCTAGGGTTTGATGATTTTGCTTGGTATAAAAATGGTTATGAATAGCCCTTGGTGTTAAATGATTGATTGAACCTAGTTGTGCAAGTGAAATGCAAAGTTTAGGCATGTATGAACATGGAAAATGCGAACACTTAACAACATTAGGGTTTGCTCATGTAATGGGTTATTAACCTTGTAATGGTCAATTAGTGACCATTTGAATGTGTGTGAGAAGGAATTGAAGTGAGTAAGGATGTTGGATTTGAGTTTAGGTGAGCTGCCTTGGCTGACCTGCAGGACTGAGTATGAGTCCAGCAGGTTTGGGCAGTTATAAATGGAGTTGTAGAGGTTCAATTAGTGCAAGGCCAATTGAACATAAAACTAGACACACATTGGCACAACTTTGGTATAGAAACCTTGCCCAGAAAACCAAACTAAGTTGACCTAAAAATTGCTTTAATCTGGGTGACCTGCATTCTGCCTGGGCAAAATGACCAAATAAACAATGTTTATTCATGTGATTATAACTCAGTGTAGAAAGGTCCAATTGACCTGAAATGTTACCATAAAAAATGTGAGATATAGACCTACAACTTTCATCAAGAACACAAATCCAAATTCTGACCATAACCTAGTCAATTTGCCAACCAAACTTAGGTTACCAAATCTGGCAAAACCAGTTTTGCCCAGAATTTTGGATTCTGTCAAATCCGGCCAGTTTGCCAAATTCCTACTGTAAAAATAACCAATGGAACAGTAAACACAAGGCTTGAAATCTGAAAATTTTGAACAACTAACACTAAGCTTATAAATGGTATTAGCAACCAATACCAATAATTTTTGAATGCAAAATGTGGTATATTGGGAGTATTAGAACCAATGTACCTATTGTCTATGCAAAAGTCAACATTTTAGTTGACCAATGAAATGAATAGTAACACGTAAACTTAAATTTCAAAAATTGTAAAGTTTAAAAGTGTAACATGCCCTAGTACACCTAGCAAGATTAGTTTGGATAGGTTGGCATGCCAATAGGGTTCAATTAGCAGTACTGCACATGGCATTATGCCATTCTGTGATTTCATGGCTTTTAGCCATTCTGACATTGTATTGATACTTGGCCTTGTGCCTAATGTTATTACAGCCTATTAGCTGTTTTGTTGCACACTGGGAGACACATATGTGACCGATAGTATGACGGCCTGAGGTACTTGATACCTAATGCCAGTTTACCCGTTTATCCAGTCCAGTCATCCAGTATAGGTTACTTGGGCAACCAAAAATGAAAGTTGATAAATTTAATGAAATAATGAATATAACAAGTACCAAATAAATAAGACTACCAATAATTATCAAAAATTTGTCTGCATGAGACATCAATACACTCACTGCATATTTATTTTTTTTATTAGTTCTTTTTATTTTATTGTTGGCACCACTAAGCATTATTGCTTAGCGCGTTGCTTTTTGCCACGCGTAGGTTCTGGAGAGACAGACAGAGAGCCCAGCAGACCACAGACTGGGTGAGGTCACAGATCTGCCTAGAGTCAGAGTCACCTCTCATCTACAGTGCATCAGTGGTCGGACCTTTAGGTCCTTTTTGAAATTATGTTTTTGCATTTTGTAATAGGTAGTAGTTTGTGATATGTAAATTATGAACTCATGTAAATAGTAAATTTATGTAATCATATGTTGATGTACATATTTTGAAGAATTTTGTTAATTAATATAATTTGAGAATATCTTCATGAAATTTTAGTTGATTTTGAATTTGAATGAAATTGTGGATTAATGTTGAGAAATTGAAATGATTGCTAATGTTGAGATCATGTTGATGGTTATTGGAGTTTGAGAATGATTGAAAATGATTATTGGAAGTGTTTTTCATAGGTTCTAAATAACTGTTTTCTCCATTTTTAGCCGGTACTCTGCCTGATTTTCTATAAAATTTTCGAAACCTCAAATAAATTATAATTTCAATAAACGACTTAAATGAATTATATTTCATAAATTGTACTTCATAACTATGAAAAAAATAAATTAGGAAGAATAAAAAAATGATTGAATTAAAATAGGGTGTTTCGGTACATTGCGTGGCATATCTTGCTCGGCTATACTATAGACGGGTAATGGGTGTCACATTTAGTGGTATCAGAGCACGGTTTAGGCGTTTTTGGGCCTAGATTGAGTCCATACCATGCATTGCATTTGTAAGAGTCGAGGTGACACTAATGCAGATCTGTTTATCTTTGTTATTTTAATTAGGATATGGACCCCACATCTCAGAGGGCAGTTGAGGAGGAAGTGGGGAGTCATGCTCCACTGCGATGGCGAGGCTGGGGGTAGGGAGAACTGCTCCACCGGCTCGGTGAGCACTGCTCAACCTCCACAGCCCATGTTCCTGCAAATGGCCGAATTCTTCAGACAAATGGCTGGGGTAATGCCACCACCACCACCACCTCCACAGCAAAAATCACATCTAGAAAGACTAAGAAAATTTGGAGCAGTGGATTTCTTTGGCAAGAGAGAAGATGATTCTATTGCAGCAGAAAATTAGTTGAACAGAACTGGTAGAGTTTTAAAACAACTGCACTGTACTCCTGAACAAAATCTAGAAGCTGCTGTATCTTTGTTGCGAGATGATGCCTACCAATGGTGGGATACAGTGTCTAGTGAAGTGCAACCAGAACTAATAACTTAGGACTTCTTCTTCTCTGAATTCAAGAAGAAATATGTAGGTAGTATATACTTGGATGAGAGAAGAAGAGAGTTCATTAACCTGAGGCAGAGACAGTTGACAGTGGTCGAGTATGAAAAGGAATTTGTCAGACTGAGCCGCTACAGAAGGGAGATAATCCCTAATGAGGCCGAAAGGTGTAAGAGATTTGAAGAGGGATTAAATGACAACATAAAGATCATGATTACTACCTTGGGAATCACAGACTTCACCAAGTTAGTGGAAGCTGCAATAAAAGTTGAAAAGGTTAGAATAAGTGAGCAGACCAGAAGAGAAAAACAGCAGAAGAGGGGCTCGGGTCAGTCTAGCTCATCTCCTGCACCTGGAAAGAAGTTCAAAGGTCCACCTGCACAGAGTTTAGGTCAACCACAAGGTCAGGGTTAGACCCAGCGGCCCAAGCCACTGTTTACCCCTAGGAAAGGTCAGTCCACACCATCAGTGGGTAGCTCTCCAGGGACGGGGTTCAGGGGACCAGCCCCAGCATCTTCTGCATGTCCGCATTGCCTGAAGTGGCATAAGGGGGAGTGTTAGAGAGTGACTGGTGCGTACTTAAGGTGTGGGTCGACAGAGCATCAGTTGAGGAACTGTCCACACAGAACTGCTATAACTGCTCCAACACAAACAGACAGACTTGCTCCTGCACCATAAAGGGGTAGGAAATTTGGCAAATCAGAGGCAGTGGGACCATCACAGAGGCCTGCATATGAGCCAGCAGAGAGGCCTGAGGGCAAACCACCTGCCAAAGCCTATGCCATGAGAGCTCAGGAGGAGCAAGATGCCCCGGATGTCATCAGGGGTACGTTCTCCCTCTACAATACATCTGTGCATGCATTGATGGATCCAGAATCCACTCATTCATACATCTGCATCAACTTACCCGTAGAAAGGGGGATACTGGTAGGGGAGAGTGACCAAGACATTTTGGTCACTAATCCATTGGGCCACAGTGTAATGGCGAACAAAGTATACAAGGGTTGCCCATTAAGGATTTAGGGGTATGAATTCTTGGCAAACCTGATTGAGTTGCCTTTCCATGAGTTTGACGTGATTTTGGGAATGGACTGATTGTCACATCATCAGGCAATGGTTGATTGTAAGTTGAAGAGGATCTCATTGAAAACTCCTGAGGGTAATGAGATTACAGTTGTGGGGGAAAGGACAGATTTCTTATCCAATGTCATCTCAGCCATAGTTGCAAGAAAATTGATGAGAAAAGGCTGTGAAGCCTACCTAGCACATGTGGTGGATACTAGGCAGGCTAAGCCAGATCTGTGTGACATACCCACAGTAAAAGACTTCCCAGATGTGTTCCCTGAAGAATTGCCTGGCTTGCCACCAGAAAGGGAAGTTGAATTTGCTATTGAGATATTGCCGGGTACAGCACCAGTCTTTAATGCTCCTTATAGGATGGCACCCACAGAATTGAAGGAACTGAAAATCCAGTTACAGGAGTTACTAGATAAGGGGTTCATATGCCCCAGTGTGTCACCATGGAGAGCTCCAGTGTTGTTTATAAAAAAGAAGGATGGGACTTTGAGGTTATGCATTGATTACCGACAATTGAATAAAACTGTGAAGAATAAGTATCCATTGCCTAGAATTGATGATCCATTTGATCAATTGAAGGGAGCAGGAGTATTTTCCAAAATTGATCTCAGATCAGGGTATCATCAGTTGAGGGTGAAGGATGCAGATGTGCCAAAAACTGCATTAAGGAACCGGTATGGGCATTATGAGTTCCTAGTGAAGTCCTTTGGCCTAACAAATGCACCAGCAGCATTTATAAACCTTATGAATCATATCTTTCATCCATACCAAGATCGGTTCGTAGTGGTCTTTATTGATGATATTTTGGTGTATTCCAAGACCAGGGAAGACATGATGAACATTTGAGGATTGTTCTGCAAACCCTGAGAGAAAAGAAGCTGTATGCTAAGTTGTTCAAGTGTGACTTCTGGGTGAATGAGATTGCATCCTTGGACACATAGTGTCAGCTAATGGGATTAGAGTGGATCCCAAGAAGATAGAAGCAGTGATGGAATGGAAGCCTCCCAGGAATACAACTGAGGTCAGAAGTTTCTTGGGGCTAGCTGGGTATTACAGAAGATTTGTGAAGAGATTTTCTTTAATAGCTGCTCCAATGACTAAGTTGTTGCATAAGAATGTCATATTTGACTGGAATGACAAGTGTTAGGCTAGTTTTGAGAAGTTGAAGGCTATGTTGATAGAGGCATCAGTGTTAACACAGCCAGTGTCGGGAAAGGACTTTGTGGTCTACAGTGATGCCTCTCATAATGGATTAGGGTGTGTATTGATGCAAGAGGGGAAGGTGGTCACCTATGCTTCCAGGCAGCTAAGGCCACATGAACAGAATTATCCTATCCATGATCTAGAACTTGCAGTAATTATCTTCGCACTGAAGATATGGAGGCACTACTTGTATGGTGAAAAGTGATATATTTACACAGATCACAAAAGTCTGAAATACTTGCCAACCCAAAAGGAGCTCAACCTTAGACAAAGGCAATGGATTGAGTTCCTGAAGGACTATGATTGTGTGATTGACTACCATCTTGGGAAGGCAAATGTAGTTGCTGATGCTTTAAGCAGAAAATCCATCACAGCTTTGAGATCATTGAATGCCCATCTATCTTTGGCTTGAGATAGAGCTATTTTGGCTGAGTTGCAAGTGAGGCCAAACCTGCTACAGTAGATTTTAGATGGGCAGAAGGCAGATGAGAAGCTAAAGGCTATTATGAACAAAATCCTAGAAGGGAAAGAAACTGACTATGAAGTGAAAACAGATGGGTGTCTGTACTACAAAGGAAGATTATGTGTACCAGATGATGGGGAATTGAAAGCCAATATCCTGAAAGAGGCACACACCAGTGTTTATGCTATGCACCCAGGAAGTACAAAAATATATCATGATCTGAAGCTTCATTATTGGTGGCCTGGTATGAAGAAGGACATAGCTGACTATGTGACTAAATGCTTGACATGCCAGCAAGTCAAGGCAGAACATCAAGTTCTATCAGGTTTACTACAGCCTATACACATTCCTAATGGAAATGGGATCGGGTCACCATGGATTTTGTAAGTGGTCTACCTTTCACCCAGAAGAAGCATGATGCAGTATGGGTGATAGTAGATAGATTGATGAAGTCAGCAAATTTTATGCCAGTTAGGACTGACTACTCACTGGAGAAGTTAGCAGAATTATACATCAGTGAGATAGTTAGACTACATGGAATTCCACTTTCCATCATATCTGATCAAGACCCAAGATTTACATCGAGATTTTGGAAGAAGTTGCATGAATCCTTGGGTATATAACTCCACTTCAGCATAGCTTTCCATCCTCAGGCGGATGGGCAATCAGAAAGAGTAATCCAGGTAAAAAATTAAAACCAATTGAATTAATACAAATATTGAACTGAAATGATAATAATAACATGAAATATATGTCAGGTCCTTGAGGATATGCTGAGGAGTTGTGTCATTGAGTTTGAGGGAAGTTGGGATAGATACCTCCCACTAGCAGAATTTGCATACAACAATAGCTACCAAGCTAGCATCCAAATGGCCCCGTATGAAGCACTGTATGGGAGAAAATGTAAAACTCTAGTGTGCTGGACTGAATTGGGTGAAGATAAACTGGTAGGGCCAGACCTGGTGAAACAGACTGAGGAGAAAGTAAAACTAATCAAAGCCAATTTGAAGGTTGCCTCAGACAGACAAAAATCCTATGCTGACCTGAAGAGAAAAGAAATAGAATATGTGGTTGGCGACAAAGTGTTCCTCAAGGTGTCACCATGGAAGAAGGTACTGAGGTTTGGAAGAAAAGGTAACTTAAGCCCTAGGTTCATTGGCCCATATGAAGTCATTGAACGTGTGGGTCCAGTGGCCTATAGGCTAGCTTTACTATCAGAGCTGGACAAGATCCACAATGTGTTCCACGTATCTTTGCTAAGAAGATACCGCTCAGATCCTTCACATGTCATCTCTATGGAAGAAATTGAAGTACAACCGGATTTGACATATGAAGAAGAACCCATACGGATCCTGGCTCGGGAAGTGAAAGACTTGAGGAATAAGCAGATTCCACTGGTGAAAGTGCTTTGGAGGCATCACAATACCGAGGAGGCAACTTGGGAAAGTGAAGAGACGATGAGGCAACAGTTCCCTCAACTGTTTGCATTAGGTAAATTTCGAGGACGAAATTTAAATTAGAGGGGAAGAGTTGTAGCACCCTCACTATAGCAATTCCGTATATTCTACTGTTCCGGTGACTAGTGTCAGTTCGAACAGCTAGAACGTCCGAAAAAATATTTAAACTAAAGTGAGGAACCATAATTAACTCAAATATTAATAAGAAAAATTTAGGAAAAATTTTAGAAATAATATACAACCAAGTTAAATGAGCCAGTGCCCTAGCGATGGGTAACTTAGTGGAAAGTTGCGGTTCTCGCAACTAGGAGCCCTAGACCCGAGGAAAAATTCATAAAATGATTTTTGGGACTCCAGAGAAGGGTCATTAAGGTTCCTATGGCATTAGAATGCCAATAAAATGCTTAGATCAATCAGTATAGACAATTTTGGTCTGTTAAGCCAAACGGAGGGCATTTTGGTCATTTTGCCTTCAGAGGTGATTTTTGGCCGACTTGTCCAGTTAAGGAAATAATTATTATGACACAAAATATGAATAAATATTGCTAAAAATTAAATTGAAATTAAGTAGACAAGAAAAGGAACGAAAATGAAAGAAATTTGAATTATGACATCATTATGATGTCATTAAACATCCTCCCACTCAACCAAATTTTGACACATCATTTTAAACTACTTAAAAATGAATAAAAGGAGATAAAAATTAAAGAACTAAACAGCTATCTTCAACCTTTTGGGCAGCCAAAAACGTAGAGAGAGAGAGAGAGGAAGGAAAACTCCATTAAAGCTTCACTAAGCTTGAGTTCACCACCCAAATCACCCCAAAACCCTAGCTTCCCTTCACAAATGTTTACCCTTACACCTAGAGCAAGTCTTGGGCAGCAAAAAGAAAGAGAAAAAGAGGAGTTCTCAAGCTTTGGGAATTGGCTAAATCAAGGTTAGTGTCCAAACTTTTGCTATTTTGATTAAATTCATGTTTAATGGCATGAAGTAAGCAGGAAATGTAAGAAAACAAGATAAAAATGTGTGTGTGTGCACTCTAAAAATTTTGGTAGCTAGGGTTAGCTAGGGCTTAATGATTTTTCTTGGTAGAAAAATGGTTATGAATAGCCCTTGGTATTAAATGAGTGATTGAACCTAGTTATGCAAGTGAAATGCAAAGTTTAGGCATGTATGAACATGGAAAATGTGGACGCTTAACAACATTAGGGTTTGCTCATGTAATGGGTTATTAACCTTGTAATGGTCAATTAGTGACCATTTGAATGTGTGTGAGAAGGAATTGAAGTGAGTAAGGATGTTGGATTTGAGTTTAGGTGAGCTGCCTTGGCTGACCTACAGGACTGAGTATGAGTCCAGTAGGTTTGGGTAGTTATAAATGGAGTTGTAGAGGTTCAATTAGTGCAAGGCCAATTGGACATGAAACTAAACACATAATGGCACAACTTTGGTATAAAAACCTTTCCCAGAAAACTAAACTAAGTTGACCTAAAAATTGCCCTAATCCGGGTGACCTGCATTCTGCCTGGGCAAAATGACCAAATGAACAGTGTTTATTCATTTGGTTATAACTCAGTGTAGAAAGGTCCAATTGACCTGAAATTTTTCCAGAAAAAAGCTGAGACATAGACCTACAACTTTTATGAAGAACACAAATCCAAATTCTGATCATAACCAAGTCAATTTGCCAACCAAACTTAGATTACCAAATCTGGTAGAACCAGTTTTGCCCAGAATTTTGGATTCTGTCCAATCCGGCCAGTTATGGTTTTTAGGCCATAACTTGAGCTACAAAACTCCAGATAGAGTGATTCAAAAAAGGAAATGTAATTAGACAAAATAAGGAACAACTTTCATGAAGACAACTTTGCCAAATTCCTACTGTAAAAATGACCAATGGAATAGTAAACACAGGGCTTGAAATCTGAAAATTTTGAACAACTAACACTAAGCTTAGAAATGGTATTGGCAACCAATACCAACAATTTTAGAATGCAAAATGTGGTATGTTGGGAGTATTAGAACCAATGTACCTATTGTCTATGCAAAAGTCAACATTTTAGTTAACCAATGAAATGAATAGTAATACCTAAACTGAAATTTCAAAAATTGTAAAGTTTAAAAGTGTAACATGCCTTAGTACACCTAGCAAGATTGGTTTGGATAGGTTGGCTTGCCAATATGGTTCAGTTAGCAGTACTGCACATGGCATTATGCCATTCTGTGATTTCATGGCTTTTAGTCATTCTGACATTATGTTGATACTTGGCCTTGTGCCTAATGTTATAATAGCCTATTAGCTGTTCTGTTGCACACCGGGAGACACATATGTGACAGATGGTGTGACGGCCCGAGGTACTTGATACCCAGTGCCAGTTTACCCGTTTATCCAGTCCAGTCATCCAGTATAGGTTACTTGGGCAACCAAAAATGAAAGTTGATAAATTTAATGAAATAATGAATATAACAAGTACCAAATAAATAAGACTACCAATAATTATTAAAAATTTGTCTGCATGAGACATTAATACACTCACTGCATATTTATTTTTTTGTATTAGTTCTTTTTATTTTATTATTGGCACCACTAAGCATTATTGCTTAACGAGTCGCTTTTTGCCACGCGTAGGTTCTGGAGAGACAGACAGAGTGGGTGAGGTCACAAATCTGCCTAGAGTCAGAGTCACCTCTCATCTACAGTGCATCAGTGGTAGGACCTTTAAGTCCCTTTTGAAATTATGTTTTTTCATTTTGCAATAGGTAGTAGTTTGTAATATGTAAATTATGGACTCATGTAAATAGTAAATTTATGTAATCATATGTTGATGTACATATTTTGAAGAATTTTGTTAATTAATATAATTTAAGAATATCTTCATAAAATTTTAGTTGATTTTGAATTTGAATGAAATTGTGGATTAATGTTGAGAAATAGAAATGATTGCTAATGTTGAGACCATGTTGATGGTTATTAGAGTTTGAGAATGATTGAAAATGATTATTGGAAGTGTTTTTCACAGGTTCCGAAAAACTGTTTTCTCCATTTTTAGCCGGTACTCTGCTAGATTTTCTATAAAATTTTCAAAACCTGAAATAAATTATAATTTCAATAAACGGCTTAAATGAATTATATTTCATAAATTGTACTTCATAACTATGAAAAAAAATAAATTATGAAGAATAAAAAAACGATTGAATTAAAATAGGGTATTCCGGTACACTGCATGGCATATGTTGCTCAGCTATACTGTAGACGGGTAAGGGGTGTCACAAAACATGAATAATTTCTCAATTTTTTTCTTGTAATTCTTTCCATTTTCATGTTCAAATTTAAGTTTACTAAAAGAATATGGAAGAAAATAGCACTAACCTTGTTGTGTGTCAATATAAGCTTGACAAACTCCTTTATTTTCACTTCTTTTTACTGCCCAAGTCTTGCTCTAGTGGTGATGACAAGTTTTTGTGAAGGGAAGATGGGCTTTTGAGGTGATTTAGTAGGTGGGATGAAGCTTGGGTGAAGTTGTTAATGATGGAAGAGAGGGAGAGAATGTGTTACTGCTGGAAGAAGGAAAGGATGAGCAGAATTCTTTTGATTTTTCAGCCCATTTAACTCCTTTAATTGGGTTTATAATAAGGTGTCAAAATGTGATTGGGTGGGGGCATGTTAATGACATCATGTGATGTCATAATTCCCAATTTCTTTCATTTTTCTTTCCTTTTCTTTTCTACTCATTTTCAATTCAATTTTTAATAATATTTATTCATATTTTATGTCATAATAATTATTTATTTAACTGGACAAGTCGATCAAAAATCATCTTTGAAGACGAAATGACCAAAATGCCCTCCGTTTGGCTTAACATACTAAAATTGTCTATACTGATTGAAAATTTTTTCTAAGCATTTTCTTGGCATTATAATGCCATAGAAACCTCAATGACTCTTCTCTAGAGTCTCAAAAATTATTTCATGAATTTTCTCCCAGGTTTAAGGCTTCTAGCTGCGAAAACCGCAACTTCCCACTGGGTTACCCATCCCTAGGGCACTGGCTCATTTAACCTGGTTGAATTTTATTTCTAAAATTTTTCCTAAATTTTTTTTATTAATATTTGAGTTATTTATGGCTCCTCACTTTAGTCTAAATATTTTTTCAGATGTTCTAACTGTCTGAACCGACACCGGTCAGCAGAACAGTAGAATGTATGGAATTGCTACAGTGAGGGTGTTACATAGAGTATGAGCGTGAATTCGTCAGACTGAGCCGGTATGGGAGGGAGATAGTCCCTACAGAGGCAGAGAGGTGCAAAAGGTTCGAAGAAGGGCTCAATAACAATATCAAAGTCATGATAACAACATTGGAGATCACGGATTTTGCCAAATTAGTAGATGCTGTATCGAAAGTAGAAAGAGTCTGAATAAATGAGTAAAATAGAAGGGAAAGACAGCAGAAGAGGGGTCCATGTCAGTCCAGTTCATTTTCTGCTCCCAGTAAGAAGAGTAAGGGTCCTCCTGCTTAGGGTTCAGGACAACCACATGGTCAGGGTCAGTCCCAGGGGCCCAGACCACAGTTCACTCCTAAGAGAGGCTAGCCCGCACCATCAGTGGGCAGCTCTCTAGGGACGGTGTTCAGGGGACCAGCCTCAGCATCTTCTGCCTGTCCATACTGCCAAAAGTGGCATAAGGGGGACTGTTGGTGAGTGACTGGTGCATGCTTACGGTGTGGATCTATAGAACATCAGATCAAAAATCATCCAAAGAGGACTACTACAGTTGCCCCAACACAAGCTGATAGGCCTGCCCCTGCACCTCAAAGAAGTAGGAAGCTCGGTAATTCTGAGGCAGCTGGTCCATCACTGAGGCCTGCATCGGAGTCAGCTGAGAGGCCAGAGGCTAGAGTACCTGCTAGAGCCTATGCCATGAGAGCCCAGGAGGAGCAAAATGCCCCAGATGTTATCAGGGGTACGATCTCCCTCTACAACACATTTGTGTATGCATTGGTGGATCTAGGATCCACTCATTCATACATCTGCATCAAACTACCCGTAGAGAGGGGAGTTTCAGTAGAGGAGAGTGATCAAGACATTCTGATCACAAATCCACTAGGCCACAGTGTTGTAGTGAATAAGGTGTATAAAGGTTGCCCATTGAGGATTCAAGGGTATGAATTCTCGGCAGACCTAATTGAATTACCCTTCCGTGAGTTTGACGTGATTTTGGGAATGGATTGGTTATCACGTCATCAGGTAATAGTTGATTGCAAACTGAAGAGGATTTCTCTGAAAACTCCTGAAGGTAATGAGATTTCAATTGTGGAGAAAATGGCAGATTTCTTATCCAATGTTATCTTAACCACAGTTGCAAGAAGATTGATGAGAAAAGGCTGTGAAGCTTACCTAGCACATGTAGTTGATACTAGGCAGGCTAAGTCGAACTTGTATGATATACCCACAATAAAAGACTTCCCAGACATATTTTCTGAAGAATTGCCTGGTTTACCACCAGAAAGGGCAGTCGAATTTGCTATTGAGGTAATGCTGGGTACAGCACCAATTTCTATTACTCCTTATAGGATGGCACCCACTGAATTGAGAGAGTTGAAAATTCAATTGTAGGAGTTACTCGATAAGGGGTTCATACGCCCTAGTATGTCACCATGGGGAGCTCCAGGGCTGTTTGTGAAGAAAAAGGATGGAACCTTAAGATTATGCATTGATTAACGGCAGTTGAACAAAGTAACTGTATAGAATAAATATCCGTTGCCCAAAATTAACGATCAGTTTGATCAGTTAAAGGGAGCCAGTGTATTTTCAAAAATTGATCTCAGATTAGGGTATCATCAACTAAGGGTAAAGGATGCAGATGTGTCAAAAACTGCATTCAGAACTCGGTATGGGCATTATGAATTTCTAGTGATGCTGTTTGGGTTAACAAATGCACCAGCAGCATTTATGAACCTTATGAACCGTACCTTCTATCCATATTTAGATATGTTTGTAGTGGTCTTTATTGATGATATTCTGGTGTATTCCAAGACCAGGGAAGAACATGATGAACATTTGAGGATTGCTCTGTAAACCCTGCGAGAAAAGAAGCTATATGCTAAGCTATCCTAGTGTGACTTCTGGATGAGTGAAATCTCCTTCCTTAGACATATAGTATCAGCTGAGGGGATTAGAGTGGATCCCAAAAAGATAGAAGCAGTGATGGAATGGAAGCCTCCCAAAAATACAACTGAGGTCAGAAGTTTCTTGGGGCTAGCTGGGTATTACAGAAGATTTGTGAAGGGGTTTTCTCTCATAGCTACTCCAATGACCAAGTTGTTACACAAAAATGCGAAATTTGGCTGGAACGACAAGTGCCAAGCTAGTTTTGAGAGGCTGAAGGCTATGTTGACAGAAGCACCAATGTTAACATAGCCAGTGTCGGGAAAGGACTTTGTGGTCTACAGTGATGCCTCGCATAATGGGTTAGGGTGTGTATTAATGCAAGAGGGGAAAGTGGTCACCTATGCTTCCAGGCAGTTAAGGCCACATGAACAGAACTATCCTACTCATGACTTGGAGTTAGCAGCAATTATCTTCGCACTGAAGATATGGAGGCATTATTTGTATGGTGAAAAATGTTACATATATATAGACCACAAAAGTCTGAAATGCTTGCCAACCCAGAAGGAGCTCAATCTTAGACAGAGGCGATGGATTGAGTTCCTAAAGGACTATGATTGTGTGATAGATTACCATTCTGGGAAGGAAAATGTAGTTGTTGATGCCTTGGGCAGAAAGCCCATCACAGCTTTAAGATCACTAAATGCCCGTCTGTCCTTAGCTCAAATTGGAACTATTTTGGCTGAGTTATAAGTGAGGCCAAACGTACTACAGCAGATACAAGATGGGCAGAAGGTAGATGAAAAATTAATAGCTATTGTGGGTAAAATTCCAGAGGGGAAGGAAACTGATTATGAGGTGAAAGCAGATGGGTGTTTGTACTATTGAGGAAGAGTGTGTGTACCAGATGATGGGGAACTGAAGACTAGTATTCTAAAAGAAGCACACTCTAGTGTTTATGCTATGCACCCGGGAAGCACAAAAATGTATAATGATTTGAAGCCTCAGTATTGGTGGCCTGGTATGAAGAGGGATATAGCTGACTATGTGACTAAGTGTTTGACATGTCAGCAAGTTAAAGTAGAACATCAAGTTCCATCAGGATTACTACAGCCTATAAGCATACCTAAATGGAAATGGGACCAGGTCACTATGGATTTTGTTAGTGGTCTACCTCTCACCTAGAAAAAGCATGATGCAGTATGGGTGATAGTGGATAGATTGACGAAGTCAGCACATTTTCTGTCAGTTAGGACTGAATACTCACTGGAGAAGCTAGCAGAATTGTATATCATTGAGATAGTTAGACTACATGGAATCCCACTTTCCATCATATCTGATCGAGACCCAAGGTTTACATCGAGATTTTGGAAGAAGTTGCAAGAAGCCTTGGGCACACAACTCTGCTTTAGCACGGTTTTTCATCCTCAGACGGATGGACAGTCAGAACGAGTAATCCAGGTAAACCTAAAATCTAATTGAATTTTCACAATTAATAAATTGAATTGATAGTAACAATGTGAATTATGTGATAGATCCTGGAGGATATGCTGAGTTGTGTCATTGAGTTTTAGGGGAGTTGGGATAGATATCTCCCACTGGCAGAATTTGCATATAATAATAGCTATCAAGCTAGCATTCAAATGGCCCCGTATGAAGCACTGTATGGGAGGAAGTGTAGAACCCCAGTATGTTGGACTGAATTGAGCGAAGATAAGCTGGTAGGACCAGACCTGGTGAAACAGACTGAGGAGAAAGTGAAGATAATCAAAGCTAACTTGAAGGTTGCCTCAGATAGACAAAAATCTTATGCCGACTTGAAGAGAAAAGAGATAGAATATACAGTTTGTGACAAAGTGTTTCTCAAATTCTCACCGTGGAAGAAAGTACTGAGGTTTGGAAGAAAGGGTAAGTTAAGCCCTAGGTTCATTGGCCCATACGAAGTCATTAAACGTGTGGGACCAGTGGCCTATCGGCTAGCTTTACCACTAGAACTGGATAAGATCCATAATATATTCCATGTGTCTATGCTAAGAAGATACCGCTCAGACCCTTCACATGTCATCTCCATGAAAGAGATTGAAATCTAATCGGACTTGACATATGCAGAAGAAACTATACGGATCCTGGCTCGGGAAGTGAAGGAACTGAGAAATAAACAAATTCCACTGGTGAAAGTATTTTGGAGGCACCACAATACCGAGGAGGCAACTTGGGAAAGTGAAGAGACGATGAGGCAACAGTTCCCTCAACTGTTTGCATCAGGTAAATTTCGAGGACGAAATTTTTATTAGAAGGGAAGAGCTGTAACATCCTCACTTTAGCTAGTCCATACAGTCTACTGTTCTGGTGACCAATGTCGGTATGGGCAACTAGAATGTTTGATATTATAATTAGACTAGAGTGGGGAGTTATAAAGAAACCAAATAATGCTCATAAAAATCCCAAAGTTAAATGAGCCGAAACCCCAGTGATGAGTAACCCGAAGGGGAAGTGATGGTGAAAGTCGTTAACAACCCTAGACCCGGGGAAAACTTTATAAAATAATTTTTGGGACCTCAGGGAAGGATTATTGGGGTTCCCATGATAATAAAATGTTAAGAAAATACAAGGAAAATTTAATCAATCGGTACACACAGTTTTAGCTTAATAAGCCAAACAGAGGCATTTTGGTCATTTCGTCTTCAGAGATGATTTTTGGCCAACTTGTCCAGTTAAATAAATAATTTATATGACATAATATGTGAATAGATATTGTTAAAAATTTAACTGAAATTAAGTAGATAAGAAAAGGAAAGAAAATGAAATAAATTGGAATTATGACATCATTATAATGTCATTAAAATCCTCCCACCCAATCAAATGTTGACACGTGGCATTAACTTAGTTAAAAAGACTTAATGGGCAGAAAAAGAAAAGAAAAAAACCAAATGCTTCTTCTTCCTTCCCTTGGTCGAAACCTCTCCCTAACTCCAAACCTCCATGGAAGCTTAGGAAAGCTTGAGATAACCCACCAAATTACCTTGAAACTCAACTTTGTCTTCACAAAAAATTGTTCATACACCTTGGGCAAGCTAAAGATAGCAAAAGGAAGTAGAAAAGAGGAGCTTTGATAAGCTTAGAATTTACTTCATTAAAGGTTAGTGACTAAACTTACTCTTTCTCTTTCAATTCATGTTGAAGGAGTGAAATTAAATGCAAACTTACAAGAAAATTTAATAAACATCATGTATATGTCTTGCTTAAAATTCCAGCAGCCTTGGGCTTGGTAGGGTTTTGAAGATTTTCTTGAAGTAAAATGGTACCCTAGCTACTCTTAATACTAACATATTGTTTAGGATACTGAAAGGTAAGTGAGTGTATGATTTGAGATGGAATGGGTTAGGGTTTGGATATGAAATTGAGACCTTGATCATGTAATGGTGAAAGTAAGTTTTAATGGTCAATTAGTGACCATTTGGTTATGTGTGAATAAGAAATGAAGTGGTTTGTTTAGTGGGAATTGAAGTTAGTGTTGCTGCCTTAGCTGACCTATAGGACTTAATGCAAGGCTAATTGGACATGAAACTAGACACATAATGGCACAACTTTGATGAAGAAATCCTGCCCAGAAAACTAAACCAAGTTGACCTAAAGATTACCCTAATCCGGGTGACCTGCATTCTGCCTGGGCAAAATGACCAAATGAACAGTGTTTATTCATTTAGTCATAAATCAGTGTAGAGAGGTCCAATTAACCTAAAATTTTACTAACAGAAAACTGAGATATAGACTTACAACTTTCATGAAGAAACCTAACCCAAATTTTGACCATAAAATGTTCAAAAAGTGACCTGCATTCACTGCACAAAACACTATAGATTTGGTCAGTCTAGAAAATCTGGAAAGTTTGTAATCCGGCTAGTTATGGTGTTTAGGCTATAACTTGAGCTACAAAACTCCAAATTGAGTGATTCAAAAAAGGAAATGTAACTAAACACAATAAGGAACAACTTTCATGTTGATAACTTTACCAAATTCTCACTGTAAAAATGACCAATAGAATAGTAAACACAAGGCTTGAAATCTAAAAATTTTGAACAACTAACACTAAGCTTAGAAACGGTATTGGTAACCAATACCAACAACTTTAGAATATAAAATGTGGTATGTTGGGAGTATTAGAACCAATGTACCTATTTCCTATGCAAAAGTCAATATTTTAGTTGACTAATGAAATGAATAGTAACACCTAAACTTAAATTTCAAGAATTGTACAATTTAAGAAGTGTAACATGCCCTAGTACACCTAACAAGATTGGTTTGGATAGGTTAGCATGCTAATACGGTTCTGTTAGTAGTACTGCATATGGCTTCATGCCATTCTGTGTTTTATGGCCTCACGTGCCATTCTGTGTTATAATAGCCTTTAGCTATGTTGATTGAGTTGTTATACTTGGGTTTTATCCTTGATAATTATTAAAGCTTATTAGCTGTTCTGTTGCACACCGGGAGACACAATGTGACCGATGGTGTGATGGTCCGAGGTACTTGGTACCCAGTGCCAGTTTACCCATTTATCCAGTCCAGTCGTCTAGTATAGGTTACTTGGGCAATCAAAATAAATCTTACTAAATTTTAATCGAATAATACTACAATAAATTCCAAAAATTAAGTCTACAAAAAAATGTAAACATACATTCTGCATATTTATTTTATTTTAGTTATTTTATTTTATATTGTCACCACTAAGCAGAATTGCTTAATGCGTTGCTTTTGCCACGCGCAGGTACTGGAGACATAGCTGGGGAATCCAGCAGACCTCAGACCGGGTGAATTGTCAAATCTGCACACAGAGTCCAGAGTCACCTCACATTTGCAGCGCTTTGGTAGGACATTAGGTTACTTTTAGTATTTTGTATTTTGTAAACTTTTCTAATTAGACTTTTATTTTGTCATGTATATTATAAACTCATGTAATTATGTTTTGATGTAAACATCTATAAATCATGTTCAGTAATAAATTTGAGTATTTCTTATTGAGTTGAGTATGATATGAAGCGAATTGAATTTTGAGATATTGAAGTCATTTGAGAAATTGTAGAAAGATGTTGGTGGTTTACTGAGATTGATAATATGATTATATTTGAAGTGTTTTTAACAGATTCAGAAGAACTGTTTTTCTAATTTACAACTGGTATTTTGCCGAATTTTCTATAAAATTTACAGAAAATTCAGATTAAACAAAATTGTAAATAAATGAATTAAAAAGGGTAAATTGTAATGGAAATATGATTTGGTGCTCCGACACACTGTGTGGCATATCTTGCTCGGTTACACTGTAGATGGGTAAGGGGTGTCACACTTTTAATCAAATTGGTCCTCCCACTAACTTAGTGAATCCTACACTTCCAAAGTAGAAAATGAAAATCCTAGTTGGATGGATTTCTAGTGGGTGATTGAATTCTTATAATTCTATTTATCATCCTTAGGTAAATCCATTATTGGAATTATAATAAACTATAAGTGAGCAACTCCTTGCCTATCACATCTCATGTGAGGTTCAATCCTTTACCTAGCCCCTAATGCTCAAAATCTCAGGTACATCCATTATTGACTTATCTTGCATTAGTTATGTTGATCCCATTAAGCCAGTAATTATGCAAATAATTTTAATGTCCTCAGGTACATCCAATATTGGCCACCAAACCATTTACATATTTACAACATCTCATGCTTAACAATTATTCTTAAGAAAATCTCTTAAATTAATTGCATCTTATGCAAGTATTTAAAATTTCTTAAAATAATTGCCTCAATAGAGGGCTTATGTTATAATTACTTTAATTATACCATTTTCATCTTAATCATTTGTTTGAAAGATTTTGTGGTCGTCCTAATTACTATTAAGGTCTCACTTTGCACATTATCCAATTAGCATGCATATATCATATACTTGCATACATTCTCATACATCTTATACATTCATGGATAATAAATATGGTATGATCATGGACTTTCTAAGGGATTTAATTCTGAGCCACCAAGAATTGAATCAGGGCATTCCTAGGTGCATTTCATTCATTCATATTACAAGAGTTGCTGAAGGAGTACATAATCAACACTTGATCTTGAATTCCTCCCACTGGTCCCACCAATGCTCTTAACCTCCTTGATCTTCTTGCAATCCAATTACATAGTAATCCTTGGCATACCAAGGCGAATTTACAAGAACT
Organism: Hevea brasiliensis; assembly: GCF_030052815.1. Lineage (NCBI taxonomy): Eukaryota > Viridiplantae > Streptophyta > Magnoliopsida > Malpighiales > Euphorbiaceae > Hevea > Hevea brasiliensis. The sequence goes on along the minus strand of NC_079506.1, from coordinate 42,618,848 downwards.
AAATAAAATGAAATTACAATCCAAAAAATATTACAACCTTTATAATACATGCCCAAAATAAATTAAAATTAATTAATTAATTTACAACCCAAAGAAATATAAAAGAAATAAATCCAATCACATTGGTCTTTTATAGTCCATGATCATCAATTATGCATATCACTATTTAACAATTAAATAAAAATACATACTTAAATTAAATTGAATATCTCATATTCAACTTAAAAATCTAGATTTGAATATGATTCAAACAAATTTAAAAATTCAGATTTGAATCAAAATTTAATTGTATGATTAAAACTACTAATTAAACACTTTAATTAGTCATGGGCCTCATTATGGGCCTTGAAACCAAGCCCACAAACAAACTTAAACAGCCATGCGCATGGTTGAATGAATCAAACCATGTGCACTATGGTGTTATTCATCAAGCTGCCACCTTTGTTATTGCAACCAGTAATGATTTAATCATCTCATGATCAAATCACACAATTAAATCATATAATCAACAATCTAAATGGCAAATATAGTGGCGCTGATACCAATTGAAGGAGCAGAAGCATGAAAAACACAAGTTTAGATCATTGAATTCAAAAATTTTTCATCTAGGGTCACATGCATCATGCAAAATTCATTTTTATCTATTTGATTTCAATGATAAACAGCATATTAAAACTTTTTTAATATATTTTTGGATCTACATTTGCCATTTAAGATTTTATAATTAACAGATTAATTCATTAGAACCCTAGATTAGATCAAGAACAAATGCACTAACCTTTTTGATGCACTGCAGTTTGTTTGGCACCTTTGGGATGCACCTATGACACCAGATGTTGTCCCTCTAGCTTGTCCACACCAAGATCACCAATGGCAGCCCCTTGAATAGCTTCTAAAGCTTTTCCAATCGATTAAAAAATCAGGTTTTGCCTTTTGAGAGATTACAGATGTAAACAGGACACTAGAAATAATTTCTAGTATTTTTAATTCAAGAGATTGTTGGGTAATCTCTTTGAATTGATGAGAGATGAAGAAGATGAGAAGAAGAACACTCCAAGGGTGGCGGCACCAAGAGAATATAGCAGCTTGTATTTTTTGTTCTTTCATCCTTACACTTATATAGCTAGGTCACCACTTAAAACCCTTGCCACATGTCACCTTCTGATTGGCTCTAGGTTTAATTGACCCAATCACATTGTGCCAAGTGTCAAACCTATATTTAATCTTGACTTTCATCATCTTACATGATTAAAAGACATATGGCAAGCTTATGTGTAGTTCCATGTGTCACCATCTCATGGTGCCACATGTCACCCTGTGAAATGACCAAAATACCCCTGTGTCTTAATTTTGAGTTCTCAATCCAAAATAATTATTTCTCTTCTTCTAATCAATTTATATCAAATACAAATTAATTAATTAATCTCTATTAATTAATTTCTCATAATTAAATTCATATTTAAACACTTTTAAATATAAATTTAACTTATACTATACATCCAATAACCTAGATTTGGTTTCAAGCCATGCTAGGGACTTTGCAATCTAATTGCAAACCAAACCTATTTAATTAATCAATTAAACTCTTTAATTAATTAATTAAATCATATTTAATTTGGTGATTACTTGTGTATGTGTGTGACTTACTAGGCTCATCACTAATCGGCAATGAGACCTAATATCAACTCTTAATATCATCAGAACTCTTTCTTACCATAAATGATGTCTCTAAATCATTTATGCAGCTCATAGACTATGGTTAACACCTAGCATAGCATGCCATAGCCACCCAATTAGTAATAAGGTTTTCTTTAAATGAACCTATAATCACATGTTACCATGGACTAGAATCTCTCTGTTACAAAATCCTAATTCGAGCTGGAGTCATGGTTTATGTCAAACTCCATTTGTTATGAATATTATATTCTCTTTTAATTCCAGTTCTTCATTAAAAAGATTTTCTCTTCAGAAACTCTTTTCTTATTAAATCTATCTGTCCTAGCTAGGAACTTAAAACATCAAGAACAATTAAATGAAGATAGGATTTTATCCCTATTTACTTAGGGTAACAGATTCCATCTTGATTAACACCTACCTCCATATATAACTAGTAGGAGCCAACACATGCCCATATACCCATACGCAGTACAAGTATGAAAACAGTATTAAACTCAAACCACCTATATACAAGATAACCATGCTATCTCAGGTCTAAAGATTATATGCACTGATATGATTTATGAGAATATATTGACAAGAGTAAACTCCATGTGCTTATCATAAATGTCACTGGTTCGGCCTACTTATCATGTATAAGTGCCTATCATGTTTGTTATATGGCATGAGACTCACCATTCCATCTTATTTACATCTCATATAAATAACTTGGGAACAAACATGATTACAATCTTTCTAGATAAGTCATATCCTTATTGTGAAGTATCCTCGATTGTGAACCTATTTTTGATACTTTGTGCTAGAAATAATGTTAATCATATTCTTAACAACTTAAGAATAGAATTTCTAACAAAATATCAATGGACCTTTTCTATTACACATAAATATATTATATAAACAGAAAAGTGAAAATGCCTTTTATTAATAAAAATATGTATAAGATACATACTAAATGATATGCTCTAGGGCATACTACTAATACATTGGTCATCGAAACAGTTGAATGCACAGACTAGCTAAAGTGAGGGTGTTACAATTCTTCCCCTCTAACAAAAATTTCGTCCTCGAAATTTACCTGATTTAGGTGTCTGAGATAATTCCTTTACCTTTCTATTGCTCCCTCTGTCTACTCCTTTTACATATATGGTATTATTTATTCTTTTCGAGTCTATCATTATACACTTAGGCATATCATAAAGAAAGGATACTTTACCTCAAATTCACATTTGGAGCACCTTACTCCTCTCCGGCTTGGGTGACATTTGCCAGTGGTGTTACTATTGCACCTGGTCCTTCCACGACCTCTGTCTGGGTTCGTGGTAAATTCCTCTTAGGACAATCTTGCAAACGATGGTCCATGGCCCCACATTTACAACAGGCTCCAGTCAATCCCCTACATTCACCTTTATGCCAATTGTTACAATGGCCACATTTTCTTGCTAGTCCTGGTGCACTCACTACTGGTATCTCTGGTTGACCTCTTCTAGGTATAGGCTTGGGTTTAGATCTCCTACTTTGATCAAATGTCTGACTTAACTGTTCTCTCGACCTCTTTTTACTAAACTGTCCAAATTTCCTCTTTTGCTGATCACCACTCCTCTTCTGTTCCTCTTCATGAACACAACTAATATATTTCTTTCTAAACTCTATCAGAAAGAATTCCCAAGTAACGTCGGCTGGTGGTACTACCTTGGTTACGATATCCCACCACCGATATGCAGCTTCTTGTACCAATGAAACTACACATTCCAAACTCTGTTCTGGTGTGCAATGGAGCTGCTGCAGGACTCTTTCAGTCCTTTCTAACCAATATTCAGCCACTAAAGAATCGTCTTCCTTTCTATCATTGAAATCTACAGTTCCATACTTCCTAATTTTTCCTAAAGGTGATTTCCGCTGAGGCAGTGGTGGAATAACCCTAGTCATCTATCGAAAGAATTTAGTCATCTGCTCAAACAAGGCCTGTTGGGGTTGTACAGGCACCTCTTGCATTGGTGGAGCATGATCTCCCTGATTTCCAACATCACTCCCAATCGAGATACGACTTACTACTTCTTCCTCTACTGCCCTCTGCGATTCTGAGTCCATACCTTAACCTAAAATAACCAAAGAAAACATATTTGCATTAGTGTCACCTCGACTCATATGAATGCAATGCATGTTATGCACACGATCTTATTCTATCTATCGATGCCTAGGAACACCTAAACCGTGCTATGATACCAATAAATGTGACACCCCTCACTCGACTACAGTGTAGCCCAATAAGGCATGCTACATTAGAGGTTGGAGCACCCTAACTTATCTTACTTTATTCCTTTAATAATTTTGAACTAGTTATATTTTAATATTAATTATTTTTCTATGGAGAAATCAGCGGAGTTTCTCCTATTTTATTAACAGTTGACATATTTCACTATTCACCTACTTGAAATTTTCAATAATAATTTACAATGAATATATCATTCATACTCATCATAGTCATCTCACATTTAATTCTTGCAATTCATATACTCATTTGTACAAATCCATTCATTTCCATACAAATTCATTAATGCACGATTTATATATATAAATTCTAATATTTTCATTAATTTATATAATATACAATTTAATTTCAGATGAAAGAGCTAATCTATTAATTTACATCCCATACATATTAAATACAATTTCTTCGATTGCATTACAACATGTGAAATAATTGTAATATATAAAATACATAATATGACTAATGTGAGCCCTATCTATATGCATTGCTAAGAAGGTGATAACTTTATACACTTCTGACACTTCTGTAGATCTGGACTCCAAAAATCCCAGTCAAATGTCCACTAGGTTTTAACTTCAGTACCTGCGCGAAGGAAACAAATCCATCGCGCTAAGCATTTCTACTTAGTGGTGCAATAATATAACAGGAAAATAATATATACAAATAAGAAAGACTCAAGCATTCTAAATATTCAAGTTTCAATTTGATTTAAAATGATATTTATAGTATTAACTATCTTATATGTTAATTCGTTCCTCTTTGGAAGTACTGAGTTTATAGCCTTATAGTAATAATATTCAATATACATTTTATTCTAAGAGTATTATATTTGAGGTCTCTCTATGATTCTGCAAATTGTATTTTTATTTTGTTTCTATTGCTAATCTTTTTTTTTCATTTCATTCAATACTTTTTAATGTTTTTAATTACTAATGTTCTTAAATAATTTCAATAATTTACACTACCCAGGTAACCTATGACAGGCTGACTAAACTGGATAACGGGTCGTTGGCACTGGACACCATGGTGCCTCGGGCCGTCATATCATAAGACACAGAACGTCAATCACGTATGCAGTCAGTATGGCTAAAAGGCCATGATAACATATAATCGAGTATAAAAGCCATGAGTGCGGGCATAAAGCCATGAATACAGGCATAAAGCCTTACACAGTACTGCTAAAACAATATCCTATTGGCATGCCAATCTATCCAATCTGACACACATGTCTAGGCGATACATGGGCACATAAGTACCATTAAGTGTTAATATGTATTAGTATATCATTAATTCGTTATATGTTTTAATTCAAATTTATATCACTTAATTATGTTCCCAGTGGGAACATAAATTTTCTGAATCACAATTATACATAATTTATGCATTTCTCAAAATTTATACATTCATTTTATCTTTCATTTTGATCACAATTCACAATAATGGTTCTCATGTACTATTGTACTCAAAACATTCTTTTTATTTCTCATATGCCATTAATTATGTAAGGTATTAATTTCTAGTTATAAAAGAGGCATAAGCCCTAGTGATAATTTCGCCTCATTTTCACATTTAATAGTCCATATATATATAATTTACATTTTATATTCCCAGTTGTATTATGAATATATTATGAGGTCTAGAACTGAAAATTAAATTTTCCCTAGCAATGTAGTTAAGATACAAACTTATTTATGTATTAATTTTAATTTCTCTTTTTCCTCATGATGAGAACAAGTATTCATAATTCACCTTAATTCCTCTCATGTACCACTTATTGGGTAGGATATTATTATTGTTTTAATTACAATGAAACATAATTCCTCATGTTGACTTCATTTCATTTATACATTTGACAATTCACTTATTCTAATTACAATTTCATATTTCCAATTGTATTACTAATGTATCATGAATTCTATTTGTAATGGGCATATAAGCCCTAACTATCTATTCCTCATGATTTAGGTGAATTATCATTCATATTTCAAGTAATCCATGAATATTTCATGGATTTAAAATTTAGCTAAATTTTCCTTAAATCCTAGTGTCACTCAAATTCACCAATATACCACATTTTGCATTTTATTTTTGTTGGCATTGATTACCAAACTCAATTCCTAGCCTTCTAGGTTTTATTTCAACTTTTCAGAATTTGAGGTCCAAGTTTACTGTTCCATTAGACCTTGCTACAGTAGAATTTTGACAACACTTTCTTCATGAAAGTTGTTCCTTTGTGTCTTCTTTAATTCCCTTTTTGAATCACTCCATTTGGAGTTTTGTATCTCAAGTTATTGCCTAAATACCATAACTGGCCGGATTGGTCTTGTCCAGAAATTCTGGACAGAATTTGGTTCTGCCAGATTTAGTGTTCTAACTTGGGCAAGAAATTTCAATTGGGTAGGTTCAAAATTTAAGTTTGTGTTCTTCAAGAAAGTTGTTCTAAATTGTCTAAGCTTTCCATTGATATAAATTTCAGGTCAATTGGACATTTCTACAGTGAGTTATGACCAAATGAACAAATACTGTTCATTTGGTCATTTTCCAGGGATAGCTTGTTGGTCACCCGGATTGGGGCAATTTCTAGGTCATTCTAACTTGGTTTTCTAGGTAGGGTTTCTTCATGAAAGTTATGTCATTATGTGTCTAGTTTCATCTCCAATTGGCCTTGCACCAACTGGACTTGCACAATTCTACTTATGGTCTAAAAACCATACTGGACTCACAGTCCAAAAAATCCTGCATAAACACAACACCACACTCCCTTAACTCATTTGGTATCTTCTCATCATATTTCAACAATCATACATCCCAATAGCAATAATATTTGCTTAATTGTAATAAATAAGACATAGATAATAATATTTCCAAATGTATTAAACCCTAACCAAATTTATCAAACTTCAAAATTAAATGAAGTTCATAGCACTAACCTTGTGTGCTAGCTTCAATCAACCTTCAAGCACCCTTCCCTTCAATCAAACTTCAATTCCCCTTGGTAAACCCTTCTTGGCAGAATTTCTTACTCTTCCAAGTTTCTAATTTTCTTGATTTCTTGAGTGCTCTCTTCTTTTCAAGGCTAAGTTTTGTGGTTTCTATTGATTTCCTAAAGAAATCATGTGAGAAACCTAGGAATTCAAGCTTTATTTTGGGTGTTAATGGAGGAAAATGTAAGAAAGAGAGAGAGAGCAAGGATGGACAGGAAACATGAAGAAGGTGCCTGAATTTTCTGCCCAAAAAGTGATTTATATATTAATTAAATATTCAATGGCAAATTTGTAAATAAGTGGAATAGCAATTTTGTAATTACCTTGAATTTTCTAATCATTTTAGTTTGACTATTTATTTAATTATATTTAATTTTTATAATCTCCATTAATTAAACTAATTTAGCTTTATGACTTAATAAATTTCATTCCTAGTCAATATGGGACTTCAAAATTTCATTGACCGAATTTTCACTCTTACCGAGTTTTCAGTTCGCTTTTTTCTTTAGTACCCGATAAGTCTTTCTTTTACTCATTTTTAATTAATTTCTCACCAATATTAATTCATATTTTATGTCATATAATTCATTTACTTAATTGGACAAGTTGTTCAAAAATCATCTCTGAAGACGAAATGACCAAAATGCCCTCCGTTTGGCTTAAGAAGCCAAAATTGTTTGTACCGATCTTAAAAATTCTCCTAACCTTTTCTTGACATTTTAATGCTACCTAGGGCACCGTAACTCTTCTCTGGCATCTCAAAAATTATTTCACAGGGTTTTCCTCGGGTTTAAGGTCGACAACTGTCTTTACTATTGCTTCCTGTTGGGTCACCCATCGCCGGGGCACCGGCTCATTTAACTTCATTGTATTTTATTTCTAAAATTTTTCCTTAATTTCTCTTACTATTATTTGGTCTATTTATGACTCCTCACTCTAGTTTAATTATAGTTCCAGACATTCTAGCTGTACGGACAGACATTGGTCACCAAAACAGTCGAATGCACATACTAGCTAAAGTGAGGGTGTTACATTCTTTCTCCATGAGTTGCCGTCCCTCATCCCTCTCTCTCATCTCTCTCATATTTTCTACCATTGAAGCTTGATTTTAAGCTTCACAAACCCTAAAAATTCCCCATAAATTCCCCTTTATTATTGATTAAATCTTACTTTGGCAAGTAGACAAGAAGATTAAAGAAGAAAAGGAAGGAGAAAAGTGAAGGATTTGAGCTATTGAACTCCAAAGAAGAGGTTAGTGATTTAAACTTGTAGACTTTAGTTAATTCTTGTGTTTATAGTTAAATTTACTTAGAATTGAATCTAAATTCAAACAAAACAAATTGGAGGGAGTAATTGGGAATTTCGGCCAGCCTATAGGGGAATTGAAATTGCTTGAATTTGATGAAATTAAAGTGATATGGCAGTGTAATTAAGTGTGTAGAACATAGTGAGATACTTTAATTGCACTAAGTGAATGAATTACAAAATTAGGGTTCTTAAGTTCTTGAAATTGGGGGGAAAATTGGAGGAAATGGTCAATTGATACAATTAACCCTCATTGAGGTTAGAAATGGTCAATTGGGACCGATTGAGATGTGTTGGAATGAGTAGAAATGCAATTCAATTCCGATTTGAGAGTGTTCACCTTTGGGCAGTATGACCTAGGTCCCTTTTAAGGACCAAAACTAAAATTTTGCTAACCCAATTGGTGTGAGGCCAATTGGATATAAAAGTAAACACATAATGACACAATTTTCATGTAGAAATTATGCCTAGAAAGATAGTGAACAATTAGGTCAAATCCGGGTAATGTACACTGCCACTGTACCAAAATGACCAAATGAACAATTTGCCATAACTTGGCCTAGGAAGGTCCCAATGACCTGAATTTTACACCATCGAAAAGATATGACAATGCACTACAACTTTTATGAACAAAATAAACCCAAATTCTGCCCAAAACCAAGTAAAATTGCCACTCAAAATTGGTACCACAAAACTGCCAGAACTTAAAAGTTACCCAGAATTTTGGGTTAGGACCAATCTGGGCAGCCAACTTCAAATCAACATAACTTGAGCTACAAAACTCTAAATGGAGTGATTCAAAAAGGAAATTAAAGATAAGACAATAAGAAACAACTTTGATGAAGGACACTTAGCCAAATTCCCATAGTAACTAGACCAATGGAACAGTGCAAAATAGGGGACCAAAATTGAAAAATTAAAAATTCTCTTAGGAGGCTTAGAATTTTAAATGGCAACCAAAGCCAACAACTTAGGCACTCAAAATGTGGTATGTGGGTGTAATTGAAATTCACCTATCTATTAAGCATGAGAAAGTCAATATTTTGATTTGAATAGTATCATGAATAGTAACCCCAAAATGCAAAGTTTAGATAATACCATTTTAAGCCTATGTAGGGATATGATTAAATAAATATGTAATAAATTATTAGAATTATTATGAGTTATGATACTGAAACACTGTAATTTACATGTTTTAGTTGAAAAAGACTTGGGAAAGGATAAGAAACATTGAGTCAAGGCCTAAAGGTAACTCACATCAGGTTTGTGTACAATAAATCTTATTTAAGTATTTTATCATTGAAAATTTGATTTGGTATGCAATATGAAATTCCTGTGTTGCTTATGAGCTCAAGAAATATTGTGTTGCCATCTTATGAATGAAAAAGATTAACTTTGGAAATTTAGTGTAATTTATATGAAATATTTGAATAAATGGTTTTAAATTGATTTTGGAATCACACTTAGCATGACAGTACCATATTATTTCTCCTTCATTTATGGGGTTGAGATCGATTATTTTCCTTCCTCTCTGGCTTACCAGTTGAGGTCGAGATCGGATGAGTACTCATTAGCAAGCTAGCCACCTCCCTCATTGATTTCGATTAGTGAGGTTGTAGATTGCTTTGTCGTAGTATACAACACGGCATTGATTAAAAATTTTGTGTTATGACTTAAGTTGTGTATGGATTGGCAACACTGAGTTTATTAAATTATTTGACAAAATTAAATTATAAATGTGATTGAAAATTGTGAAATGAAATTATGAAATATTTGAACTATGATTTATTAGTGAGTGTTGATATTCAGTATTTTAAATTTTTATTGTGCACCACTGAGTAAATTATACTCAACGATAGCTTCTTTTGCTATCGCAAATAGGGGAAAGGAAAAAGCAACAGAGTGAGCTGCTGAATTGGCAAGGATTGAACTAATTTTTGATACGGGTATTATTTATACCCTTGTAATTATTTTGATATAAATAACTTAGTATTATATGTATTGATGTAAAACTGAGCAGTTGTACAGTAAATGTGTAATAATATTATTTTTGAGATTTTATGTCTATAAATTAAATTTGTGAATGTACATTAAATATTTTGAATGCAATGTGTATAAATTATTTTGAAATCTTTGAGATGACAATTTTGATTTGAATTGAATTGTTGTTGAGGTTGTTGGTTTGAAATATTTGGAGGTTGCGGTGTGATTGAAACTTATCTGGAAGTGCTTTTCTTCAGGTTTAAATTTTTTATTTTTCTCAATTACAGCCGGCACTCTGCCAAAATTTTTACAAAATTTGTGGAAAAATAGAATTTGTCAAAAATTTTACCTAGCCTTTAAACTTCAAATAAAAGTTTTTAATACCTATTAAAAGTGCTCGCCACCTTCAAAAAAGAAGTAAAATTATTTTAAAATCCTTTGTAGTGTATTTAATGGGTTATCGGTAGGCGAAGTTCAGTAACTCATTAAGTATACTATGGGATCATGTGATACCTTACGGAGGGGTAAGGTGTGACATGTTTTAGTGGTATCAGAGCCTGATTTTGAAATGAGTTTTGATTATGATTGTGACTATTTCTTTTGATAAGTACAACTGCTCAAGTGTCCTAAATTGATACATATAACATATTTACATCATGAATATGTACTAACGGAGTTCAACCTCCTTGTATTTGTTATCAGGAAGTAGAAAATTAGTGAAATCAGAATGGAAGAAGGAGATCATTCTGTGAAATAGTCTGTTGAGGCTAAGACACAAGGGGAAGCCCCAACACTCTAGAATGTGAGTGGGTCAGCCACTCCAGCTCCTTCTCAAGCACCGCAGTTTCCTGCTCAGTTTACACAGTAGATAGCTGCCTTATTTCAGCAAATGGCTGGGAACTTGCCAACACCAGCACAGACACAAACCCTTGCAACACAACTATAGCCCCCAGCAAGATAGTATGAGAAGCTAATGAAATTTGGGGCTATAGAATTCAAAGGAACAGTGGATCCACTGGAAGTAGAACAGTGGTTAGAGAGAATGGAAAGGGTTTTCCGAAAACTACAGTGTGCAGAAGAGCTGAAGTTTGAGTATTCTGTATCACTTCTGCAAGGGGATGCCTATGAATGGTGGAAGACCATCCCCCATAGCCTGGTAGAGCCACCAGTCCTCACATGGGCAAACTTTTTTAGGGAATTCAGATAGAAATGGGTCCCTGACACTTATGTAGACATGAAGCTGTAAGAATTCCTGAATTTAAAGCAAGGGGACAGGATCATACCAGAGTATGAGAGAGACTTCTCTCTGTTGAGCCACTATGCTGGAAGCTTAGTTTCCACCCTCAGAGATCGGTGTAAGCAATTTGAGGCCAGGTTAAGGCCTAATCTGAGAATGCAAGTTGTGGAATTCCGACATCAGAATTTCTCTGAGCTGATCTCACAGGCTTTGGACTTAGAAAGAATTGATAAGGAAGGATCAGTTAAGAAGGGTATACAAGAGAAAAAGAAGACTGAAAAGGCCACTGATCAAGCACCTGAAAGTGGTTCTGGGAAGAGAAAGAATTTTGGGGGATCCAGCTCTCGTAAATCTGGCAGAGGCAGATTTTCTAGCCAGAAACCACCCCGATCTGGTCAGCAGACACAGCAGGCACCCTGAGGTGCATTATCGATTCGCCAATGTGAGACCTATGGCAGAACACATGGTGGGGTATGTTTCAAAGCCATAGGCGCATGTTTTAATTGTAGAGGGACCGGACATTTTGCAAAAGATTGTACCAGTCCACGTAGCTTTGGACTATCTACCACATCATAGGGATCCGCCCAAGCTTCTACACCGAGGGGTTCACAGCCAGCTAGCAGAAGCAGAGGCAGAGGTAAGGGTAGTACCCCAAGAAGTCAGAGCACAATAAATCAGCCTGAGCAAGCTACAGCTAGAGTGTATACAATGAGACAGGGAGAAGAGGTTGAAACTTCAGACATAGTTGTTGGTACCTTCTCCACCTTTAATCAAGATGTACTTGTGTTATTTGATCTGGGTTCTACTCACTCTTATGTGAGTGCTAGCATCATTGATTGTCTTGATGTTCCTTGTGTGAAAATGGATTTTGAGGTGCTAGTAACAAGTCCATTGGGACAAGAGGTCAGGGTAAATAGAATGTATAGAGATTGTCCTTTGGTGATCCAAGGACATACTTTTCTGTCCGATCTGATTGAAGTGCCCTTCAGAGATTATGATGTTATCTTAGGCATGGATTAGTTAGCCAGGCATCATGCCATGATTGACTGTAAACTGAAGACAGTCACTTTTGGTCTCTCTCAGTACAGTGATGTAGTAATACACGAGGAGAGGCAACTATTGCCATCAAATATCATTTCGGCTGCACTGGCCAGAAAATGATCAAAAAGGGATGTGAAGCATACTTAACACATGTGGTAGACACCCAAGTGGGGAGTCCAGCAATAAGGGGCATCCCTACTGTATGTGACTTTGTGGATGTGTTTCTTGATGAGTTGCCAGGATTACCTCCGGAAAGAGAAGTGCAATTTGAGATTGATGTTATGCCTGGTGTGGACCCAATCTCCATAACACCATACAGAATGGCACCAGCATAACTAAAAGAATTGAAAATACAGTTACAAGAGTTGCTTGATAAGGGCTTCATTCACCCTAGTGTGTCACCTTGGGGGGCGCCAGTGTTGTTTGTTAAGAAGAAAGATGGCACTCTCCGCTTATGTATTGATTACTGGCAGCTGAATAAGGTGATAATAAAGAACCGATACCCATTACCCAGTATTGATGACTTATTTGATCAACTAAAGGGTGCAGCTGTGTTCTCCAAAATTGACTTAAGATCTGGCTATTATCAGCTAAAGGTGCAAGAGCAGAGTATCCCAAAAACTGCTTTCAGAACTCGATATGGCCATTATGAGTTCCTGGTCATGCCATTCGGGTTAACTAATGCTCCAGCTACATTTATGAATCTGATGAACACTATCTTCAGACCATACCTCGACCAATTTGTGGTGGTATTCATTGATGACATATTGGTCTATTCTAAGAGTATAGAGGAGAATGATAGGCACCTGAGGATTGTGCTACAAACTTTAAGGGAGAAATAGCTATAGGCCAAATTGTCAAAATGTGAATTTTGGCTAACAGAAATTTCTTTCTTGGGGCACATAGTATCGGCAGAAGGCATCAAGGTAGATCCTAGTAAAATATAAGCTATCCTTAATTGGAAGCCACCCAGAATATTACAGAAATTCATAGTTTTCTGGGTTTAGCTGGATACTACCGCCGATTTGTGAAAGGGTTCTCTATGTTGGCTTCTCCACTGATCAAGCCGCTTCAGAAAGATGTGAAATTTCAGTGGATGGATAAATGCCAGTAGAGTTTTGATGAATTGAAGAGATGTTTGACTGAAGCTCCAGTCCTGACATTACCTACCCCAGGTAAAGAATACACAGTTTATAGTGATGCTTCTCACAATGGGTTAGGCTGTGTATTGATGCAAGATCGAAATGTTATTGCATATGAATCACGCCAGCTGAAATCGCATGAGAGGAATTATCCGACACATAACTTGGAGCTTACAACTATTGTTTTTGCTCTTAAAATCTGGAGACACTACTTGTATGGGGAGAAATGCTACATTTACACAGATCATAAGAGTTTGAAGTACTTGGGCACTCAAAAAGAGTTGAATTTGAGATAGAGGAGATCGTTAGAACTGATTAAAGACTATGATTGTCCGATAGACTATTAGCCAGGAAAAGCTAATGTGGTGGCTGATGCCTTAAGTCGTAAGACTATGGCAAGTCTAAGAATTTATCCTTTGTCCATGGTAAATGAGTTGAAAGCACTGCATGCTAGTTTGGAGCTTAATGATGAGGGACAGACAGTAGTTGCATGGCATGTACAGCTAGTGTTGACTGATCAGATTAAAATGGTTGCACAGAATGATGAAAAATATTAGAAACTACTGGAAGAAGTCCAGTAGGGCAAGAAACCTGAATTCTCAATGAGAGATGATGGCCTACTGCTACACTAGGGCAGAATGTGCATTCCTAATGATGTTGACTTGAGACATATTATTATGAGGGAAGCATATGAGTCTCCTTTTGCTATGCACCCTGGTGGCACTAAAATGTACAGAGGGCTAAAGGAGCATTACTGGTGGATGGGTATGAAAAGGGATGTAGCTGATTTTGTCTCCAAATGCCTAACTTGACTGCAAGTAAAGGCAGAACGTCAAGTCCCAGCTAGTTTATTACATCCATTGCCAGTACCTAAGTGGAAATGGGAACGGATAACTGTGGATTTTGTGATGGGACTTCCAAGGACACAGAAGAGCCATGATGCAGTATGGGTCATAGTTGACAGACTGACCAAGTCTGCTCACTTTCTGTTAGTTTGGATGGACTATAGCCTAGAGAGATTGTCCAGATTGTACATAGATGAGATTGTAAGACTGCATGGAGTGCCAGTATCGATTGTGTCTGATAGAGATCCTAGGTTCACATCTAGATTCTGGGGTAGTATGTAGAGAGCCCTAGGAACTAGATTAAACTTCAGCAAGGCATTCCACCCACATATAGATGGCCAATCTGAGAGGGTAATATAGATATTGGAGGATATGCTATGGGCTTGTGTGATTGAGTTTGAAGGTAGTTGGGATACACACTTTCCTCTGATTGAGTTTGCTTACAACAACAGCCACCAATCAAGCATTGGGATGCCTCTATTGTTAGTAGTATGCCCTAGAGCATATCATTTAGTATGTATCTTACACATATTTTTATTAATAAAAGGCATTTTCACTTTTCCATTTACATAATATATTTATATGTAATAGAAAAGGTCCATTGATATTTTGTTAGAAATATTATTCTTAAGTTGTTAAGAATATGAGTGACAATATTTCTAGCACAAAGTATCATAAATAGGTTCACAATCGAGGATACTTCATAATAAGGACATGACTTATCCAGAAAGATTGTATTCATATTTGTTCCCAAGTTATTTATATGAGATATAAATAACTTGGAATGGTGAGTCTCATGCCATATAACAAACATGATAAGCACTTATAAATGATAAGTAGGCCGAACCAGTAACGCTTATGACAAGCACATAGAGTTTAGTCTTGTCAATGTTTTGTCATAAATCATATCAGTGCATATAATCTTTAAACCTGAGATAGCACAGTTATCTTGTATATAGGTAGTTTGAGTTTGATACTGCTTTCATACTTATACTGTGTATGGGTATATGGGCATATGTTGGCTCCTACTATATATATATGGAGGTAGGTGTTGATCAAGATGGGATCTGTTCCTCTAAGTAAATAGAGATAAAATCCTATGTTCATTTTATTGTTCTTGATGTTTCAAGTTCCTGGCTAGGACAGATAGATTTATTTAGAAAAGAGTTTCTGATGAGAAAATCTTTTTAATCAAGAACTGGAATTAAAAGAGAACATAATATTCATAGCAAATGGAGTTTGACATAAACCATAACTCCAGCTTGAGTTGGGATTTTGTAACAGAGAGATTCTAGTGCATGGTAACATATGATTATAGGTTCATTTAAGATAAACCTTATTACTAATTGGGTGGCCATGGCAAGCTATGCTAGGTGTTAACCATGGTCTATGAGGTTCATAAAATGATTTAGAGAAATCATTTATGGTAAGAAGGAGTTCTGATGATATTAAGAGTTGATATCATGTCTCATTGCCAATTAGTGATGAGCCTAGTAAGTCACACACATACACAAGTTATCTCCTATTTAAATATGATTTAATTAATTAATTAAAGAGTTTAATTGATTAATTAAATAGGTTTGGTTTGCAATTAAATTGCAAAGTCCCTAACATGACTTGAAACCAAATCTAGATTATTGGATGTATAGTATAAGTTAAATTTATATTTAAAGTGTTTAAATATGAATTTAATTAATGAAAAATTAATTAATAGAGATTAATTAATTAATTTATATTTGATATAAATTAAAAGAAGAAAAATAATTATTTTGGGTTAAGAACTCAAAATTAAGACACAGGGGCATTTTGGTCATTTCACAGTGTGACACGTGGCACCATGAGATGGTGACACATGGGATTACACATATGCTTGCCAAATGTTTTTTAATCATGTAAGATGATTAAATTCAAGATTAAATATACGTTTGACACTTGGCACAATGTGATTGGATCACTTAAACCTAGAGCTAATCAAAGGATGACATGTGACAAGGGTTTAATGTGTTAACCTAGCTATATAAGTGTTGTTATGAAAAAGAAAAACAACCAGCAGCCACTCCTCTCCTTTGTCACGCCATTTTGAGGTTCTTCATCTATTCTTTTTCATCTCTCATCAATTCAAAGAGATTAGCCATCAATCTCTTGAATTAAGAACACTAGAAATTGTTTCTAGTATCCTTTTTACATCTCTAATCTCTTAAAAGGCAGAAGTTGAATTTCTAATTAATAGAAAAAGCTTTGGAAGCTATTCAAGGGCTGCCATAGGTGTTCTTGGTGTGGACAAACTAGAGGGACAACATCTGGTGTCCTGAAGACAAATCTCAAAGGCGCAGACACGCTGCAGTGCATCAAGAAGTTAGTGTAATCATTCTTGATTTAATCTAGGGTTCTAAAATTAATCTGATTAATTTTAAAATCTTAAATAGCAAATACAGATCCAAAAACATATTAAAAGAGTTTTAATATGTTGTTTATCATTGAAATCAAATAGATAAAAATAAATCTTGCATGATGCATGTGACCCTAGGTGAAAATTTTTGAATTCAATGGTATAAACTTGTATTTTTCACGCTTCCGTTCCTTCAATTGGTATCAGAGCCACTATATTTGCCATTTAGATTGATGTTTATATGATTTAATTGTGTGTTTGATCATGAGATCAAAAGTTCATTGCTGGTTGCAAGGCCAAGGTGGCGGCACAAATGATGAACACCATGGTGCGCATGATTGATGCACCACAATGGTGTGCTAAGGTAAATGGATGGTGAATGTGCAATTGTTGTATGATCTAAGATCCATTTTATGTCTAATTAAATTGTTTAATTAGAATTTTTATCACACAATTCAATTATGATTCAAATCAGAATTTTAAAAATTGTTTGAATGTGAATCAAATCTGAATTTTAAAAGTTGTTTGAATGTGATTCAAATCTGAATTTTTAAAGTTGTTTGAATCATATTTAAATCTGATTTTTTAAAATTGATTGAATAAAATTCAGATCTGATTTTTTTTAAAAATGTTTGAATGTGATTCAAATCTGATTTTTTAAAAAATGTTTGAATGTGATTCAAATCTGACTTTTTAAAGTTGTTTGAATGTGATTCAAATCTGAATTTTTAAATTTGTTTGAATGAGATTCAAATCTGAATTTTTAAATTTATTTGAATCATATTCAAATCTGGATTTTTAAGTTGAATATGAGATATTCAATTTAATTTAAGTATGTATGTTTTATTTAATTGTTAAATTGTGATATGCATGATGGATGATCATGGACTATAAAAGGCCAATGTGATTGGCTTTATTTCTTTTATGTTTCTTTGGGATTGTAAATTAATTAATTTATTTTAATTTATTTTGAGCATGTATTATTAAGTTTGTAATAATTTTTGGGTTCTAATTTCATTTATTTAAGTTCTTGTAAATTCGCCTTGGTATGCCAAGGATTACTATGTAATATTGGATTGCAAGAAGTTCAAGGAGGTCAAGAGCATTGGTGGGACCAGTGGGAGGAATTCAAGATCAAGTGTTGATCATGTATTCCTTCAGTAACTCTTGTAAAATGAATGAATGAAATGCACCTAGGAATGCCCTGATTCAATTCTTGGTGGCTCAGAATTGAATCCCTAAGAAAGTCCATGATCATACCATATTTATTGCTTATCCATGAATGCATGAGATGTATGGGAATGTATGCTATTATATGATATATGCATGCTAATTGGATAATGTGCAAAGCGAGACCTTAATAGTAATTAGAATGACCATAAAATCTTCCAAACAAATGATTAAGTTGGAAATGCTATAATTAAAGTAATTATAACATAGGCCCTCCATTGGGGCAATTATTTTAAGAAATTTTAAATAGTTGCATAAGATGCAATTAATTTAAGAGATTTTCTTAAGAATAATTGTTAAGCATGAGATGTTATAAATATGTAAATAGTTTGGTGGCCAATATTGGATGTACCTGAGGACATTAAAATTATTTGCATAATTACTGGCTCAATGGGATCAACTTAACTAATGCAAGATAAGTCAATAATGGATGTACCTGAGATTTTGAGCATTAGGGGCTAGGTAAAGGATTGAACCTCACATGAGATGTGATGGGCAAGGAGTTGCTCACTTATAGTTTATTGTAATTCCAATAACGGATGTACCTGAGGATGATCAATAGAATTATAAGAATTCAATCAGCCACTAGAAATCCATCCAACTAGGATTTTCGTTTTCTACTTTGGAAGTGTAGGATTCGCTAAGTTAGTGGGAGGACCAATTTGATTAAAAGACCATAATCATTTTGGTTAATTACATGATACATTTACTAATTAATCTGGTTATTTTCTGCAGTTAATTTTCTGATAAAAATGAGCACAAAACAACCACCACCATCCAATATCCTTGCAAGCATATTTGATCGCAATAGGTTGACAGGACCTAATCTGTCTGATTGGCTAAGAAATTTGAAACTTGTCCTGAACGTTGAACATATAGGATATGTTCTAGATTCAAATGTTCCTGGTCCCTTACCTCCAGAGGCCACACAAGAGGAACATGAAACTTTGGATAAGTGGAAGGAGCATGAAATGAGAGCTAAGTGTTACATGCTTGCTTCCATAAGTAATGAGTTACAAAAGCAGCATGAGAACATGTTGAGTGCGAGTGAGATCCTCCTTCACCTACAAGAGTTATATGGTGAGCACAGCAGGAATGCTAGGTATGATATATCTAGACAGCTATTCCATATGAGGATGTCTGAGGGACAGAATGTTGCGGATCATGTCCACAAGATGATTCGGCTGATTGAGCAGTTGGAACATCTTGACTTCAACATGGATTTCCAACTACAGACGGATTTGATCCTTCAGTCCCTTCCTGAGTCTTTTGGGAATTTTGTGACAAATTGCCATATGACTCAACAGGAATGCACCTTAGCTGGTTTACTCAACATGCTGGTTATTGTCCAAAAGAATATACCGGGCAATAAAGGAAAAAAGGTAGCTTTGATTGCATCTTCTTCTGCTGGAGAGTCCAACAAGAAGAAGGGCAATAAGAAAAAGAAACCTCAGATTCCTGGTCCTTCCAAGAAAATAGCTAAATAGAAAAGGAAGACTAAAGCTGATGGAGGCAAAGGAAAGTGTTTCCACTGCCAAAAGGATGAGCACTGGAAAAAAAACTGCCTAGAGTATCTTGCTTCTCTGAAGGACAAGAAGGATACACCTTTGGAAGGTATGTCCATATCTTGTTATTTAGATTTTGATGATACTCATAGTTCATCTACAGGTTGGGTTTTAGATACTAGTGCCAGTTCTCACATTTCTAATGATATGCAGGAACTAGCAAATAGTAGCAGCTTGCGTTCTCATGATATTAGAGTCCGGATTGGCAATGGCTCAACTGTTGAAGCTTTAGCCATAGGATCTAAATCTTTTTACATGTTTGGACATGTTTTGTGTTTGGATAATATTTTATATGTACCTGATTCTTTTAAGAACATCATTTCTATATCTAGTTTGACTAGAAATGGCTATGAATTTCAGTTCACAGATGATGTTTGCAGTATTTATTTTGGAAATAAATATGTTGATTCGGGTTATATGAATGATGGTCCTTATTATTTGGATAATAATGACAAACACAATTGAATGCAAGTGATCTAAAAGAATTCAATGCCATGGTGAAAACCAACTCAAGTTCAAAATATATTTAGCACTTAAGATTATGTCATATTGCAGAAGATAGGATTGCAAAACTGGAGAAAATGGGAACTCTATCCTCATTGGGCTCTGAGCCTACTCCAACTTGTGAATCTTGCCTTCAGGGCAAAATGACTAGATCACCCTTTGTTGGACAAGGGCTAAGAGCTGAAAATATTTTGGAGCTAATACATAGTGATGTATGTGGTCCATTTAAAGAAATGGCTAGAGGGGGCTTTCATTATTTTATTACCTTTACTGATGATAAATCAAGATTTGGGTATTTATATTTGATGAAATACAAACATGAATCCTTTGAAAAGTTTAAAGAATTTAAATCTGAATTAGAAATTCAAAAAGGAAAGAGTATTAAAGCTCTTCGATCAGATCGTGGAGGTGAATATTTGAGTATTGAATTTGATGAATACTTGAGAGAGCATGGCATTGTTTTTCAGCTGACTCCTCCAGGAACGCCACAGCTGAATGGTGTATCTGAAAGGAGAAATCGTACCCTATTGGATATGGTACGTAGTATGATGAGCTATACTGATATGCCAATCTTTTTTTGGGGATTTGCATTAGAATTAGCTTTGTATATTCTGAATAGGATTCCATCAAAATCAGTTTCTTCCACACCTTATGAGATATGGCATGGAAGAAAACCAAGTCTTAAGCATGTTAAGATTTGGGGTTGTCCAGCTTATATCAAAAAGCTGAAAACTGATAAATTGGAGACCATATCAGAAAAAGGTCGATTTGTTGGATATCCAAAAGATCGTTTTGGATATTATTTTTATTTGCCTACTTCATAAAAGGTTGTGATAAGTAGAGATGCCACATTTCTTGAATAACAGTTTGTTCAAGAAGGAGGCAAAGGAAAGCAAATAGAGTTAGAATTGGAGAATTCTGACCAACCAACAGATCAGATAGATATAGATCCATCTAGTCAACCTATTCCCGTTGATGAAACATCTATAGCTGTTCCTCATAGAACAACCAGGGTATATCACCCACCAGTGAGAATGGTTTTCTTCATGAAGAAGAGCAAGAGTTGTCTACTCATGAAGAAGTAGATCATGGGGATGATCCACTTACCTATGAAAAAGCAGATCATGGGGATGATCCACTTACCTATGAAGAAGCTATATCAGATTTAGTCTCTTCAAAATGGATTGATGCTATGAAATCCGAGATTGATTCCATGTATAAGAATCAAGTTTGGGATCTTGTTGACCCACCTGAAGGTATTGTACCAATAGGGAACAAATGGGTTTTCAAGAAGAAAATTGGTTCTGATGGAAAGGTAGAGACCTATAAGGTAAGGCTAGTAGCGAAAGGGTTTCGCCAAAGGCAAGGAGACGATTATGAGGAGACTTTCTCGCCTGTTGCCATGCTTAAATCAATTAGGATTTTATTAGCAATAGCTGCATACTATGATTATGAGATTTGACAGATGGATGTCAAAACAGCTTTTCTCAATGGATACATTAAAGAAAACATTTTCAGGGAACAACCTAGGGGTTTTGAATCCCAAGATGGTTCCAAGGTATGCAAGCTAAAACGATCCATTTATGGGTTGAAACAAGCTTCGAGGAGTTGGAACATCCGTTTTGATAAAGCCATTAAATCCTTTGGTTTTATCAAAAATGAGGATGAGCCATGTGTATATAAGAAGGTTAGTGACAGTGCTATCACTTTCCTTGTCTTATATGTGGATGACATACTGTTGATGGGTAATGACACAGGTATGTTGACAACTATAAAGGTATGGTTGTCAAATACATTCTCCATGAAAGACTTAGGGGAGGCAACCTATATTCTTGGGATTCGCATATATAGAGATAGAGCGAAAAGAATAATTGGTTTATCCCAAATTCTATACTTGGAAAAGGTATTAAAGAGGTTTAACATGCTTGATTCCAAGAGAGGATTGTTACCAGTGAGACATGGTATCCACCTTTCTAAAGAGATGTCTCCGAAGACACCTAAAGAAAGAGATAAGATGGCCAGGATTCCATGTGCTTCGGCTATTGGAAGTTTAATGTATGCAATGTTGTGTACTAGTCCGGATATCGCATATGCTGTTAGTTTGACTAGCAGGTATTAATCCAATCCAGGTTTGGAACACTGGATAGCTGTCAAGAATATCCTTAAGTACTTGAGAAGAACTAAGGATTTATTCTTGATTTATGGAGGTGGAGACTTGCAATTGGATGGTTATACTGATTCTGATTTCCAATCAGATATTGATGATAGAAAGTCTACCTCTGGATATGTGTTCATTTGTAATGGATGTGCGATCGGTTGGAAGAGTTCCAAGCGAGCACGATCGCAGATTCCACTCTGAGGTCGAGTATATTCTGCATCGAGATCTCGCAAAGGAAAATTTGGATAAAGAAGTTCGTGACAGAACTTACAGTAGTTCCTTCCATTGAGTCAGTAGTTCCACTACACTGTGACAATAATGGAGCAGTCATATAGGCTAAGGAACCAAGGTCTCACCAGAAATCCAAACACATAGAAAGGCGCTACCACATTATCAGAGAAATAGTTGGGCGAGGCAATGTAGCCATGTAGAAAATAGCATCAGCTGAAAATCCAGCTGATCCATTCACTAAGCCTATGTCACAGACTCAGTTAGATCGATATCTTGAGAAGATAGGTCTAAGATATTGTAATGAATGGCTCTAGTGCTAGTGGGAGATTGTTAGTAGTATGCCCTAAAGCATATCATTTAGTATGTATCTTGTACATATTTTTATTAATAAAAGGCATTTCCACTTTTCTGTTTACATAATATATTTATGTGTAATATAAAAGGTCCATTGATATTTTGTTAGAAATATTATTCTTAAGTTGTTAAGAATATGAGTGACAATATTTCTAGTACAAAGTATCATAAATAGGTTCACAATCGAGGATACTTCATAATAAGAACATGACTTATCCAGAAAGATTGTATTCATATTTGTTCCCAAGTTATTTATATGAGATATAAATAAGATAGAATGGTGAGTCTCATGCCATATAACCTACATGATAGGCACTTATAAATGATAAGTAGGCCGAACCAGTGACACTTATGACAAGCACATGGAGTTTACTCTTGTCAATGTTTTGTCATAAATCTTTAGACCTGAGATAGCACAGTTATCTTGTATATAGGTAGTTTGAGTTTGATACTGCTTTCATACTTGTAATGTGTATGGGTATATGGGCATCTGTTGGCTCCTACTAGTTATATATGGAGGTAGGTGTTGATCAAGATGGAATCTGCTCCTCTAAGTAAATATAGATAAAATCCTATGTTCATTTTATTGTTCTTGATATTTCAAGTTCCTGGCCAGGACAGATAGATTTATTTAGAAAAGAGTTTCTGATAAGAAAATCTTTTTAATCAAGAACTGGAATTAAAAGAGAACATAATATTCATAGCAAATGGAGTTTGACATAAACCATGACTCCAGCTTGAGTTGGGAGTTTGTAACAGAGAGATTCTAGTGCATGGTAACATATGATTATAGGTTCATTTAAGGTAAACCTTATTACTAATTGGGTGGCCATGACATGCTATGCTAAGTGTTAACCATAGTCTATGAGGTTCATAAAATGATTTAGAGAAATCATTTATGGTAAGAAAGAGTTCTGATGATATTAAGAGTTGATATCATGTCTCATTGCCAATTAGTGATGAGCCTAGTAAGTCACACACATACATAAGTTATCACCTATTTAAATATGATTTAATTAATTAATTAAAGAGTTTAATTGATTAATTAAATAGGTTTGGTTTGCAATTAAATTGCAAAGTCCCTAGCATAACTTAAAACCAAATCTAGATTATTGGATGTATAGTATAAGTTAAATTTATATTTAAAGTGTTTAAATATGAATTTAATTAATGAGAAATTAATTAATAGAGATTAATTAATTAATTTATATTTGATATAAATTAAAAGAAGAAAAATAATTATTTTGGGTTAAGAACTCAAAATTAAGACACAGGGGCATTTTGGTCATTTCACAGTGTGACACGTGGCACCATGAGATGGTGACACATGGCATAACACATAAGCTTGCCAAATGTTTTTAAATCATGTAAGATGATTAAAATCAAGATTAAATATAGGTTTGACACTTGGCACAATGTGATTGGATCACTTAAACCTAGAGCTAATCAAAGGGTGACATGTGGCAAGGGTTTAATGTGTTAACCTAGCTATATAAGTGTTGTTATGAAAAAGAAAAACAACCAGCAGCCACTCCTCTCCTTTGTCACGCCATTTTGAGGTTCTTCATCTATTCTTCTTCATCTCTCATCAATTCAAAGAGATTGGCCATCAATCTCTTGAATTAAGAACACTAGAAATTGTTTCTAGTATCCTGTTTACATCTCTAATCTCTTAAAAGGCAGAAGTTGAATTTCTAATTAATAGAAAAAGCTTTAGAAGCTGTTCAAGGGTTGCCATAGGTTTTCTTGGTGTGGACAAACTAGAGGGACAACATCTAGTGTCCTGAAGACAAATCTCAAAGGCGCATACACGCTGCAGTGCATCAAGAGGTTAGTGTAATCGTTCTTGATTTAATCTAGGATTCTAAAATTAATCTGATTAATTTTAAAATCTTAAATGGCAAATACAGATCCAAAAACATATTAAAAGAGTTTTAATATGTTTTTTATCATTGAAATCAAATAGATAAAAATAAATCTTGCATGATGCATGTGACCCTAGGTGAAATTTTTTGAATTCAATGGTATAAACTTGTGTTTTTCACGCTTCCATTCCTTCATCTATATGAAGCTTTGTATAGCAGAAAGCATAGAACTCTCCTATGTTGGGATGAAATAGGTGAAAGAAAGATGATTGGGCCAGAAATTGTTCAGCAGACAGAGAAAAAGATCAAACTAATCAGAGATCGACTCAAGGCTGCATCAGACTGTCAGAAGTCCTATATTGATCTGAAGAGAAGGGACATTGAATATGCAGTGGGTGATAAGATATTCCTCAAGGTTTCCCCTTGGAAGAAAATTATGAGATTTGGCAGAAAGGGGAAACTGAGTCCTCGCTTTATTGGACCATATGAGGTTCTGGAAAGAGTGGGTCCTCTAGCATATCAATTGGCATTACCTCCAGAGTAAGAGAATATAAATAATGTCTTCCATGTGTTCATGTTGAGGAGGTATAGATCATACCCATCTCATGTACTACCAGTAGAAGAGATTGAGTTGAATCCAGACCTCACATATGAGGAAAACCCAATTGAGATTCTAGCATATGAGGTGAAGCAGCTGAGAAGCAAGCAGATACCGTTGGTTAAAGTGCTGTGGAACCATCATTCAGGCCAAGAAGCTACTTGGGAGCGTAAAGAGGATATGAGGAGATAGCACCCACAGCCATTCAGAGAATGATACTAGGTAAAATTTAGAGATGAAATTTATTTTAAGGGGGGGAAAAATTATAACACCTCTATTTGCATAGCTTGGTATATTTTGCTGTTCCGGTGACTGGTGTCAGTCCAGACAATTAAGAGAATTAGAATCATGTTTAAGACACCTATATAAGCCCTGAATGAAAATAAATAGTGATTGCCAGATAGTTAAGTATAAGTAAGAAAAACAAAGCATAAAAAGTTAAATGAGCCGAGGGTCACAGCGATGGGTGACCTTAACAGGAAGTGACTGCGAGGTCAATCCTAACCTGAATTTTAAATGGGAAATTGTGACACCGCAATCCTAAGGACTATTACAAACCTAGTGGAAAAGAGAAAACTATAGAAAAGACCTGATAAGTAGGTCAAGGATCCGGAAGAAATACTGAATTAATTGCAAACCGGATTAGACCGGAGAGGGGCACATTGGTCAATTCACCCCTAGAGGTGACTCCTGACCTAACTGTCTAATAAAATCGGAGAAATGAAAATTTCAAAATATAGAATTAAATTAAAGAATTATGAAAAAATGAAGGAAAAAGAAAAGAGAGAAGAAAATGAATTATTACCTCATCCTTGTGACAACATGCATAATGCAATAAAAGAAATCTTAATTAACCAAAATTTGACCAAGTCAAAAAGCTTAATAAATACAAAATTAAAAGAAAAAAAAATGTGTCATATTCTTCTTTCTCTATGAGTTGCCGTCCCTCATCCCTCTCTCTGTCACACCTTACCCCTCTGTAAGGCATAACATGATCCCGTAGAATACTTAATGAACTACCAAACTTCACATACCGATAGCTTATTAAGTACCCTACAAGGGATTTTAAAACATTTTTCTTACTTTTTGGAAGTGGTGAGCATTTTCTTACATTTAATAAAAGTTTAAAAAATAGTTCAAATTTTTGTCTATTTTATTTTTACGCAAATTTTGAAAAAATTTCGGTAGAGTGCCGTCAGTATTTTAAGAAAATAGTTCTTCAAAAACCTGTAAAAACACTTCCAATAATTCTTTTTCATCAAACTCACTACTACTTCAACACAACTCAACATCATTTCTCAAACTCCAAAATTCAAATCAATAATTCACAACTCAATTGTCATCAAAATAGTACTCAATATTTCCATTCATTTTTCATTAAAGTAAAAACAAATTACATTTATCAACTACTTTACATTAGCAAATCCAAAATAATATTATTACAAACTTTATACAACTGCTCATGACCAATTTTTACATATAAATATAGTTATATACACAAATATAAACATTACATTCAGAATATAAATTTATACCCGACAAAACTTTAGGAAAGGTGGCTCCAAGATCCTCAGCAGCTCACTCTGTTGCTCCTCTAGTCTCTATATCTGTGACAGCAATAATAGCCATCGCTAAGTACTATGACTCAGTTGTGCACAACATACTAAAATAATATTTATGCATAATTCAAATCATACTTATTCAAACACATTGCTGAAAATGAAAGACATATGCAAAACATGATTTATAAACTTTTAGTCCAACAATTTCATTTAGGAATTCTCAAATCAATTTCACAAAAAACACACAGTTATATCATGACATTCGAAACAGATTCATCTCAATAGCCAAAGGCTTATGAGAAATCACAAGGCTAGCTAGCTCAAACAATGGATACCCATTCAAATTTCTTCTTCTACTGGCACACACCTCAACACTTTAGCCAAAGAAGGAATCAAAATTCAAAACTAATTTCTCCCACTAGTCATGCTAGTAAGACATTTAAATATATGGTCATGACACTGTGATTTCAAAATTATCTTATCAATTTGCCAAACATTTATTGACAATTAAATCACATATCATCAAATTTCCAACAATTTAGATCAAAAGTATAGTGCACATTTCAATCATTATTTTGCAATTTAAATCAACCACAAATCATTTCATGCACTTTGCAAAGAAATTTTAAAGAATGTTTATGTTGTGCACAAACCTTATACAAGTCGCCTCTTGGCCTTGACTCGATGCTTCGGGTTCTTTTCCGGTATTCTTTTCCACTGAAACATACAATTTCACAGTGTTTCAGTACCATAAATTATTATAAGTCCAAAAATAATTTCAAATCTAACTTTAATATGCTTAATTTTAAGTTCTTTGAAATTTGTATTTTGGGGTTACTATTCATGATACTATTCAAATCAATTTGTTGACTTTCTAATGCTTAATAGGTATGGGAATTCTAATTTCACTCACATACCACATTTTAGTTACCTAACTTGTTGGTTTTGGGTGTTTTCCTCAAATCTCAAGTCTCTTAGGTGAAATTCCAAATTTTAATATTTGGTACCCTGTTTTACACTGTTCCATTGGTTAAGTTGTTGTGGTAATTTGGCTAAGTTTTCTTCATAGAAGTTGCTCCTTATTATTTTAACTTTATTTCTCTTTTTCAATCACTCCATTTGGAGTTTTATAGCCTAAGTTATAGCCATTTGAATATAGCTGGCCGGATTTAGTGTTACCCAGAATTCTAGGCAAATTCTGGATTTTGGTAATTTTTGTGGTTAACTGCAGGTGGATTTTCAAATAGGTTATAGTCAAAATTTGGATTGTTTCCTTCATGAAAGTTGTAGGGCTATGTCTCAGCTTTTTTTCGGTAAAAATTCAGGTCATTTGGACCTTCCTAGACCAAGTTCTAATCATTTATGTAACTACTGTTCATTTGGTCATTTTTGTACAGGTCAGTGTTCCCAATCCGGATTTAACCTAATTGGTCTCTAAGTTATGGTCACTTTCTGAACATAATTCCTAAATAAAAAATGTGTCATTTTGTGTCTAGTTTCATTCCCAATTAGGCTCACACCAATTGGGTTGGTAAATTTTCAGTTTTGTCCCTGAAAGGGACCTAGGTCAAACTGCCTGTAGATTGACCCTCGCCAATCCAAATGGAAACTTGTTTCCAACAATTCATACACATTACAAATGGTCACAATTGACCATTTCTCAACTCAAATAAGGTCAATAACATCATTTGGCTAATTCTTAAATTTTTCTTCAATTTTTCATATGTTCAAAACCCTAACTACACACAAAGTTCAATCTAATACAATTTTAAGTGTGTATTCATGTTCTACCCACCTAATTCACCTCAAATAACCATTCAAAACTATCAAACTCATTCATATCAAACCCTAACCCTAGCTGGATGAATTTCATGTTTGGTCCCTCAATAATTGTTTTTGTTTGATTTTAAGTTAATTTCTAGGTTAAGTGAACTAAAAGCACAAGTATTAAACTAGAATTTCAAATTAAACTACTAACCTCAACTTTGATGTTTCACTTCCTCAATTCTTTCCTTTTCTCCTCCCTTTTTCTTCTTCAATCCTCTTCTCAAGTTGGTCTAACAAGTTCTTATGGTTTAATTTTGGGGTCAAAGTGGGTTGAAGTGGTTGGAAGCAAGCTTAGTTTTAAGCTTTCATGGAGTTTTCATGGTGGTGAGGAAGAGAGGTGGGCAGCACACTAAGAAGAAGAAGACCAAAATGATTTTTTTTTCTTTTTTTTTTTTTGTTATTTTATGTCTTAAAAAAAATTCTTTTAACTTGGTCAATATTTGTAGAAAAATTAAAATGGATTTTGACATCATGATGATGTCATCCAATGATGTAATAACACTTTTTCCTTTTTTTTGTATTTATTTTTTCATTAGTTCTTTAATTTAATTTTTGATCCCAAAATATTATTTTCTCCAATTTTATTGGACAGTTGGGTCAAGAGTCAGCTCTAGGGGTGAATTGACCAAATCGCCCCTCATCAGTTCAATCTGATTTACTAGTTATTCGACATTTCTTCTGGATCCCTGACCTAATTATTTGACCTACTTAACAATTATTTTCTGTGATTTTCTCTTTTCCACTGTGTTCGTAATAGTCCTAAGGACCGTAGCATCACATTTTACGATTCAAAATTTGAGTTTAGATTGACCTCGCAGTCGTTCCCGAGAAAGTCACCCATCGCTGTGACTCCTAGCTCATTTAACTTTTTGTGTTCTGTTTTTCTTATTTATACTTAACTATTTGGCAATTACTGATTATTTGCATTCAGGGCTCATCTAGGTGTCTTAGATGTGGTTCTAATTTCCTTAATTGTCCGAACCGATAACAATCATCGGAACAGTAAAAAGTACCAGGCTATGCAAATAGGGGTGTTACAATTCTCCCCCCCTTAAAATAAATTTCGTCTCAAAATTTTACCTGGTAATCAGTCTCTGAACAACTATGGGTGCTATTTCCTCATGTCCTCCTCTCGTTCCCAAGTAGCCTTCTGGCCCGAATGATGGTTCCATAGCACTTTCACTAACAGTATTTGCTTGTTCCGTAGCTACTTCACTTTATAAGCTAGAATCTCTATGGGTTCTTCTTCATATGTGAGGTCTGGATTCACTTCAATCTCTTCCATTGGTAGTACATGAGATGGGTCTGATCGATACCTCCTCAACATGGACACATGGAAGACATTATGTATCTTCTCCAACTCTGGAGGTAATGCCAAACGATATGCCAAGGGACCCACTCTCTCCAGAACCTCATATGGCCCAATGAAATGAGGACTCAGTTTCTAACCAATCTGCCGAATCTCATAATTCTCTTCTAAGGGGAAACCTTGAAGAATACTTTCTCACCCACTGCATATTCAATATCCCTTCTCTTCAGATCAATATAGACTTCTGACGGTCTGATGCAGCTTTAAGTCGATTTCTAACCAATCTGATTTTCTCTTCAATTTGCTGAACAATTTCGGGCCCAATCAACTTTCTTTCACCTACCTCATCCCAACACAATGGGGTTCTACATTTTCTGCTATACAAAGCTTCATATGGAGACATTCCAATGCTTGATTGATAGCTATTGTTGTAAGAAAACTCAATCAAAGGCAAGTGTGTGTCCCAACTACCCTCAAACTCAATCACACAAGCCCGTAGCATATCCTCCAAAATCTGAATTACTCTCTCAGCTTGGCCATCTGTCTGTGGGTGGAATACAGTACTGAAGTTCAATCTAGTTCCTAGGGCTCTCTGAAGACTACCCCAGAATCTAGAAGTGAACCTAGGATCTCTATCTAATATGATGGATACTGGCACTCCATGCAGTCTTACTATCTTATCTATGTACAACTTGGCCAATCTTTCTAAATTGTAGTCCATCGGGATAGGTAGAAAATGAGCAGACTTGGTCAGTTTGTCAACTATGACCCATACTGCATCATGGCTCTTCTGTGTCCTCAGAAGTCCCATCATAAAATTCATAGTTATTCTCTCCCATTTCCATTCCGGTACTGGTAGTGGATTTAACAAACTAGCTGGTGCTTGATGCTCTGCCTTTACTTACTGACAAGTTAGGCATTTAGAAACAAATTCTATTACATTTCTCTTTATACCCATCCACCAGTAATGTTCTTTCAACCCTCTATACATTTTTGTACCACCAGGGTGCATAGCAAAAGGAGACTCATGTGCTTCCTTCAAAATGATCTGCCTCAAATCAACATCATTAGGAACGCACATTCTGCCCTGGTGTAGCAATAGGCCGCCATCTCTTACTGAGAATTCAGGTTTCTTGCCCTATCTGACTTCTTCCAATAGCTTATGATACTTCTAATCATTCTGAGCAGCCATTCTGATCTAATCAATCAACACTGGCTGTATATGTCATGCAACTGTTATCTGCCCCTCATCATTAATCTCTAAGTTGGCATGCAATACTCTCAAATCATGTACCATAGATAAAGGAATAACCCGTAGACTTGCCATAGTCTTGCGACTTAAGGCGTTAGCCACCATATTAGCTTTCCCTGGCTGATAGTCTTTCAGACAATCATAGTCTTTTATCAACTCTAACCATCTCCTCTGTCTCAAATTCAACTCCTTCTGAATGCCCAGATACTTCAAACTCTTATGATCTGTGTAGATGTAACATTTCTCCCCATACAAATAGTGTCTCCAGATCTTAAGAGCAAATACAATAGCTGCAAGCTCCAAGTCATGTGTCAGATAGTTCATCTCATGCAGTTTCAGCTGGCGTGATGCATAGGCAATGACATTCCGTTCTTGCATCAGTACATAGCCTAACCCATTGTGAGAAGCATCACTATAAACAATATACTCTTTACCCGGGGTGGGTAAAGTAAGGACTGGAGCCTCAATTAAACATCTCTTCAACTCATCAAAACTCTGTTGGCATTTATCCGTCCACTGAAATTTCACATCTTTTTGAAGTAATTTGGTCAATGAAGATGCCAACATGGAGAATCCCTTCACAAATTGACGGTAGTATCCAGCTAAACCCAGAAAACTGCGAATCTCTGTGATATTTCTGGGTGGCCTCCAATTAAGGACAGCTTCTATCTTAATTGGATCTACCTTGATGCCCTCTACCGATACTACATGCCCCCAGAAAGATATTTCCTTCAGCCAAAATTTACATTTTGACAATTTGGCATATAGCTGTTTCTCCCTCAAAGACTGTAGTACAATCCGCAGATGTCTATCATGCTCTTCTGCACTCCTCGAATAGACCAATATATCATCTATGAATACCACAACAAACTGGTCAAGGTATGATATGAAGATAATGTTCATCATATCCATAAAAGCAGCCAGAGCATTAGTTAACCCGAATGGCATAACCAAGAACTCATAATGGCCATAGCGGGTTCTAAAGGCAGTTTTAGGAATACTCTGCTCTTGTACTTTCAGCTAGTAATAACTTGATCTCAAGTCAATTTTGGAGAACACAGCTGCACCCCTCAACTGATCAAACAAGTCATCAATGCGGGGCAATGGATATCTGTTCTTTATTGTCACCTTATTCAATTGCCGATAGTCAATACATAAATGGAGAGTGCCATCCTTTTTCTTAACAAACAACACTGGCGCTCTCCAAGGTGACACACTAGGGGGGATAAAGCCCTTATCAAGCAGCTCTTGCAATTGTGCTTTCAACTCTTTCAATTCTGCTAGTGCCATTCTGTATGGTGTTATGGAGATTGGGTCCACACCAGGCATAACATCAATCTCAAACTGCACTTCTCTTTCTGGAGATAATCCTGGTAATTCATCAGGAAACACATCCGGAAAGTCACACACTGTAGGGATGTCCCTCAGTGCTGGACTCCCCACTTGGGTGTCTATTACATGTGCCAAGTATACTTCACACCCCTTTCTTATCATCCTTCTGGCTAGTGCAACCGAAATAATGTTTGATGGTAGTAACTGCCTCTCCCCATGTATTACCACATCACCATACAGAGAGAGACTAAAAGTGACTATCTTCAGTCTACAATCAATCATGGCGTGATGCCTGGCTAACCAATCCATGCCCAAGATAATATCATAATCTGTGAAGGGCATTTCAATCAAATCTGACAGAAAAACATGTCCTTGGATCACCAAAGGACAGTCTCTATAGATTCTGTTGACCCAAACCTCTTATCCTAACGGACTAGTTACTAGCACTTCAAAACCCATTTTGACACACAGAACAGCAAGTGAACTGACTATACTAGCACTAACATATGAATGGGTTGAACCCAGATCAAACAGTACAAATACATCTTGATCAGAGATAGAGAATGTACCGGCCACAATGTTAGAAGTTTCAGCTTCTTCCCGCTGTCTCATAGTGTAGACTCTGGCTGGAGCACTCCCTTATGCTAACTAACTAACAGTACCCTGACTGCCAGAAGTATTGCCTTTACCTCTGCCTCTTCCTTTGCTAACCGATTGTGAACCTCTGGTAGCAGGACTCTGAATAGATCCTTCTGCAGTAGTAGGAGCTAGACCAAATCTAGGGGCACTGGTGTAGTCCTTAGCAAGATGGCCTTTGCCTCCACAGTTAAAGTAAGCTCCTGTTGCCCAATAATATTCTCCCCCATGAATCTTGCCACATGTCACACAGGGGCGGGGAGGACATGAACCCCTGGTCCACTGCTAACCTGATCTAAGGGGTCTCTGTCCAGAGAATCTACCCCTTTCAAACCTTCCACCTCTACCTCTGTTAGGTCCCCCAAATTTCTTCTTCTTTCCAGATGTACCATTGGGACTTTGCTCTACTGACTTTTCTCCTTAATCTTTCTTTGATTTTTCAGTCTTCTTAGATTTTTCTTTTGCTGGGGTCGATTCTAATTCAATCCTTTCCAACTCAAGTGCCTAAGAGATGAGCTCAGATAAGTTACTGTGTCTGAATCCCACTACTTGCATCCTCAAACTAGGCTTCAAACCAGTTTCAAATCTCTTGTACCTTTCTTTGCTGGTGGACAGGAGACTCCCAGCATAATGGCTTAAGTAGGAGAACTCCCTCTCATACTCTGCCACTGATCTATTGCCTTGCTTCAAGCTCAAAAATTCTTGCAGTTTTTTATCCACATATGCATCTGGGATATATTTTTGTCTGAACTATCTGATGAAGTCATCCCAGGTTAATACTGGTGGTTCAGCCAAGCTATGGGGGATAGTCTTCCACCAGTCATACTCATCCCCTTGCAATAAGGACACTAAGTATTCAAATTTTAGTTCATCTAGGCAGTGCAACTTCTTGAACACTCGATCCATCCTCTCGAATCACTACTCTGCCTCTAAAGGGTCTACTGTACCCTTAAATTCTATCGTCCCATACTTCAACAGCTTGTCATACTGTCTAGCTGGAGGCGGTGGTTGTACCATAGGTGTCTAAAGTGGAGCTTGAGTAGGCATGCTTCCAGCTATTTCTTTGAAACATTCACGCCATCTGGCATGCGGTGTGCGAGCTGCGGCATTTGTGAATTTGGTGCCACTGATATTTTGAAGAGCTGGGGCTTCACCTTGGGCCTCAGCCTCTACAGACTACTCAACAAAGCGATCCCCTTCTTCCATTTCAAATTGGAGTTGAGATATCTCCTAAACAAATAACACAAGGAGATTCCATCCGTTAGTACATATTTATAATGTGATGCACTGTATGTAACAAATAAGGACATTGAGCAGTTGTACTTGTCAAAGAAAAGACAAAATTTCACAAGTTAAAACATACTTTAAAAATTCGCTTTGATACCACTAATGTAACACCCTCACTGTAGCAATTACGTATATTCTACTGTTCCGGTGACCGGTGTCGGTCCGGATAGCTAGAACGTCAGGAAAAATAATTAGACTAGAGTGAGGAGTCATAAATAACTCAAATATTAATAAGAAAAATTTAGAAAAAATTTTAGAAATAAAATACAACCAAGTTAAATGAGCCGGTGCCCTAGCAATGGGTAACCTAGTGGGAAGTTGCGGTTCTCGCAACTAGGAGCCCTAGACCCGGGAGAAAATTCATAAAATAATTATTGGGACTCGAGAGAAGGGTCATTGAGGTTCCTATGGTATTAGAATGCCAAGAAAATACTTAGAAAAATTTTTCAATCGGTACAGACAATTTTAGTATGTTAAGCCAAACGGAGGGCATTTTGGTCATTTCGTCTTCGGAGATGATTTTTGACCAACTTGTCCAATTAATTAAATAATTATTATGACATAAAAAAAAAGGAATAAATATTGATGAAAATTAAATTAAAAATGAGTAAAAGAAAGAAGAAAGAAAGATAAACCGACAACTCGGTAAGAGCAAATTTTGGTCAATTAAATTTGAGGGTCCAATATTGACAAAAAATGATGATTATTTATTTAATGAAGCTAAATTAATTTA
Source organism: Hevea brasiliensis (assembly GCF_030052815.1). Lineage (NCBI taxonomy): Eukaryota > Viridiplantae > Streptophyta > Magnoliopsida > Malpighiales > Euphorbiaceae > Hevea > Hevea brasiliensis. The sequence continues at coordinate 42,583,533 of NC_079506.1, read as the reverse complement.
ATTAATTGAAATTGTGAAAATTAAAAATAATTATTCAAAGGTCAAATTATAATGATTATAAACTTCAAAATAATTTCAAATTTGCCATTCTACTTATTTACCATATTGCCATTAAATATTTAATTATTATATAGGCTAATTATTGAACCAAAATTCTGCATTTTTTCCCTTCTTCTTCCCGTCACTTGCCTTCTTCTCTTCTTCTCTAAAATTCTCCATTAAAACCCAAAATCCAAAGCTTAAAACCCTAAGTCTCAACCAAATTTTTTCTTGGAAAAATTATAGGCCACCCTAAACTAAAGCCTAATTAGTAGAAAGCACTCAAGAAAACCAAAAAAAAAAAAAATTGAGTTTGGGGCAAGAGGAATTTCAGCCAAGGTGGACCAAGAAGGAGCTTCAAGTTTTTTATTGATTAGAAGGTTGAATTGAAGTTGAGTGAAGCTAAGGAATAAGGTTAGTGCTAGAAATTCTCTTGGAATTTAAAATTTTTGCAAGTTGATTTAGGGTTTGCTCAAATATGGAATTTTGTGTTGTGACTTGAATTTGATGATGTTGAGTTTGATTATTGACTATTAGAAGTGTTATAAATATGAATTGAAGTTTGGAAGTTGGGTGAAATTGAAAATTGGGAGTGCTTCTCTTATGCAGGAAATTTGGACCAATGAGTCCAGGGTATTGTTTGACCTATAACTGAGGTTGTATGACTCCAATTGGTATGAGGCCAATTAGAAGTGAAACTAGACACATAATGGCACAACTTTGGTGAAGAAACTATGCCCATAAAATCAAACCAACTTAACCAAAAGTTTGCCCTAATTCGGGTGACCTGCAATCTGCCTGGGCAAAATGATCAAATGAACAATATTTGGTCATTTGGCCATAACTCAATGTAGCAAGGTCCAATTGACCTGAAATTTTACCAACAACAAGTTGAGATATAGAACAACAACTTTTATGAAGAAACCTGACCCAAATTATGACCATAACCTAGTCAAATTGCCAACCAAACTTGAGTTACCAAATCTGGCAGAAACAATTTTACCCAGAATTTTGGGTTCTGCCCAATCTGGCCAGTCACGGTTTTTAGGCCATAACTTGAGTTACAAAACTCCAAATGGAGTGATTCAAAAAACGAAATTCAACTAAACAAAATAAGGAACAACTTTCATGTTGAACATTTTTCCAAATTCCCAATGCAAAAGTGACAAATGGAACAGTAAAGACAAAGCATAAAAACTGAAAATTTTGCCCAATTAACATTAAGCTTGGAAATGGTATTGGCAACTAATACCAACAAATTTTGAATGCAAAATGTGGTATCTTGGAGAACTTAGGTTCAATAAATTTATTATGTATTAAAAAGTCAACAATTTGATTGAATAGTAATATGAATAGTAATACAAAGACACAAAGTATAATAACTAAATTGGTAGAGGAAATTAAGGTATGAAATTTAGAATCCATGAAACATTCATGGATTACTTGGAATAGAAATAGTAATTTACCTAAATGACTTAATAAACATTTAAGTTATGTGAGTATATGATTAAGATTTGTATTCCCCTTACTAGTAGTTCTAATAAAACATAAGTAATACCACTTGAATATGAAATGAAATTAAACTAGATGGATTGTTGAGTATAAATAGGATGAGGTTTACATTAGGATTTATGTTTCCATTACAAATAAGATAATAACACCTTGTATGAGTTATGAATTCATATAAATATTGTAATGAATAAATGAATCACATGAAAATATAAATGAAACATTAATTCTATTTATAAGAGAAAGGAAAAATGTTTTGAGTACAATGGTATATGAACACCATTGTTGTGAATTATGATCAATATGAATGATGTAAGGAATGTATGAATATTATGATGAATGTATAAATTATGAAATTTATTATGAAATAATAAACTCATAAAACACAATATATTAATATTTAATAATATTATGTGCCCTTGTATTGCCTAGACATGTGTGTCAGATTGGATAGTTTGGCATGCCAATAGGGTATTGTTTTAGCAGTACTGCGAAAGGCTTTATACCTGTATTCATGGCTTTGTGCCCGTATTCATGGCTTTATGCCCGCATTCATGGCTTTATGCCAACATTCATGGCTTTTATGCTTGATTATGTGTTATCATGGCTTTTTAGCCATATTGATTGCATACGTGGTTGACGTTCTGCGTCCCATGGTATGACGGCCCGAGACACCGCGGTGTCCAGTGCCAACGACCCGTTATCCAGTTTAGTCAGCCTGTCATAGGTTACTTGGGCAGTGAAATTTATTGAAATAAGTTAAAAATACTAGTAATTAAAAATATTAGAAATTAAATAAAATAAATGAGTATGATGACCTAAAATAAATTAGAATAGTTATTTATTAGAAAGAATCGAAATGAACTGGACCGATATTAAAATTTACTTATTATGAGATAATCTGAAACAACCTAGCAAGTATTAAGAAAATGCTAAAAGATTAGCAAAGAAAATTATAACATAAATAAATATTGCAAATGTGACTTATATAATAATATAAGCATAAATTTATTATTTTTATATCATTTTTCTTGGTACATTATTACTGTACATTGGCAAAATAAACACTTCCAAAGAAGACTCAATTAGGATAAAATATATTAAATTTTAGAAATCGCATGTGAAGTATAAATAAATCTTAATTATCCGAATTTTGTTTCTATCATTATTTGTATATTATTTCCTTGTTATATTATTGCACCACTAAGCAGCAATGCTTAGCGCGATGGAATTGTTTCCTCGCGCAGGTACTGAAGTTAAAGCCCAGCGAATACTAAACAGAGATTTTGGAGTTCTGATCGATCTACAGAGCGTTCAAGGTTGTCACCTCCTCAGCAATGCATGTAGATAGGGCTCACATTAAGCATATCATGTATTTTGTGTATGTTATTTATTTCTTATATTGCAATGTAAATTAGCAAATTGTAATTAATTTGTATATCATGTAAATTAAGGATTTATTTAATTATTACAAATGATGTAAATTAATGCAAATTTGAGAATTTTGCTATAAGAATGGAGCATGAATGAATTTGTACAAATGAGTATAGATTTGAATTACATAATGATTTTTCAAATGATGATATGAGTATGGAAATGATTATGAAATTAAAATGTATGGATGAGATTTGAAATATGAGAAAACTATGAGAATAATTGATGAGATAATTATGATTAGCATGGATGATATTTTTTTATTTTAAAATATTGTTGAATTTCAAACAGGTTAATATTGAAATACGTCAAACGATAATAAACTAGGGGAAACTCCACTGGTTTCTCCATCGAAAAATAATTAATATTAAATTAAACGAGTTCAAAATTATTAAAAAAATAAAGTAAGATAAGTTAGGGTGCTTCGGCACCGATTGTAGCACGCCTTGCTCGGATACACTGTAGTCGGGTGAGGGGTGTTACAACTAAAACATGTCATACCTTACCCCTTTGTAAGGCATAACATGATCCCGTAGAATACCTAATGAACTACCGAACTTCACCTACTGATAACTCATTAAGTACCCTACAAGAGATTTTAAAACATTTTTCTTACTTTTTGGAAGTGGTGAGCATTTTTTTACATTTAATAAAAGTTTAAAAACTAGTTCAAATTTTTGTCTATTTTATTTTTACGCAAATTTTGAAAAAATTTCAGTAGAGTGCCGTCAGTATTTTAAGAAAATAGTTCTTCAAAAACCTGTAAAAACACTTCCAATAATTCTTTTTCATCAAACTCACTACTACTTCAACACAACTCAACATCATTTCTCAAACTCCAAAATTCAAATCAATAATTCACAACTCAATTATCATCAAAATAGTACTCAATATTTCCATTCATTTTTCATTAAAGTAAAAAAAAATTACATTTATCAACTACTTTACATTAGCAAATCCAAAATAATATTATTACAAATTTTATACAACTGCTCATGACCAGTTTTTACATATACATACAGTTACATACACAAATATACATATTACATTCAGAGTATAAATTTATACCCGACAAAACTTCAGGAAAGGTGGCTCCAAGATCCTCAACATCTCACTCTGCTACTCCTCTAATCTCTATATCTACGACAATAATAACAGCCATCGCTGAGTACTATGACTCAGTGGTGCACAACATACTAAAATAACAATTATGCATAATTAAAATCATACTTAATCAAACACATTGCTGAAAATGAAAGACATATGCAAAACATGATTTATAAACTTTTAGTCCAACAATTTCATTTAGTAATTCTCAAATCAATTTCATAAAAATACACAGTTATATTATACCATTCGAAACATATTCATCTCAATAGCTAGAGGCTTATGAGAAATCACAAGACTAGCTAGCTCAAACTATGGGTACCCATTCAAATTTCTTCTTCTACTGGCACACACCTCAACACTTTAGCCAGAGAAGGAATCAAAATTCGAAACTAATTTCTTCTACTAGTCATGCTAGTGAGACATTCAAATATATGGTCATGACACTGTGGTTTTAAAACTATCTTATCAATTTACCAAACATTTATTGATAATTAAATCACATATCATCAAATTTCTAACAATTTAAATCAAAAGTATAGTGTACATTTCAATCATTATTTTGCAATATAAATAAACCATAAATCATTTCATGCACTTTGCAAAGAAATTTTAAAGAATGTTTATGTTGTGCACAAACCTTATACGAGTCTCCTCTTGGCCTTGACTCGATGCTTCTGGTTCTTTTCCAATATTCTTTTCCACTAAAACACACAATTTCACAGTGTTTCAGTACCATTAATTATTATAAGTCCAAAAATAATTTCAAATCTAACTTTAATATGCTTAATTTGACGTTCTTTGAAATTTGTATTTCGGGGTTACTATTCTTGACACTATTTAAGCCAATTTGTTGACTTTCTAATGCTTAATAGGTATGAAAATTCTAATTTCACCCACATACCACATTTTGGTTACCTAACTTGTTGGTTTTGGGTGTTTTACTCAAATCTTAAGTCTCTTAGGTGAAATTTCAAAATTTTAGATTTGGTACCCTGTTTTGTACTGTTCCATTGGTTAAGTTGTTGTGGTAATTTGGCTAAGTTTTCTTCATAGAAGTTGCTCCTTATTGTCTTAACTTTATTTTCTTTTTTGAATCACTCCATTTGGAGTTTTGTAGCCTAAGTTATAGCCATTTGAACATAGATGGCCGGATTTGGTATTACCCAAAATTTTGGGCAAATTCTGGATTTTGGTAATTTTTGTGGTTGACTGCAGGTGGATTTTCAAATAGGTTATGGTCAAATTTAGGTTTATTTTCTTTATAAAAGTTGTAGGGCTATGTCTCAGCTTTCTACTGGTAAAAATTCAGGTCATTTGGACCTTCTTATACCAAGTTATGGTCATTTATGTAACTACTGTTCATTTGATCATTTTTTTACAGGTCAGTGTGCCCAATCCGAATTTAATATAATTGTTCACTAAGTTATGGTCACTTTCTGAGCATGATTCCTGAATGAAAAATGTGTCATTTTGTGTCTAGTTTCATTCCCAATTAGCGTCACACTAATTGGATTGGTAAATTTTCAGTTTTGGTCCCTGAAATGGACCTAGGTCAACTTGTCTGCAGATTGACCCTCACCAATCCGAATTGGTACTTGTTACCAATAATTCATACACATCACAAATGGTCACAATTGACCATTTCTCAACTCAAATAAGGTTAATAACATCATTTGGCCAATTCTTAAATTTTTCTTCAATTTTTCACATGTTCAAAACCCTAGCTACACACAAATCAATCTAATGCAATTTAAAGTGTGTATTCATATTCTACACACCTAATTCACCTCAAATAACTATTCAAAACTATCAAACTCATTCATATCAAACTCTAACCCTAGCTGAAAAAATTTCATGTTTGATCCCTCAATAATTGTTTTTGTTTGATTTTAAGTTAATTTCTAGGTTAAGTGAACTAAAAGCACAAGTATTAAACTAGAATTTCAAATTAAACTACTAACCTCAACTTTAATGTTCCACTTCCTCAATTCTTTCCTTTTCTCCTCCCTTTTTCTTCTTCAATCCTCTTCTCAAGTTGGTTTAACAAGTTCTTATGGTTTATTTTGGGGTCAAAGTGGGTTGAAGTGGTTGGAAGCAAGCTTAGTTTTAAGCTTTCATAGAGTTTTCATGGTGGTAAGGAAGAGAGGTGGGCGGCACACTAAGAAGAAGAAGACCAAAATGATTTTTTTTCTTTTTTTTTTTGTTATTTTATGTCTTAAAAAAAATGCTTTTGACTTGGTCAATATTTGTAGAAAAATTAAAATGGATTTTGACATCATGATGATGTCATCCAATGATGTAATAACACTTTTTCCTTTTTTTTTTTAGCATTTATTTTTCTATTAGTTCTTTAATTTAATTCTTGATCCCAAAAATTTTTTTTCTCCAATTTTATTGGACAATTAGGTCAGGAGAAAGCTCTAGGGGTGAATTGACCAAATCGCCCCTCGTTGGTTCAATCCGGTTTGCTAGTTATTCGACATTTCTTCTAGATCCCTGACCTAATTATTTGACCTGCTTAATAATTCTTTTCTGTGATTTTCTCTTTTCCACTATGTTCACATAGTCCTAAGAACTGCGGCGTCACATTTTATGGTTCTAAATTTGAGTTTAGATTGACCTCGCAATCGTTCCCGATAAGGTCACCCATCGCTGTGACTCCCGGCTCATTTAACTTTTTGTGTTCTATTTTTCTTATTTATACTTAACTATTTGGCAATTACTGATTATTTGCGTTCAGGGCTTATCTAGGTGTCTTAGATATAGTTCTAATCCCCTTAATTGTCCGGACTGACACCGGTCACCAGAATAGTAAAATGTACCAGGCTATGCAAATAGGGGTGTTACACTCTCTCATCTCTCTCATATTTTCCACCAATGAAGCTTGATTTTAAGCTTCACAAACCCTAAAAATTCCCCATAAATCCCCCTTTATTCTTGATTAAATCTTACTTTGGCAAGTAAACAAGAAGATTGAAGAAGAAAAGGAAGGAGAAAAGTGAAGGATTTGAGCTATTGAACTCCAAAGAAGAGGTTAGTGATTTAAACTTGTAGACTTTAGTTAGTTCTTGTGTTTATTGTTAAATTTACTTAGAATTGAAGCTAAATTCAAGCAAAACAAATTGAAGGGAGTAATTGGGAATTTCGGCCAGCCTATAGGGGAGTTGAAATTACTTGAATTTGATGAAATTAAAGTAATATAGAAGTTAAATTAAGTGTGTAAAACATAGTGAGATACTTTAATTGTACTAAGTGAATGAATTACAAAATTAGGGTTCTTGAGTTCTTAAAATTGGGGAAAAAATTGAAGGAAATGGTCAATTGATGCAATTGACCCTAATTGAGGTTAGAAATGGTCAATTGGGACCCATTGAGATGTGTTGGAATGAGTAAAAATGCAATTCAATTCGGATTGGAGAGTGTTCACCTTTGGGCAGTATGACCAAGGTCCCTTTCAAGGACCAAAACTAAAATTCTGCCAACCCAATTGGTGTGAGGCCAATTGGATATGAAAGTATACACATAATGACACAATTTTCATGTAGAAACCATGCCTAGAAAGATAGTGAACAATTAGGTTAAATCCGAGTAATGTGCACTGCCACTGTACCAAAATGACCTGATGAACAGTGTTTGTTCATTTGGCCATAACTTGGCCTAGGAAGGTCCAAATGAACTGAATTTTATGCCATCGAAAATTTATGACAATGCACTACAACTTTTATGAAGAAAATAAACCTGAATTCTGCCCAGAACCTAGTGAAATTACTACCCAAAGTTGGTACCACAAAACTGCCAAAACTTAAAAGTTACCCAAAATTATGGGTTAGGACCAATCTAAGCTGCCAACTTAAAATCAACATAACTTGAGCTACAAAACTCCAATGAAGTGATTCAAAAAGGGAATTAAAGATAAGACAATAAGGAACATCTTTGATGAATGACACTTAGCCAAATTCCCACAGTAACCAGACCAATGGAACAGTGCAAAACAGGGGACCAAAATTGAAAATTTGAAAATTCTCTTAGGAGACTTAGAATTTTAAATGGCAACCAAAACCAACAACTTAGGCACTCAAAATGTGGTATGTGGGTGTAATTGAAATTCACCTATCTATTAAACATGAGAAAGTCAATATTTTGACTTGAATAGTACCATGAATAGTAACCCCAAAATACAAAGTTTAGCGAATACTGTTTTAAGCCTATGTAGGGATACAATTAAATAAATATGTAATAAATCGTTAGAATTATTATGAGTTATGATACTGAAACACTGTAATTTGTGTGTTTCAGTTGAAAAAGACTTGGGAAAGGATAAGGAACATTGAGTCAAGGCTTAAAGGCGACTCACATCAGGTTTGTGTACAATAAATCTTATTTAAGTATTTTATCATTGAAAATTTGATATGATTTGTAATATGAAATTCCTGTGTTGCTTATGAGCTCAAGAAATATTGTGTTGCCATCTTATGAATGAAAAAGATTGACTTTGGAAATTTAGTGTGATTTGTATGAAATATTTGAAAAAATGATTTTAAATTGATTTTGGAATCACACTTAGCATGACAGTACCATATTATTCCTCCTCCATTTATGGGGTTGAGATCGATTATTTTCCACCCTCTCTGGCTTACTAGTTGAGGTCGAGATCAAATGAGTACTCATTAGCTAGCTAGCCAGCCACCTCCCTCATTGATTTCGATATGTGAGGTTGTAGATTGCTTTGTCGTGGTGTACAACACGGCATTGATCGGAAATTTTGTGTAACACCCCTCACCTGACTACAGTGTAGCCGAGCAAGGCATGCTACAATCGGTGCCGGAGCACCCTAATTTATCTTACTTTATTTTTTTCTAAATAATTTTGAATTCATTTAATTTAATATTAATTATTTTTCGACGGAGAAACCAACGGAGTTTCCCATATTTTATTATCGTTTGGCGTATTTCAATATTCACCTGTTTGAAATTCAATTCAACAATATTTCTAAAATAAAATATTATCCATGCTAATCATAATTATCTCATCAATCATTCTCATAATTTTCTCATATTTCGAATCTCATCCATACATTTCAATTTCATAATCATTTCCATACATTTCCATTCATACTCAATTCATATGTAAACATTCTCAAATTACATAAGCAAAATTTTCAAATTTCCTTAATTTATATAATTTACAAAATAATTACAAAATTTCATAATTTACATAATATATAAATTAATTACATATGAAAAAACTAATTAATTAATTTACATCGCATTCCTATTAATTACCTGTTCATAATCTACATTATAATACAATATCTGGCATTTTATATAAAATACAAAATATGATCTATATGGGCCCTATCTACATGCATTGCTGAGGAGGTGACAAGCTTTGACACTCTGCAGATCAAAACTCCTAAAATTCCCAGTCGAGCGTCCATTGGGTTCTAGCTTCAGTACCTGCGCGAAGAAAACAATTCCATCGCGCTAAGCATTGCTGCTTAGTGGTGCAATAATATAACAAGGAAATAATATACAAATAAAGATAGAAATAAAACATAATTTAAATAATTAAGATTTATTTATACTTCACGTGTGGTTTCTAAAATTTAATATGTTTTATCCTAATTTAGTCTTCTTTGAAAGTGCTTATTTCGCCAATGTACAGTAATAATGTACAAAGAAAAATAATCTGAAAATAATAAATTTATGCTTATATTATTATATAAGTCACATTTGCAATATTTATTTATGTTATAATTTTCTTTGCTAATCTTTTAGCATTTTCTCTATACTTACTAGGTTGTCTCAGATTATCTCATAATAAGTAAATTATGATATAATAGGATGTATGTTTGTAATTTGATGTTCTTTAATAGAAATTTGTATTTGAATGTTAATTTAATATTTTCTATGATATAATAGGATATTATGAAGTGTTACAATTAAGTTAGATAGACTCATGACTATTGTATAGTTTTGGCCAATTAAAGGCCCATATTATAAGTGATTGAATTTTTAATTGTAATGTTTATTTTATTTTAAAAAAAGAAATTAGTAAGTAGCCCTAAGGTAAGTATCAAAAAGAGCAATAATTATATAGAGTTTACGTGGAGCTTAATGAGAGTAAGACAGGGATTAACTTACTATATTAGAAGAGAAGACCTTTCTTTATTAGTAACTTGCCCTAATAACAACTATAATAATTAAAAGGTAAATACCCCTTAAATTTTCTTGAAATAACAATTTTGTATGTAATATGTAGTAATAATAAGAATTTATTTGGTAAATACTAAAATTAATTTTATTTGTATGTTAATCCATGTTTGGCATGTCAATTAAATTTAATTAAATACTTGGTAAATTGCAAAATAAATTAGCATATTAGAAATAATTTTTTTAGGTTATAATTATTTGGAACCTTTGAGTGTTTATTAGAATAAATGAAACATGTACATAAATTATTTAGTCTAATTATCTTTAGGGTAACTTGATAAAAAAAATTAAAATAGGATAATTAGAAACTTAGGTTTGTGTGAAAATTAAATTGTCAATAATATATTAATTTTAGTCATTCGGTAAATTTCACTTAATTTAATTTAACAACCCTATAGATAGGAAGTACTTATGTATGAAAATTATTTGTAAGCAACAACCTCCTGTTTGAATTATTTGCATGTAGGTTTAGCACTTGCATTTTAGTTAATAAGTTTGATAAATGAATAATAAACAAGACTTTTAAAACATTAGTAGAGGACTGATACTTGAATTAACGAGGTTAGACCAGGCATAAAGAGTGCCTAACACCTTTCTCTTACATACTCATTATCTTGAACCTAGACATTGAGCTATAGTAACGATGGTTATAGAACCTCTGCAAAGAGTAAATTGCTATTCACAACCCTATTAGAAAATTGAGTGTATTAATCAAGCCCCTTCAATTGTCCCTTCAAAAATTGATGCCTCAATTAGATATCTCTCAAAAGAAATAATGAATATGTCCCGATTATTATCCACTGGCAACTCCCATCTATCTATGCCTTTGTGGCATAAGTCTTTAGTATCATGGTAGTATTATGGAAAGATAATACTTACTAGTAGACTCGATTCTATTAAGATTGTATAAATTACATATTTAGAAAATGTTGTATAAGGAGATGGTACTTAAGTGAGACTGATGTAACTCCACCATCTTTCTTGGGTATTACCTAGTGCACTTTATGTGATCCCAGTAGATGATCTTTCGCCTCACGCCACATGACTCTTACACCAACTTGGGTCAAACGTAGGACTAGGTAAATGGTTCTAGTCCTTGAACTGGATTGAGACTGGTTAGGAGCAAGTTATGGTTCTCTCTCTCATAAACAAGAATCAAAACAAGCTTGTTCAAACTCGTGGTTCCAAACCGAAACCAACCCGATTTTAAAGTTTTTTAAATTTTATTTTTTTAGCATTTTTGCTAGATTATGCACATAATTTTGAGCATCCTTAATTCTTGTACTATTCTTAAATAAGGTACACAATAATTTTTATGAATTTTTTAAGTTAATCAACACATTTAGATTTTTAGGTATAATTTGAAATTTTTTAAAAAATATTTTTTTTAAACATTTTTTTATAAATTACGCAGATGATTTTGACCATCTTTAATTCTTGGATCATTCTCAAGTAAGGTACACAAGAGTTTCCTTAGATTTTTTAATTTAATTAGTATACTTAATAATTTTAGGCTTGATATGAAAATTTTAAAATTATATTTTTAAAAAAATTTTCCTAGATTATGTATATAATTTTGCACATTTTTAATTCCTAGGCTATTGTCACACCCTACTTCTCTGTAAGATGTAACATGATCCCGTAGTACACCTAATGAATTACTGTACTTCGTCTATTAATAACCCATTAAATATACTACAAGGGATTTTAAATCAATTTTGGTGAAATTTAAAATATCGATTAAAATCTGGTATTATAAAATTTTTTCAAAATTTCAGCAGAGTGCCGGCTGTATTTTGAGAAAATAGTTTTTTAAATCTGAAAAGGAAAATACTCCCAATATGATTTCTCAAATACTACCCTAATAAACTTCATTTCATCTCACAATTCAAATCTCAATAATCAAATCAATTCATTTTCAAACCAACCTCATCATAAAAGAAACATTTCATTGATCACAAGACTCAAAAATTAATATTACAAAACTATACAGGTAAATGAAATCTCAAATTTACATTACAATAATTTGTACTTAATTACATACCAAAATATTTTACAAGAGTTTTTATACAACTGCTCAAATAATTTATATACATATTATTACATGCATACATCAAAACCTATGTACATGGGTATACCTATGATATACCTAGAGCTGATCTGAAAGTGTCTTCAAAGAAGCTTACTCAACTGTTCTATGTTTTTTTCACCTGCGACAGCATACAAAGCTATCGCTGAGTGGTGAACTCAGTGGTGCACAACTATAATGTAAAATATAGTACAATATACATTGACAAATTATAACAATTAATTTGAAAGTCTCGAAATTCAACAAAATTCCGAAAGTCAAAATCTTCATTGCAAATAATATAAATCATTAGTCAAAATGACTTTGAGCAAGAAATTCAATTTATCAAATCACAACTGGACATTTAAAGTAATTCCAGCAATCATGAAAATAAAGATTAATTCCAACAAAATCAATTTTACATAAATCATAATTGAAATCACAATTCTTTACTATTCAAAAACTATTCTTTATCTCACTAACTATGCAAGACTAATCTACAAGGGCCATCTTTAGGGTGATTCTAACTCCCTATGGTCGGGGAGGTCGAATCATCGTGCACAGTACACACCACAATAATGAAACTTCCGAAAGGGCCATAACAAATAAAAACTTAGATCTAACCTCTAATAAGAGGAGAATCTAAGCCTGTGCACGTACCATGGTAATCAAAACAAAGCTAACTCCATTGTCTCCTCAACAAATGAGAGAGATGGGTAATAACTTAGTCAAGCATCTATAGTGAGATATAAAACAATATCATGAATCTCTTTGTCCTTTTTGTGAGCATAAATCACAACACAATTCGATTCAAAGTCAATTCTAATATCCAATAATTTTTATGCTCATCATAATTCAAAACATAAATTTGTATTTTTCCATGCAATTGCCCATCACAATTCAAAACATATTCTATCAAAATTTTCCAAAACATAATTTAATCAATCCACAACAATGCTTAATACTTGTTGAAATACCATTTCACAAAGCTAAATTCATACATACTATAATAATTTTAATAATCATTGAATTAAATCCAATACTTGATAAACATAATACATAAGGAAAATAACGTCATTTAATCATATGAAATATTCAGAACAAAATCAATTTAAAACTAGTTTTGCGCAAACCTTTGATGAGTCGCCTCTTGGCCTTGACTCAATGTTCCTTACGCTTTTCAATATCCTTTTCAACTGAAACACACAATTTAAAATGTTTCAGTACTCAGTTAAATTATTTCTGACAATAAAATCTAATATCTAAATTTTCTTGGTATTATTCCATTCAATTCATTTTATTAGTCAACCTATAATATTGACCTTTGATGCACTCTAAGTGAGCCAATTTTAATGTTCCCAATTTGTCACATTTTATAGTCTCTAAGTGTTGGTATATGTTATCAATTTTATTTTAAAGCTTATTGCATTTTATTGCAATTTTCTAGATTTCATGGCCAATGTTTACTGTCTATTAGACCAGGATACGATGTAAATTTAATAGATTTCTCTTCATTAAATTGTTTCTCATTGTCTTCTTTAATTTTCTTTTTAAATCACTCCATTTTGGAGTTGTATAGCTCAAGTTATGGTCAATTAACCATAACTAGGTCAAATCTAAATTTTAGTTTCCTTTTTAGGCATTTTCAGTTCTGAATTTACTAATTTATTTGGACTGTTTGTAATCATATTGAGGTCTAACATTCTTCATAGGTATTTTTTTCCCTATGTCTTAGGGACAACCAGAAATTTAGCTTACCATTTTTCAAGTCTTATAGAATTCTTTATAGACAAATTATTGACTTGGACTCAAAAGTCCTATATTGGCATGGTCTTCAATTAGGTCAATGGCTTGACCTTAAATTCTGACCTTATACATTTATAATTTGAGGAAGTTGTCTAAAATAATGTCTTAGGTCTCTTTCTTAGCTTTCCAAATTGGTATGGCTCATTTAAATTGGACACTTTTGGTGGGAGATATGCTTATTTGAATTTTCTGGATTTTATGGTCAATTGTGCTAATTCCAGATTTAGTGTGCCAACTTAATCAAGTTAATTGACCTAGTTCCTTTGATTTCTGGGTTTTGGTCAAATTACCAATATTGTAGATCTATGTCTTATTGAAATTTTGGGACTAATTTCATGTCATTTGGAGTTTTATAGACCTAGTTATGGTTATTTTACTATTGCTGGTCAAGTTACACTTATATTGCAAAGTTTAGGTCATTTTCAGGTCAAAGTCAATTCGGCCAGTTTTTGTATCACAACTTGTGCAAGCATTTTGACTTGGTTCTGGTCATTTCTAGGCTTTGGTGTCTTCATAAGAGTTGTAGCTCTATGTCTAAGATTTTCATGGTATAAATTTCAGGTCATTTGGACCTATTTTGAGTGAGTTATGGCCAAAAGACTGATTACTGTTCATATGGTCAAATTCTGGGTTCACATTTTAGGCAATCCAGATTTGGTCATTCTTTTAGGTCATTTCTAGGCAGAATTTGGGCAATACTTCTACATAAAAGTTGGCCTATTTTATTTCTAGTTTCACCTCCAATTAGCTTCATACCAATTGGAGTCACAACTTGACACTTATAGCCTAATTTATACACTGCCAACAATCACAACCTGCATAAGAGAATTTACACTCCCAATTTGGCAATCCTCCTCTTTCCAATACTTCAATATTCATTCTTGGCACTTCTATATTTATTTAACACAATTCCAGCAAAGTAAATTGGGCAGAATACTCAAATAATATAGGCTCCAATGGCTGCCTAAAATTGGGCAGTCCAATAACTCAACAAGTTCATCAATTTTCATCACCAATCAACTCATCTCAATCTAAACATAAACTTTACTTAAGAAAGGAAGTGAATTGGACCCTTACCTCTTTTTGGAGCTTGCTCAAACCTTAACAAAACTCCTTATTTTTGCTTCCAATATACTGCCCAAGGTATGAGGATAAAGTTTAATGAAAGAACCTTGAAGATTTCATGGCTTGATCTTGGTGGATGAGAGCTTGAAGCTTTGGCCATCCATGGAGTTTTTGGGAGGATTGGATTCTGCTTGAAGATGAAATGAAGAAGAAGAAGTGGATGAAGTGGGATATGTTATCCACTTAATCAATATACAAATCCATAGTGCTCCACTAAGGTGGATTAAATGTTTAATAATCCAAATTTTCCCTTAATTGTAATTATGCCCCAAATTCCTCACTATTTACATTTTATGTCAAATTTTCTATTTTCATGACTTTTTCAAAATTTAATACTACTAATTTTTCATGGATATTTAGGTCAAAAGTCAACTCTAGGTATTAATTGACCAAAATGACCCTCTTCGGGTTATATTTCGGATTTTTCGGTACTACTGATTAATTCCTTAACCCGCTGATTTCTTTAATTTTTGTTTTTCTTTGTACTAATTATTTAAATTTTCTTTGACATTTTCTAAGTCAATTATACCTCAATAGATGTTTATTTAAGTCTTAAAAATATTTTTCAGGGTTCCCCGTGGTCCAGGGCTAGTCAACGGTCTTCGCCGTAACTTCCCGGTGCGGTCACCCATAGCTACGGTGCCGGCTCATTTAACTTAATTTCATTTTGTCTCTTTTATTTTTTTTCTTAATTTTTCTTGTATTTTCTTTTTTATTTATTTCATCATTTTATGCCTGTTTATTATCACTGAAGTGTAGTTCCATACATTCTGACTTGTCTGGACTGACATTAGGTCACCGGAATAGTCGAATGTACGGACTACGTAAAGTGAGGGCGTTACAATTCTTCCTCTCTAAATAAAAATTTTGTCCTCGATATTTACCTGATGTATCTATTGCTTCCTTGCTTTTTCATTTCTTTGTGTTGTTTCATCAATATCTAGGTTTGGCTCGTCTTTAGCCTTCGTGGCATACACCCGTGGTGTCACCCTGATTTCGGGCCTTTTGACCGTCTCAAAAATAGCCATATGTGAAATCTTAGTCGTCTCTGCTCTGACTGCACCTCACTGGATACTGTGTTCCACCATTGATACGAATCATGTTAGAGTAGAGACATAGCACCCTCCAGGTTCTGTTCTGACCAATTCTCATACTTACTTTCCTATTTACTTCTCTTTCCATTCCACAACTTAACTTTAATTAGTTCATCTCTCGGTCTTATCTTCTTCCTTGACTCAATTCCTTGACTCGACTGTCGAGTCAAAATTTAGCACTGCTTATCACCCCTAAGAAATCCATTATACCTCGGTATTACTTTGATTTGGCCCTCTAACCATTCTAGTCAACCCCTTTACTAATATTCGTAACATTTCTTTATCACATTTGAACCAGCTATTCAAAATTTCACTTCCACAACTCTTTTATTTATCAATATTCTATAACTTGCTTCCTTTTGTACTGAACTATAACCTTTTGATATTCTAACTTTTGAGTTTTAAATCCCTAAGTAGGATTTCCAAACTCATTTCTAACAATAAAATTCTATCCTGGCATAACTATACTACAACAGATGCCGTTGGCTATTATTCTCATCTTGGTGTACTATCGAGTAGTACGTAGCTCTACACAATAATCTCAAGTCAGTACTGTAATCTGCAGCTTACAGTACAAACATCAAGAACATTGCATAGTTACTACGATACATTCCAAAAGATCAAATTTTCTTATATCTTATCCTTCTTGAGTTCACTTATATCCTAAACTTATTCTTATTACAATATCCATTAATAATTACTAACTGTAACATCTTTACCCTCGTCTAGAGCAAGTCTATTACTACAACTTGCTTTTAGGTCCTCTTGCCTTACATTAAGTAGGCTTGCCAATTAGCTTTATAATTTATGGTGTGTTAGAAAATACTTTTAACTGAGAATTCATTCAAAATTAATATCAATCATACTTGTTATCGTAGTTTTTATCCTAAAGGACTAGTCACTAATGCATCAAAATTTATTCCCCTGTAAAGAAATAGCAACAAAATATATAATTCTAACACTAACATATAAATAAGTAGTGCTGGGATCAAATAATAACTAATTGTTCCCTCCAAAATTAAGAACTTACCAGCAGCTACATCCGAAGTTTCTACTCTTTCTCCTTGGCACATAGTGGATGCTCTGACTAGTGTGCTACTATATTTGGGTTGATTCACTGTGTTATGATTGTGAGGAGTACCAGCTCTATTTTTATCTCGACTCTGACTGACTGTCTGTGAACTCCGGAGAGCAGATCGAGGTGCTTTAGTACAATCTCTAACGAAATGTCCATGTTCACCACAATTGTAGCAGGCTCCAGTGGCTTTACGACAAATACCCCCATGTAGTTTGCCACAAGAGTTACAGATATGAGGAGGATAGGAACTTCTGGTTGTTCGACGACTAGGTCTTGGTGGTCTCTGCCCTGATGATCCGCCTTTATCATATCCCTGAGCTCGAGGCTCCTCAAATTCTTTTCTCTTCCCCAAATTACTGCTCGAGCTCTGACCCATAGGTTTCTCCCTCTTCTCTATTTCACACTGCCCTTGCGGGGGTTGGGTTTGTGCTTGACCTTGAGCTAACAGTGTATCAGCCATTTGTTGAAAGAAAGTGGCCATTTGCTGGTCCATTTGTGCGGTAATTTGTACCGGTGAAACTGGTACAGTCGGGCCTTCAACACTCTGAGGAGCTGGGGCCTCCCCTTGTACTTCCCCCATCACAGACTGTTCTATTGTCTCATCCTTCCCTTTCATATCTTTTCATAGGATTTTCTATTCCCTGTATAACCAATACAAGGAGATTTCTCTCCATTAGTTCATATTTATGATGTAAATGTACTATATGTATCAAACATTTGAGCAGTTGTATTTACCGACAAAATTAATTCAATTTCACAATTCAAAATTTACTTTAAAACCATTGCTCTGATAGCACTAAACATGTCACACCCTACTCCTCCATAAGATGTAATATGATCCCGTAGTACACCTAATGAATTACCGCACTTTGCCTACCAATAACCCATTAAATATACTATAAGGCATTTTAAATCAATTTTGGTGAAATTTAAAACATCGATTAAAATCTGGTATTATAAAATTTTTTCAAAATTTCAGCAGAGTGCCGACTGTATTTTGAGAAAACAGTTCTTCAAATCTGAAAAGGAAAATACTCCCAATATGATTTCTCAAATACAACCCCAATAAACTTCATTTCATCTCACAATTCAAATCTCAATAATCAAATCAATTCATTTTCAAACCAACCTCATCATAAAAGAAATATTTCATTGATTACAAGACTCAAAAATTAATATTACAAAACTATACAGGTAAATGAAATCTCAAATTTACATTACAATAATTTGCACTTAATTACATACCAAAATATTTTACAAGAGTTTTTATACAACTGCTCAAATAATTTACATACATATTATTACATGCATACATCAAAACCTATGTATATGGGTATACCTATGATATACCTTGAGCTGATCTGAATGTATCTTCAAAGAAGCTTACTCAACTGCTCTATGCTCTTTTCACCTGCGATAGCATACAAAGCTATAGCTGTGTAACACCCTCATTTTCATAGTCCATACATCCTACTGTTCTGACGGCTAATGTCTACCCCGGAAAGTCGAAATGTCTGGAACTACACTCCAGTGATAGTAAACAAGTATAAAATAATGAAATATGTGATGAGAAAAATTAAGAAAAAATAAAAGAGAGAAAATGAAACTAAGTTAAACGAGCCGGCATCACAGCGATGGTTGACCGCAACGGGAAAGCCGTTGCCAACCCCA
Source organism: Hevea brasiliensis (assembly GCF_030052815.1). Classification (NCBI taxonomy): domain Eukaryota; kingdom Viridiplantae; phylum Streptophyta; class Magnoliopsida; order Malpighiales; family Euphorbiaceae; genus Hevea; species Hevea brasiliensis. Next base: position 42,564,387 of record NC_079506.1, on the reverse strand, counting down.
GGACCGCGGGGAACCCTCGGAATTAAATTTCGGGACATAAGTAAAGGTTTATTGAAACGTAATTGACACTACAAATATCAAAGGAAAAATAATAAATTAGTACAAAGAAAAACAAAAAATCGAGAAATAGACAAAAATCGGTGTTACCGAAAAATCAGGAATATAACCCGAAGTGGGGCATTTTGGTCATTTAACACCTAGAGTTAACTTTTGACCTCTATGTCCATTAAAAATAAGTGGTATTACACTTTGAAAATGTCATGAAAAATAAAAATGTGGTACATTATTTAAATAGTGAAAGAAATGAGGCAAATGTGCAAATTATGAAACTTTAACTAATTAAATCATTAATTTATGGTTAGTGCTCCACTAAGTGGGATTAGTGGACATATAAAACCAAGTGGACAGCATGCAAATTCACTTTCTTCCTCATTTTTTCCACTTTGCCAAATTGCTTTCTCAAGTTCTTCCATGACCAAATGTTCTTCCAAGCTTCCTCCATGGCCATTCATGCATAAGCTCTTATCTACCATGATTTAAGTCATATTTCTTCAAACTCCCTTCATTAAAAGTGGTCTTCACACCATGGGCAGTATGTGGGCATCAAAAAAGAGAGGAAATTCCATGGATTTGTAAAGCTCAAGTTGAGGTTAGTGCTTAATCTTTCCATTTAACTTCACTAATCCTTGTATTGAGCTTTGGGTAAGTCGAATTGCTAAGAAAAATTGAGGAAATGATGAGTATTGGTGAACCTTAGTTTTGGCAGCCATGAAAATGCATGGTTAGTGACTTATTCTTATATGTATTTGATGGGAATTAAGGTTGATTAACTCAAATAGAAGTGATAGTAGGTTAATGTCCAAGTATGTACATGTTAGTGATTGAATTAAGGGTTTGAAATGGGACCTTGATGCTTTGGCAAACTGCCATGTTTGGCAGCCTATAATATCATGAATTTGTGTGTGTGAATATGAAGTTTATTAATGAAATATGATGGTGTTGAATTGTGGGCAGTTTGTATAATTGCCATGGAAGTGTATGTGTAAAATAAGTGTTTATGTACATTGAATTTGGGTGGATGTGAATGTTGGACTTTAATGGTGAATTGTGTGCATTGAGCACTTGAGTGTTCTGCCCAATATGCTTGCTGGAATTGTGTTTAGTATTTGTAGAAGTGCTATGAATAAATAATGAAGTCATGAGGAGGAGGAGGAGAAATGTCAAATTGGAAGTGTAATTGGTAAGTGATGAAGAAAGTGTAGTAGGATAGTGTATATTTTAGCTTAGAACCTTAAGAGTATGACTCCAAATAGTATGAGACCAATTGGAGGTGAAACTAGGCACAAAATGTGTCAACTTTCATGAAGAAAGCTTACCTAAATTATGTCTACAAAGTGACATAAAAATTGACCAAATATGGAATAGGTACGTGCAGGCCAGAATTTTTAACCATATGAACAGTAGTCATTAGGAGGACCATAACTCACTCAAACCAGGTCCAATTGACCTGAAATTTTTACCATGAATAGTTTAGACATAGATCTACAATTCTTATGAAGACACCAAAGCCTAGAAATGGCCAGAACTAGGACAAATAGCTTGCACAAGTTCGAGTATCAAAACTGGCCGAAGTGAAAATGACCTAAAAATGACCTAAGCCTACCATTTTAGTGCATTATGTCCAGCATTGGTAAATTAACCATAACTTGGCCTACACAACTCAGAATGACCTGAAATTTTGCCCCGCGAGCAATAAGACATAGACCTACAAGTTTGTAGTTTGGACCGAAAACCGAAAATCGAAAACCGAGGAAACTAGGTTGTCCGGCTAGGTTAAAATAGTACACCAAAATCTGGTAAATTGTAATAAAATGCAATACACTTGAAAACGAATTTTGTAACATATACCAATACTAAAGGGCTATAAAATGTGACATATTGGTAACATTGGAATTGACTCACTTAGAGTGCATCAAGGGTCAACATTATAAGTTGACTAATGAAATAAATTAAAGGGAATAGTACCAAGAAAATTTAGGTATTGGATTTTATGGTTGGAAACAAATTCATTGAGTACTGAAACACTTTAAATTGTGTATTTCAGTTGATAAGGATATTGAGAAGCATAAAGAACATTGAGTTAAGGCCTAGGAGTGACTCAAATCAGGTTTGTGCACAACTAGTTTTTAACTGATTTTGTTCTAAATATTTCATATGATTAAATGACATATTTTTCTTATGTATTATGTTTAACAAGCATTGGATTTAATTTAATGATTATTGAAATTGTTATAATATGTATGAATTTAGCTTTGTGAAATGGTATTTCCACAAGTATTAAGCATTGTTGTGAATTGAATAAATTATGTTTTGGAAAATTTTGATTGAACATGTTTTGAATTGTGATGGGCAATTTGCATGTAAAAATGTAAATTTATGATTTGAATTGTGATGAGCATAAAAATTATTAGATATTGGAATTGACTTTGAATCGAATTGTATTGTGATTTATGCTCACTAAAGGATTGTGATATTGTTTTATATTTCACTGTAAATGCTTGACTAGGTTATTACCCGTCTCTCTCATTTGTTGAGAAGACAATGGAGTTAGTTGTGTGTTTGATTACCATAGTATGTGCTCAGGCTTAGATTCTCCTCTTATTAGAGGTTAGATCTAAGTTTTATGTTATGGCCCTTTCGGAAGATTCATTATTGTGATGTGTACTGTGCACGATGATTCGACCTCCCCGACCATAGGGAGTTAGAATCTGATTCGACCTCCCCGATCATAGAGAGTTAGAATCACCCCGAAGATGGCCCTTTCGGATTAGTCTTGCATAGTTAGTGAGATAAAGAATGGTTTTTGAGATAAAGAATGGTTTTTGAGATTAAGAATGGCTTTTGAGATAAAGAATGATTTTCGAGATAAAGAATGATTTTCGAGATAAAGAATGGTTATTGAATAGTAATGAATTTCGATTTCAAATGGGATTTATATATAATTGATTTTATTGGAATTAATCTTTATTTCCAATAAATTGTTGGAATTATCTTAAATGGTTAGTTATGAATTGATAAATTGAATTTCATGATCAAAGTCATTTTATACAAATGATTTATATTATTGGCAACGAAGATTTTGACTTTGGAATTTTATTGAATTTCGAGACTTTCAAATTAATTGTTATAATTTTGTCAATGTATATTGTACTATGTTTTAAATTATAGTTGTACACTACTGAGTTCACCACTCAGCGATAGCTTTGTATGCTGTCGTAGGTGAAAAGAGCATAGAGCAATTGAGTAAGCTTCTTTGAAGAGACATTCAGATCAGCTCCAGGTATACCCATGTACACAGGTTTTGATGTATTCATGTAATAATATGTATGTAAATTATTTGAGCAGTTATATAAAAACTCTTATAAAATATTTTGGTATGTAATTAAATGTAAATTATTGTAAATGAAAATTTAAGATTTCATTTACCTGAATAGTTTTGTAATATTAATTTTGAGTCTTGTAATCAATGAAATATTTCTTTTATGATGAGGTTGGTTTGAAAATAAATTGATTTGATTATTGAGATTGAATTGTGAGATGAAATGAAGTTTATTAGAGTTGTATTTGAGAAATCATATTGGAAGTGTGTTTCTTTGTAGGTTTTGAAGAACTGTTTTCTCAAAATATAGCCGGCACTCTACCGAAATTTTGAAAAATTTTTATAACACCAGATTTTAATCAATGATTTAAATTTCACGAAAATTGATTTAAAATCCCTTGTAGTATATTTAATGGGTTACCGATAGGCAAAGTACGGTAATTCATTAGGTGTACTACGGGATTATGTTACATCTTACGGAGGAGTAGGGTGTGACACGCTGAGTGGTGAACTCAGTGGTGCATAACTATAATTTAAAATATAGTACAATATATATTGACAAAATTATAACAATTAATTTGAAAGTCTCGAAATTCAACAAAATTCCAAAAGTCAAAATCTTCGTTGCCAATAATATAAATCATTAGTTAAAATGACTTTAAGCAAGAAATTCAATTTATCAAATCACAACTAGACATTTAAAGTAATTTTAGCAATCATGAAAATAAAGATTAATTCCAACAAAATCAATTATACATAAATCATAATTGAAATCACAATTCTTTACTATTCAAAGACCATTCTTTATCTCACTAACTATGTAAGACTAATCCATAAGGGTCATCTTCAGGGTGATTCTAACTGTCTATGGTCGAGGAGGTCGAATCGGATTCTAACTCCCTATGGTCGGGGAGGTCGAATCATCGTGCACAGTACACACCACAATAATGAAACTTCCGAAAGGGCCATAACAAATAAAAACTTAGATCTAACCTCTAATAAGAGGAGAATCTAAGCCTGTGCACGTACCATGGTAATCAAAACAAAGCTAACTCCATTGTCTCCTCAACAAATGAGAGAGATGAGTAATAACCTAGTCAAGTATCTATAGTGAGATATAAAACAATATCATGAATCTCTTTGTCCTTTTTGTGAGCATAAATCACAACACAATTCGATTTAAAGTCAATTCCAATATCCAATAATTTTTATGCTCATCACAATTCAAAACATAAATTTGTATTTTTCCATGCAGTTGCCCATCACAATTCAAAACATATTCTATCAAAATTTTCCAAAACATAATTTATTCAATCCACAACAATGCTTAATACTTGTTGAAATACCATTTCACAAAGCTAAATTCATACATACTATAATAATTTCTATAATCATTGAATTAAATCCAATACTTGATAAACATAATACATAAGGAAAATAATATCATTTAATCATATGAAATATTCAGAACAAAATCAATTAAAAACTAGTCATGCACAAACCTTTGATGAGTTGCCCCTTGGCATTGACTCAATGTTCCTTATGCTTTTCAATATCATTTTCAACTGAAACACACAATTTAAAGTGTTTCAGTACTCAGTTAAATTTTTTCTAACAATAAAATCCAATATCTAAATTTTCTTGGTACTATTCCTTTCAATTCATTTCATTAGTCAACCTATAATATTGACCTTTGATGCACTCTAAGTGAGTTAATTTTAATGTCCCAATTTGTCACATTTTATAATCTCTAAGTGTTGGTATATGTTACCAATTTCATTTTAAAGCTTATTGCATTTTATTACAATTTTCTAGATTTCATGGCCAATGTTTACTGTCTATTGGACCAGGCTACAATATAAATTTAATATATTTCTCTTCATCAAATTGTTTCTCATTGTGTCTTCTTTAATTTTCTTTTTGAATCACTCCATTTGGAATTGTATAGCTCAAGTTATGGTCAATTAACCATAACTAGGTCAAATCTAAATTTTAGTTTCCTTTTTAGGTATTTTCGGTTTTTATTTTACTAATTTATTTGGACTGTTTGTAATCACATTGAGGTCTAACATTCTTCATAAGTATTGTTGCCCTATCTCTTAGGGACAACCAGAAATTTTGCTTACCATTTATCAAGTCTTATAGAATTCTTTATAGACAAATTGTTGACTTGGACTCAAAGGTCCTATACTGGCATGGTCCTCAATTAAGTCAATGGCTTGACCTTAAATTCTGACCTTATACATTTATAATTTGAGGAAGTTGTCTAAAACAATGTTTTAGGTCTCTTTCTTAGCTTTCCATATTGGTATGGCTCATTTAAATTGGACACTTTTTGTGGGAGATATGCTTATTTGAATTTTCTGGATTTTATGGTCAATTGTGCTAATTTCAGATTTAGTGTGCCAATTTAATCAAGTTAGTGAACCTAGTTCTCTTGATTTCTGGGTTTTGGTCAAATTACCAATATTGTAGATCTATATCTTATTAAAATTTTGGGACTGATTTCATGTCATTTGGAGTTTTATGGACCAAGTTATGGTCATTTTACTATTGCTGGTAAAGTTGCACTTATATTGCAAAGTTTAGGTCATTTTTAGGCCAAAGTCAATTCAGCTAGTTTTTGTAACCCAACTTGTGCAAGCATTTTGACTAGGTTTTGGTCATTTCTGGGCTTTAGTGTCTTCATAAGAGTTGTAGCTCTATGTCTAAAATTTCCATGGTATAAAGTTCAGGTCATTTGGACCTGTTTTGAGTGAGTTATGGCCAAAAGACTGATCACTGTTCATATGGTCAAATTCTGGGTTCACATTTTAGGCAATCCGGATTTGGTCATTCTTTTAGGTCACTTCTAGTCAGAATTTGAGCAACACTTCTACATGAAAGTTGGCCTATTTTATGTCTAGTTTCACCTCCAATTGGCCTCATACCAATTGGAGTCACAACTTGACACTTATAACCTAATTTATACACTGCCAATAACCACAACCTGCATAAGAGAATTTACACTCCCAATTTGGCAATCCTCCTCCTCCCAATACTTCAATATTCATTCTTAGCACTTCCATATTTATTCAACACAATTCTAGCAAAGTAAATTAGGCAGAATACTCAAATAATATAGACTCCTATGGCTGCCTAAAATTGGGCAGTCCAATTGTAACACTCCTATTTGCATAGCCTGGTAAATTATACTGTTCTGGAGACCGGTGTCAGTCTGGACAATTAAGAGGATTAAAACTATGTTTAGGACACCTAGAGAAGCCTTGAACACAAATAATTAGTAATTGTCAAATAGTTAAGTGTAAATAAGAAAAACAAAATATAAAAAGTTAAGTGAACCGAGAGTCACAGCGATGGATGATCTTCTCGGGAAGGACTACGAGGTTGATTTAAACTCAAATTTCGAACCGTAAAATGTGACACCGCGGTCCTTAAGTCTATTGCAAACACAGTGGAAAAGAGAAAATCACGAAAAAGAATTGTTAAGCCTGTCAAATAATTAGGTCAGGGATTCAAAAGAAATGTTAAATTATTTGCAAATCGGGTCGAACCGATCAGGGGCAATTTGGTCAATTGACCCCTAGAGCTGACTCTTGACCTGACTGTCAAATAAAATCAGAGAAAAGAAAATTTCAGAATCGAGAATTAAATTAAAGAACTAATAGAAAAATAAATACAAAAGAAAAAGAAAAAGAAAAAAGTTTATTACATCACCCTTATGACATCATCATGATGTCAAAATTCATTTTAAATTTCCTACCTAAATTGACTAAGTCAAATACATTTTTAAAGACACAAAAATGCATAAAAAAGAAAAGAAAATTGGATTTCCTTCTACCTCACCCAAATGTGCCGCCCCACTTCTCTCTCCCAAAGCTCTCCCTCATTTCACCTCCATTAGAGCTCATTTTGAGCTTGATCAAAATCAAAATCCCACCATAGAAATTGTAAGTTCCATAATTAAACCTTGTTTGGGCCACTTGAAAAGAAGTTTGAGCAAGAAAAGAAAAGAAGGAAGGATTTGGGTGGTTGAATTTCAAAGAGAAGGTTAGTAAGCTAAACTTTGAATTTCTAGTTGAATTGTTGTGTTTATAGTTGAACAAACTTAGAAATTATGAAAAATGGAAAAGAAAACAATTGTTGGAGGACTCTATGTAAATTTCGGCCAGCCTATGTAGAGGAGTGATTTGCATGTGTTTGATTGAATTAAATATGTTAGAAAGCTTAAATGAGTTGAGAAATGGTGTTTGTATGTTTGAAACTAATTAAATGTAACAAATCAAGTGAGTTAGGGTTTTGGAACCTAGGGTTTGGGAGACAAAATTTTGAGAATCAGTCAAATGGTGTGTTTGACCTTGTTTGAGATGAAAAATGGTCGTATGTGACCAATTGTTGTATGTTGGAAGTGTGGGAATCAAGTGGAAATTCGGATTGGTTATGGGCATTCTGCAGGCAGCAGGACCAAGGTCCCTTTTAGGGACCAAAACTGAAAATTTACAAACCCAATTGGTATGAGGCCAATTGGGAATGAAATTAGACACAAAATGGCACATTTTTCATGTATGAATCATGCCCAAAAAGTGACCATAGCATAGTGAACAAATTGGCCAAATCCGAAATTGAGTGTTTTACCCTGTACAAAAATGACCAAATGAACATTGTTTGTTTATTTGGCCATAATTTGGGCTAGGCAAGTCCAAATGACCTAAATTTTACCAGTAGAAAGCTGAGATATAGACCTACAACTTTCATGAGGAATACAAACCCAAATTATGCCTTTAACCAAGTCATTTGGCCACCCAAAATTGGTGACCTAAAACTGCCAGAACCCAGAAATTTGCCCAGAAATCTAGGTAAGTCCAATCTGGCAGCCATGATTCAAATAGCTATAACTTGAGCTACAAAACTCCAAATGGAGTGATTCAAAAAGGAGAATAAAGTTAAGACAATAAGAAACAATTTCTATGAAGAAAACTTAGCCAAATTCTAACAGCAACATGACTAATAGAATAGTACAAAATAAGTTATCAAAACTGAAAATTTGAAAGTTTACCTAAAAGACTTAAGTTTTGAGAAAATGACCAAAACCAATAAGTTAGGTAACCAAAATGTGGTATGCGGGTATAATTGAAGTTCCCATACCTTTTAAGCATAAGAAAGTCAATATTTTGACTTGAATAGTACCATGAATAGTAACCTCAACATGAAAATGTTCAAGGATGAAGTTTAAGCTATATGAATTAATTATTGGAATTATTGTGAGGCAAAGATACTGAGACACTATAAATTTTGTGTTTTAGCTGAAAAAGACCTGGAAGGTATAAGAGACTGAGTCAAGGCCTAGAGGCGACTTGCATCTGGTTTGTGCACAAAAATTTATAAATTATAGTTTTTACAATGAAAATTGATTTGCTATACATTGTGAATGTGTTTTATTCATTATGAATTTCGAGAATGTTGTGTTGCCTATTTTATAATGAAAATTTAAAATGAAAATTATTTATTGATTTGTATGAAATATTTGAACAATATGGTTTTGAATTTGGTTATGACCTTGGAAATTTTATTTGAGAATTTGTGTGTTGTCTACTTTGGAAATGGAGATTTGAAATGAAGTTTGTTTAATTGTTGTATCAATTATAATTGAACATCATAGTTTTAAATTGTTTTGATTCACACTTGGCATGGTAGTCCCTTATTATATTTCTCCTCCATTTATGGGGTGAGTTTAACTATATTCCTCCCTCTTTGGCTTCCCAGTCAGGAGGTGAGTTTGGATGAGTACTCATTAGCTAGTTAGCCACCTCTCTCATTGATTTCGATTAGTGGGGTGAGTTTGCCTTATCGTTGTAATACCCCTATTTGTATAGCCTGGTATATTTCACTATTTCGGTGACCGGTGTCGGTCCGAATAATTAAGAGGATTAGAACCACGCATAAGACAACTAGATAAGCCCTGAACACAAATAATTAGTAATTGTCAATTAGTTAAGTATAAATAAGAAAAATAGAACACAAGAAGTTAAATGAGACGAGAGTCACAACGATGGGTGACCTTCTCGGGAAGGACTACAAGGTCGATTTAAACTCAAATTTCGAACCGTAAAATGTAACACTGCGGTCCTTAGGACTATTGTGAACACAGTGGAAAAGAGAAAATCATGAAAAAGAATTGTTAAGCCAGTCAAATAATTAGGTCAGGGATCCGGAAGAAATATCAAAAAACTAGTAAACCGGATTGAACCGACGAGGGGCAATTTAGTTAATTCACCCCTAGAGCTGACTCCTGACCTAACTGTTCAATAAAATCAAAGAAAAGAAAATTTTGAAATATAGAATTAAATTAAAGAAGTGAGGAAAAAGAAAGGAAAAAGAAAAGAAAAGAAAATAAGATTAATGACATCACCCCATGACATGAGCATGATCTCATAAATAAATTACCATTTATTTTATTTATTTGACTAAGTCCAACAAAGAATAAAAACAAAATTTAAAAGTTATCTTCTCCATTATTCCCCTCACTTTCCTTTCTCCCTTTTATTTGTATTCTTTCCACCATTGATGAACAAGCTCTTACAAACCTTAAATTCTCACCCTAAAATTCATAGCTCTCTCAACAAAACTTTGATAATCAAGCTTGGACAAGAGATTTGGCACAAGAAAGAGAAGAAAATTTGAAGAATTAAAAGGATAGAAAAGCTTCACACAAGGTTAGAGATCTAAACTTGAAAATTTGTAGTTAGATGATTAAATTTTAGTTTAATTAACTTAAAAAGTAATTTAAAATGAAAAGAAAATTATTGTTGAGGGACCATATGTGAATTTAGCCAGCAGTAAATCTAGGTTGAAATGAGTGATTTTGATGCAAATTATGAAGTAGTTAAGTGTGATTGAATGTATAAATACTAAATATGAATTTGAATTCAATAAATGTAACAAATTGGTGAATTAAGGTTTGGACCTAGGGTTTTGGAAGCCAAAAATTGGAGAAATGGTCAAATGGTGTGTTTGACCTTGTTTGAGCTGAATAATGGTCATTTGTGACCAATTGAGGTATATGGGAAGTGTTAGAATTAGGTTCAAATTCAGATTGATTAGGGACATGCTGCAGGCAGCATGACCAAGGTCCTTTTTAGGGACCAAAACTGAAAATTTACAAGCCCAATTGGTGTGAGGCCAATTGCAAATGAAATTAGACACAAAATGATACATTTTTCATTTAGGAATCATGCCCAAAAAGTGACCAAAACCTAGCGAACAAATTAACCAAATCTGGATTAGGCAATCTGACCTGTACAAAAATGACCAAATGAACAGTGCTTGTTCATTTGGCCATAACTTGGGTTAGACAGGTCTAAATGATCTAAAATTTTACCAGTGGAAAGATGAGATATAGACCTAAATTATGCCCCTGATCTAAATGAACACAAACCCAAATTATGCCCTTAACCAAGTCATTTCGCCACCCAAAGTTGGTAACCTAAAACTGCCAGAACCAGAATTTGCCCAGAAAATCTTGGTTAAGTCCAATCCGGCAGCCATGATTCAAATGGCTATAACTTAAGCTAAAAAACTCCAATTGGAGTGATTCAAAAAGGAGAATAAAGTTAAGACAATAAGGAACAATTTCTATGAAGAAAACTTAGCCAAATTCTAACAGCAACATGACTAATGGAACAGTGTAACATAAGACACTAAAATTGAAAATTGGCAAATTTGCCTAAAAGACTTAAAATTTGAGAAAAAAACCAAAACCAATAAATTAGGGAGCCAAAATGTGGTATGTAGGTGAAGTTGGAATCCCCATACCTATTAAGTGAAAGTCAACAAATTGACTTGAGTAGTATTGTAAATAGTAACTCCAAAATACAAAATTTAAAGAATGCCAAGTTTAGCATATTAAAGCTAAGTATAATTGAATTTGAATTTATTTTTGGATTTATAATGAGCTATGATACTGAAACACTGTGAAACTTTGTGTTTCAGTGAAAAAGAATACCGGGAAAGAACCCAAGGGATCGAGTCAAGGCTAAGAGGCGACTCGCTTAAGGTTTGTGCACAACATCAATATGCTTAAAAATTCATTTACAAAGTTCATGAAATGTGTATTATGCTTTTACTTTCAATTGTTGAAAGTTTAATTGTGTATGTTTGAAATGGCAATAAATGTTTAATAAATTGTTAAGATAAGTTTTGAAACCACATTGTCATGACCATATATTTGAACACCTCATTAGCATGACTAGTGGGGGAAATCAGTTTCGAATTTTGATTCCTTCTCTGGCTGAAGTGTTGAGGTGTGTGCCAGTAGAAGAAGAAAAAGAATGAGTTCCCATATATTTGAACTAACTAACCTTGTGATGTGATTTCTCCTTAGCCTCTAGCTATTGAGATGATATTTGTTTCGAATGGCATGATATAACTGTGTGTTTTTATGAAATGTGTTTTGAGACTTTCGAAATGAAATTGTTTGGATTAAATGCATATAAATCATGTTTTGTATTTATTTCTCATATTCAGTTTAACTTTGGAATAAGTATGATTTAAATTCTGCATAAATATTATTTTAGTATGCTGTGCACTACTGAGTCCTAGTACTCGGCGATGGCTGTTATTGCTGTCGCAGATATAGAGACTAGAGGAACAGAAGAGTAAGCTACTGAGGATTGAGGAGCTACCTGCCTTGAAGTCTATCAGGTATATTTTATACCCTGATTGTAAAAATTATTTTGATGTAGGTAAATGTATGGACATGTAAAATTGGTTATGAGCAGTTGTATAAAGCTTGTAATAAATTTTGGTTTGGATTTCTCTTAATTTAAATTTTTGGAATGTTGTATATAAATTGTTTTATCTTTAATGAAATATGAATGAAAATATTTTGTTTTAATTTGAATGAAATTAATTGGTAGTATTTTGATGATTATTGAATTTTAAAAATTGAGAAATGATATTGAAATTGGTGGGGATGGTTGTGAAATTGATGAAGTTGTTGAGATAAATCTTTGGAAGTATTTTTTACATGTATTTGAAGAACAGTTTTCTCAAAATACAGACGGCACTCTGCCGAAATTTTTATAAAATTTGAGGAAAAATAAAATGGTACAAAAAATTTTACTAGTTTTAAATCTTCGAATAAATGATTTTAACACCTATTAGAAAATGCTCACCACTTATAAAAGTAAAAAAATTGTTTTAAAATCCCTTGTAGGGGTACTTAATGAGTTATTGGTAGGTGAAGTTCGGTAGTTCATTAGGTATTCTATGAGATCATGTTATGTCTTACAGAGGGGTAAGGTGTGACATGTTTTAGTGGTATCAGAGCAAAGTTTTTGAAGTATGTTTTAACTTATGAATTTGTGTCTCTTCTTTGCTAAGTACAACTGCTCAATGTCCTTATTTGTTACATACAGTGCATTACATCATAAATATGAACTAACGGAGGGAAATCTCCTTGTGTTATTTATTCAGGAGATACCCTAACTTCAAACTAAAATGGAAGAAGGGTATCACTCTGTTGAGCAATATGTTGAAGCTGAGGCACAAGAGGAAGCCCCAGCTCTACAAAATGTCAGTGGGTTAGTGGCACCAACCCCACAAATGTCGTAGTTTCCTACACAATTCGCACAGCAGATGGCGGTAATGTTTCAACAAATGGCTGGGGCATGCCTGCTCAAACTCCACCCCAGACACCTGCGATACAACCACAGCCTCCAGCCAGACAGTATGATAAGCTGTTGAAATATGGGGCGACAGAATTCAAGGGTATAGTAGACCCTTTAAGGGCAGAGCAATGGCTGGAAAGAATGGACTGAGTGTTCAAGAAGCTGCACTGCCAAGATGAACTGAAGTTTGAATACTCCATGTCACTACTGCAAGGGGATGTGTATGATTAGTGGAAGACCATCGCCCACAGCTTGGCAGAACCACTAGTACTGACCTGGGATGACTTCATCAAAGTGTTCGGACAGAAATACATCCCAGATGCATATGTGGATCAGAAACTACAAGAATTTCTGAGTCTAAAACAAGGCAACAGAACAGTGGCAGAATATGTGAGGAAGTTCTCCTGCTTAAGCCACTATGCTGGGAGTCTCCTTTCTACTAGTAAGGAAAGGTGCAAGAGATTTGAGATGGGTTTGAAGCCCAGCCTACGGATGCAAGTTATGGGATTTAGACATAGTAATTTCTCAGAGCTCATCTCTCAGGCACTTGAGTTGGAAAGAATTGAATCAGAAGCAACCCCAGCAAAAGAAAAATCAGAGAAAGCTGAGAAATCAGAGAAAGATAAGGGAGATAAGTCAGTAGAGCAAAGTCCTAGTGGTACTTCTAGGAAGTGGAAGAAATTTGGGGGACCTAGCAGAGGTCGAGGTGAAAGGTTTGGAAGGGGCCGATTCTCTGGTCAGAGACCCCCTAGATCTGGTCAGCAGTCGACCAAGGGTTCTTATCTTGCTCACCCCTGTGAGACTTGTGGCAAGATTCATGGGGGAGAATGTTATTGGGCAACAGGAGCCTGTTTTAATTGTGGAGGCAAGGGCCATCTTGCTAAAGACTACACTAGTGCTCCTAGTTTCGGTCCAGCTCCCACTACTACAGAAGTATCTATTCAGAGTCCTGCTCCCAGAGGTTCACAATCAGTTGGCAGAGGAAGAGGCAGAGGCAGAGGCCTTTGCAGCGATCAGTCTTGTTGGTCGATCAACACAAGGAAGTGCTTCAGCCAGAGTTTATATGATGAGACAGCGAGAAGAGGCTGAGACTTCTGATGTTGTAGCTGGTACATTCTCTATCTCTGATCAAGAAGTATTTACGTTGTTTGATCCAGGTTCAACCCACTCGTATGTTAGTGCTAGCATAGTCAGTTCACTTGCTATTCCGTGTGTCTAAATGGGTTTTGAAGTGCTAGTAACTAGTCCGTTAGGACAAGAAGTTCCGGTCAACAGAATCTATAGAGACTGTCATTTGGTGATCCAAGGACATGTTTTTCTGTCAGATTTGATTGAAATGCCCTTCAAAGATTATGATATCATCTTGGACATGGATTGGTTAGCCAGGCATCACGCCATGATTGACTGTAGACTGAAGACAGTCACTTTTGGTTTCCCTCTGTACGGTGATGTGGTAATACATGGGGAGAGGCATTTACTGCCATCAAACATCATTTCGGCTGCACTAGCCAGAAGGATGATTAGAAAGGGGAGTGAAGCATACTTGGCACAAGTGATATACACCCAAGTGGGGAGCCCAGCACTGAGGGACATCCCTATAGTATGTGACTTTCCGGATGTGTTTCCTGATGAATTGCTAGGATTACCTCTAGAAAGAGAGGTGCAGTTTGATATTGATATTATGCCTGGTGTGGACCCAATCTCTATAACACCATATAGAATGGCACCCGTAGAATTGAAAGAGATGAAAGTGCAGTTGCAAGAGCTGCTTGACAAGGGCTTTATCCACCCTGGTGTGTCACCTTCGGGAGCGCCAGTGTTGTTTGTTAAGAAGAAAGATGGCACTCTCTACTTATGTATTGATTATCGACAGTTGAATAAGGTGACAATAAAGAATAGATATCCATTGCCCTGCATTGATGACTTATTTGATCAGTTGAGGGGTGCAGCTGTGTTCTCCAAAATTGACCTGAGATCAGGTTATTATCAACTGAAAGTACAAGAGCAGAGTATTTCTAAAACTGCCTTCATAACCCGTTATGGCCATTATGAGTTCTTAGTCATGCCATTCGGGTTAACTAATGCTCCGGCTGCTTTTATAGATCTGATGAACATTATCTTCAGACCATACCTCGACCAGTTTGTTGTGGTATTTATAAATGATATATTGGTCTGTTCGAGGAGTGTAGAAGAGCATGATAGACATCTGCGGATTGTACTGCAGACTTTGAGGGAGAAACAACTATACGCCAAATTGTCAAAGTGTGAATTTTGGCTGAAAGAAATATCTTTCTTGGGGCATGTAGTATCAGTAGAGGGCATCAAGGTAGATCCAAGTAACATTGAAGCTGTTCTTAATTGGAGGCCACCCAGAAATACCACGGAGATTCGCAGTTTTTCTGGGTTTAGCTGGATACTACCGTAGATTTGTGAAGGGCTTCTCCATGTTGGCATCTCCATTAACCAAGTTACTTCGAAAAGTTGTGAAATTTCAGTGGATGGACAAATGCTAGCAGAGTTTTGATGAATTGAAGAAATGTTTGACTGAAGCTCCAGTCCTTACTTTACCTACCCCGGGTAAAGAATACACAGTATATTTTGATGCTTCTCATAATGGGTTAGGCTGTGTATTGATGCAAGATCGAAATGTCATTGCCTATGCATCACGCCAGCTAAAACCGCATGAGAGGAATTATCCAACACATGACTTGGAGCTTGCAGCCATTGTGTTTGCTCTTAAGATCTGGAGAAACTATTTGTATGGAGACAAATGCTACATCTACACAGATCATAAGAGTTTAAAGTATTTAGGCACTCAGAAGAAGTTGAATTTGAGACAGAGGAGATGGCTAGAGTTAATAAAAGACTATGATTGTCTGATAGACTATCAGCCAGGGAAAGCTAATGTTGTGGCTGACGTTTTAAGTCACAAGACTATGGCAAGTCTACGGGTTACTCCTTTGTCTATGGTACATGAGTTGAGATCATTACATACCAGCTTAGAGATTAATGATGAGGGGCAGATAGCAGTTGCATGACATGTACAGCCAGTGTTAATTGATCAGATCAAAATGGCTGCTCAGAATGATGAAAGGTATCAGAAGCTATTGGAAGAAGTCAGACAGGGCAAGAAACCAGAATTCTCAATAACAGATGATGGTCTACTGATACACCAGGGCAGAATGTGTGTTTCTAATGATGTTGATTTGAGGAAGATCATTTTGAAGGAAGCACATGAGTCTCCTTTTGCCATGCACCCTGGTGGCACAAAAATGTATAGAGGGCTAAAGGAGCATTACTGGTGGATGGGTATGAAAAGAGATGTGGCAGAGTTTGTTTCTAAATGCCTAACTTATCAGTATGTTAAGGCAGAGCATCAAGTACTCGCTGGGTTGTTACATCCACTACCAGTATCGGAATGGAAATGGGAGAGAATAACTATGGATTTTATGATGGGACTTCCTAGGACACCGAAGAGTCATGATGTAGTTTGGGTCATTGTTGACAGATTGACTAAGTCTGCTCATTTTCTGCCAGTCCGGATGGACTATAGCCTGGAAAGATTAGCCAAGTTGTACATTGATGAGATAGTAAGATTGCATGGAGTGCCAGTATCTATCGTATCTGACAGAGATCCTAGGTTCACTTCTAGATTCTGGGGTAGTCTTCAGAGAGCCCTAGGAACTAGATTGAACTTCAGTGCTGCATTTCACCCACAGACAGATGGCCAGTCTGAGAGGGTAATTCAGATCTTGGAGGACATGCTATGGGCTTGTGTGATTGAGTTTGAGGGCAGTTGCGACACACACTTGCCTTTGATTGAGTTTGCTTATAACAATAGCTACCAATCAAGCATTGGGATGCTTCCATATGAAGCTTTGTATGGCAGAAAATGTAGAACCCCATTATGTTGGGATGAGGTAGGCGAAAGAAAGATGATTGGGCCAGAAATTGTTCAACAAACAGAGGAGAAAATCATATTGATCAGATATCGACTTAAGACTGCATCAGATCGTCAGAAGTCCTATATTGATTTAAAGAGAAGGGATATTGAGTATGTAGTTGGTGACAAAGTATTCCTCAAGGTTTTCCCTTGGAAGAGAATTATGAGATTTGGCAGAAAGGGGAAACTGAGTCCTCGTTTCATTGGGCCATATGAGGTTCTGGAAAGAGTGGGTCCTTTAGCATATCGATTGGCACTACCTCCAGAGTTGGAGAAGATACATAATGTCTTCCATGTGTCTATGTTGAGGAGGTATCGATCAGACCCATCTCATGTACTACCGGTAGAAGAAATTGAAGTAAATCCAGACCTCACATATGAAGAAGAACCCATAGAGATTCTGGCTTATGAGGTGAAGCAGCTACGGAATAAGCAGATACTGTTAGTGAAAGTACTGTGAAACCATCATTTGGGCCAATAAGCTACTTGGGAACGAGAGGAGGATATTCAGAAATTGATACCAGATAAAATTTCGAAACGAAATTTATTTTAAGGGGGGGAGAATTGTAACACACTTATTTATATAGCCTGGTATATTTTACTATTTCGGTGACTGGTGTTAGTCTGGACAATTAAGAGGATTAGAACCACGCCTAAGACAACTAGATAAGCCCTGAACACAAATAATTAGTAATTGTCAATTAGTTAAGTATAAATAAAAAAAAAACAGAACACAAAAAGTTAAATGAGCCGAGAGTCACAGCGATGGGTGACCTTCTTGGGAAGGACTATGAGGTCGATTTAAATTCAAATTTCGAACCGTAAAATGTGACGCTGCGGTCCTTAAGACTATTGCAAACACAGTGGAAAAGAGAAAATCACGAAAAAGAATTATTAAGCCAGTCAAATAATTAGGTCAAGGATTCAGAAGAAATATCGAATAACTAGTAAACCAGATTAAACAGGCGAGGGGCGATTTGGTTAATTTACCCCTAGAGCTGACTCCTGACCTAACTGTTTAATAAAATCAAAGAAAAGAAAACTTTGAAATATATAATTAAATTAAAGAAGTGAGAAAAAAGAAAGGAAAAAGAAAAGAAAAGAAAATAAGATTAATGACATCACCCCATGACATGAGCATGACCTCATAAATAAATTACCATTTATTTTATTTATTTGCCTAAGTCCAACAAAGAATAAAAACAAAATTTAAAAGTTATCTTCTCCATTGTTCCCGTCACTTTCTTCTCTCCCTTTTATTTGTATTCTTTCCACCATTGATGAATCTAAAAGCTCTTACAAACCTTAAATTCTCACCCTAAAATTCATAGCTCTCTCAACAAAACTTTGATAATCAAGCTTGGACAAGAGATTAGGCACAAGAAAGAGAAGAAAATTTGAAGAATTAAAAGGATAGAAAAGCTTCACATAAGGTTAGAGATCTAAACTTAAAAATTTGTAGTCAGATGATTATGTTTTAGTTTAATTAACTTAGAAAGTAATTTAAAATGAAAAGAAAATTATTGTTGAGGGACCATATGTGAATTCAATGATAAATCTAAATTTGAAATGAGTGATTTTGATGCAAATTATGAAGTAGTTAAGTGTGATTGAATGTATAAATACTAAATATGAATTTAGAATTCAATAAATGTAATAAATTGGTGAATTAGGGTTTGGACCTAGGGTTTTGAAAGCCAAAAATTAGAGAAATGGTCAAATGGTGTGTTTGACCTTGTTTGAGCTGAATAATGGTCATTTGTGACCAATTGAGGTATATGGGAAGTGTTAGAATTAGGTTCAAATTCGGATTGATTAGGGACATGCTGCAGGCAGCATGACAAAGGTCCCTTTTAAAGACCAAAACTGAAAATTTACAAGCCCAATTGGTGTGAGGCCAATTGCGAATGAAACTAGATACAAAATGACATATTTTTTATTTAGGAATCATGCCCAAATAGTGACTAAAACCTAGTGAACAAATTAACCAAATCCGGATTAGGCAATCTGACCTGTACAAAAATGACCAAGCAGGTCTAAATAAAAAAGCTGAGATATAGACCTAAAACTTTCATGAAGAACACAAACCCAAATTATGCCCTTAACCAAGTTATTTAGCCACCCAAAGCTGGTGACCTAAAGCGCGTAACGAGAATTTGCCCGGAAAATGCAGGTTAAGTCTAATCCGGCAGCCATGATTCAAATGGCTATAACTTGAGCTACAAAACTCCAATTGGAGTGATTCAAAAAGGAGAATAAATTTAAGACAATAAGGAACAATTTCTATGAAGAAAACTTAGCAAAATTCTAACAGCAACATGACCAATTGAACAGTGCAACATAAGATACTAAAACTGAAAATTAGCAAATTTGCCTAAAAGACTTAAAATTTGAGAAAACAACTAAAACCAAAAAATTAGGGAACCAAAATGTGGTATGTGGGTGAAGTTGGAATCCCCATACCTATTAAACCTTAGAAAGTCAACAAATTGACTTGAATAGTGTTGTGAATAGTAACTCCGAAATACAAAATTTAAAGAACGCCAAATTTAGCATATTAAAGCTAGGTATAAGTGAATTTGAATTTATTTTTAGATTTATAATGAGTTATGATACTGAAACACTATGAAACTGTGTGTTTCAGTAGAAAAAAAATACTGGGAAAGAACCCGAGGGATCGAGTCAAGGCCAAGAGGCGACTCGCTTAAGGTTTGTGCACAACATCAATATGCTTAAAAATTCATTTACAAAGTGCATGAAACGTGTATTATGCTTTTGCTTTGAATTGTTGAAAGTTTAATTGTGTATGTTTGAAATGGCAATAAATGTTTAATAAATTGTTAAGATAAGTTTTGAAACCACAGTGTCATGACCATATTTTTGAACACCTCACTAGCATGACTAGTGGGGGAAATCAGTTTCGAATTTTGATTCCTTCTCTGGCTGAAGTGTTAAGGTGTGTGCCAGTAGAAGAAGAAAAAGAATGGGTTCCCATATATTTGAGCTAGCTAGCCTTGTGATGTGATTTCTCCTTAGCCTCTAGCTATTGAGATGATATTTGTCTCGAATGGCATGATATAACTGTGTATTTTTATGAAATGTGTTTTGAGACTTTCGAAATGAAATTGTTTGGATTCAATGCATGTAAATCATGTTTTGTATTTATTTCTCATATTCAGTTTAACTTTGGAATAAGTATGATTTAAATTCTGCATAAAGATTATTTTAATATGTTGTGCACCACTGAGTCGTAGTACTTAGCGATGGCTGTTATTGCTATCGCAGATATAGAGACTAGAGGAACAGCAGAGTAAGCTGCTAAGGATTGAGGAGCTACTTGCCTTGAAGTCTATTGGATATATTTTATACCCTGATTGTAAAAATTATTTTAATGTAGGTAAATGTATGTAACTGTCTGAACATATAAAATTGGTTATGAGCAGTTGTATAAAGTGGTATAAAGTTGTATAAAGCTTGTGATAAATTTTGATTTGGATTTCTCTTAATGTAAATTTTTGGGATGTTGTATATAAATTGGTTTATCTTTAATGAAATATGAATGAAAATATTTTGTTTTAATTTGAATGAAATTAATTGGTAGTATTTTGATGATTATTGAATTTTGAAAATTGAGAAATGATATTGAAATTGGTTGGGATGGTTGTGAAATTGATGAAGTTGTTGAGATAAATATTTGGAAGTATTTTTTTTAGGTATTTGAAGAACTATTTTCTCAAAATACAGACGGCACTCTGTCGAAATTTTTATAAAATTTGTGAAAAAATAAAATAAGACAAAAATTTTTACTAGTTTTAAATCTTCGAATAAATGATTTTAATACCTATTAGAAAATGCTCACCACTTATAAAAGTAAGAAAATTGTTTTAAAGTCCCTTATAGGGTACTTAATGAGTTATCGGTAGGTGAAGTTCGGTAGTTCATTAGGTATTCTACGGGATCATGTTATGCCTTACAGAGGGGTAAGGTGTGACAGTCATAGTGTACAACATGGCATGTTTGGAAATTTTGTGTCATGGCCTAAGTTGTGTTATTGATTAGCAACACTATATTTATTAAATTGTTTGATCAATGTTGTGTTATATTAAGCTTTGAAAATTATGATTTGTTATAAATGTGATTTGAAAAATTGGGAAATGCGATTAAGAGATTTTTG
Organism: Hevea brasiliensis; assembly: GCF_030052815.1. NCBI lineage: Eukaryota > Viridiplantae > Streptophyta > Magnoliopsida > Malpighiales > Euphorbiaceae > Hevea > Hevea brasiliensis. Next base: position 42,543,223 of record NC_079506.1, on the reverse strand, counting down.
AAATATAAATTGTTCATAAATGTTTTATATTTTGCATTTTATATTTATTGTGCACCACTGAGTATTTTTATACTCAGCGATGGCTTTAACTTGCTGTCGCAGATAGAGAAAAGGACATAGCAGCAGAGTGAGCTGCTACAGTCAGAGAGGAGCACAGTTGAAGAATTTTTGTATGGGTATTTGTCTATACCCTGGTAGTTTAGTTTGATGTAAATATGATAGTATGCATATGTATCTCTGTAATTTGAGCAGTTGTACAGATAAAATTGTAAGAATATTATTTCAGATTTTCTTTCTGTATATTAAGATTGTGTATGTAAAATTAATTTTAATGTCACGTTTATGAATGGAATTATTTTAACAATATTTTGAAAAGTGAATTTTGATTTAAATTGTGGTTGACTGTATTGTTGGGATATTATTGAAGATTGAGGCTGTGAAATGAAATTATTTGAAAGTGTTTTTTTTTCAGGCATTTGAAGAACTATTTTCTCCAAATATAGATGGCACTCTGCCGAAATTTTTATAAAATTTACGGAAAAATAAATATGGACAAAAATCTTAACTAGTTTTCAAACTTCAATTAAATATTTTTAATTTCTACCAAACTCTCACCACTTCCAAAAAGTAAGAAAATGGTTTTAAAATTCCTTGTACGGTACTTAATGAGTTATCGGTAGGTGAAGTTCGGTAGTTCATTAGGTATTCTACGGGATCATGTTATGCCTTACAGAGAAGTAAGATGTGACATGGTTTAGTGGTATCAGAGCAATGATTTTAAAATGAAATTTGAACTGTGAATTTGAAATATTTTGTCGGTAAATACAACTGCTCAAATGTTTGATACATATGACATATTTACAACATGAATATGCACTAACGGAGGTTAACCTCCTTGTTTTTGTTATCAGAGAGTAGAAAATTTCTGAAAGCGGAATGGAAGAAAGAGATCATTCCGTAGAATAATCTGTCGAGGCTGAGACCCGAGGAGAAGCCCCAGCACTCCAGAATGTGAGTGGGTCAGCCACTCGAGCCCCTTCTTAAGCACCGCAGTTCCCTGCTCAGTTTGCACAGCAGATGATTACGTTCTTTCAATAAATGGCAAGAAATGTGCCACCACAAATTCAGATGCATGTACTTGCGGCACAACCACAGCCCTTGGCTCTGCAGTATGAAAAATTAATAAAATTTAGGGCCACCAACTTTAAGGGTACTGTGGATCCACTGGAGATAGAACAGTGGTTAGAGAGAATAGAACGGGTTTTCAGAAAGCTACAGTGTGTAGAAGAGTTGAAGTTTGAATATTCAGTATCACTTCTGCAAGGGGATGCATATGAGTGGTGGAAGACCATCCCCCACAGCCTGGTAGAGCCACCAGTCCTCACATGGGCAAACTTTTTGAGAGAATTTCGGCAAAAGTGGGTCCTCGATACTTATGTAGACATGAAGTTGCAAGAGTTTTTAAGTCTGAAGCAAGGGGACAGAACTGTAGCAGAGTATGAGCGGGATTTCTCTCGACTAAGCCACTATGCCAGAAGCTTGGTCACCACCCCTAGAGACCGGTGTAAGAGGTTTGAGGCTGGGTTGAGACCTAGCTTGAGAATGCAAGTGGTGGGGTTCTGACACCAAAATTTTTCTGAATTAATTTCACAAGCCCTGGAACTGGAAAGGATAGAATCAGAAGGGATAGTGAGAAAGAGTACATAAGAGAAAGAGAAAACAGAAAAAGCTACTAGTCAAACTACAGAAAGTAGTTCGGGGAAGAGAAAACATTTTGGAGGATCTACCTCACGCGAATCGGGTAGAGGTAGATCTTCTGGACAAAAACCATCCCAATCCGATCAGTAAACTCAACAGACATGTAGAAATACGCTGTCGGATCGACTTTGTGAGACTTGTGGTAAACTACATAGTGGAGTATGTTATAGAGCTATAGGAGCATGTTTTAATTGTGAAGGGACTGGTCATTTTGTTAAGGATTGCGTAAGTCCACGCCGTTATGGATCATTCACCACATTAGAAGGATCAGCCCAAGTTTCTACCCCGAAAAGTTCACCAGTAGTTGGTAGAGGCAGAGGCAGAGGTAGGGGTAGTACACCTGGAAGTCAGAGTACTGTGAATCAACCAGGATAAGGTGATGCTCTAGTGAGAGTATATACTATGCGACAGAGGGACGAGGATGAGACTTCTGACATGGTTGCTAGTATTTTCTTGATTCTTAACTAAGATATGTATATGTGCAAAAAAAAAAATTGATATGTTAGTGACTAGTCTTTTTAAAATTAATTTTGGAAGAGTTTGTCAGTGAAAAATATTTGTTAGCATACAAGAATTTGTAGTGTTAATTAGTAAACCTAATTAGATAAGGCAAGAGAACCTAAAAGTAAGTTATAGTAATATAGCTACCTTAGATGCGGGTAAAGGTATTACTGCTGATAGATTTGAGTGGGTACCATAATCAAAATAAGTTTAAGATATTAGTGGATTTGAAAGAAATAAGATAAGAGGAAGTTTGATCTATTGGGATGTATCGTAGTAACTGTACAATATTCTTGATGTTATGCTGTAAGCTGCAGATTACAATACTGACTTGGGATTTATTGTGTAGAGCTACGTACTACCCAATAGTACACAAAAATAAGAATAGTTGCAAACGGCATCTGTTTTGGTATAGTTATGATAAGATAAAGTTTTCTTATTGGAAAGGAGTTTGAAAGTCCTAACCTGGGGTTTAAAACTCTAAAGTTAGAATATTGAAAGGTTATAGTTCAGTACAAAAGAAAGTAATTACTACACATTAGTGCAAAATAAGCTATAGAATATCGATAGAAAAAAAAAATTAAAATTTATGGAAGTAAAAATTAGAATAGTTGGTGTAAATGTAATAAAGAAACGTTATGAATATTAGTTAAAGTGTGGACTAGAATGGTCAGAGGACCAAATCAAAATAATGTTAAAGTATAGCGGAGTTTTTAAGGATGATAAGAAGTGCTAAATTAGGACTCGATAGTCAAGTTAAAGAAGAGGATAAGATTGAAGAATAAAATAATTAAATTTAAGTTGTGAAATGAAAAAGGAAAAAATAAATAGAACAGTAAGAAATGAGAAAAACATTAGATGAGGAATTGCCACCAAGGCAAATAACTTACTTAAGACGCGTAACGATATTTTATCAAGAGGAAATAAGTTAAACAAAAGCAAACAAGATAGTGCAAAATAGCACATGGCCCTTGGTCATAAATGGAGATGGTAAGATAATGGTTATGGACCTATGGCCAAGAAAGTGATAAGCAGTTCATGTATGACCAACAAGGTCATTCAAAAAAAAAAAAAAAGAGACTACAAAAGAAAATAATTGTTAAAATAACGGCAAGAAAAGACTAAAATATTCTAATCTAAACTAAACTAAAGGTTACATCAAATGATCAAGAAATTTGACAAGAAAAGAGTAAAATTGAGTTCTCACCCATAGGATCATACGAGATCCTAGAAAAAATGGATCCACTAGCACACAGATTTGCTTACTTTAAAATTGAAATGAATTTGAATCTAACTTATGACAGAAGCTCATAAAAAATATGGCACACGAGGTAAGCAATCGATGAGTAAATAGTATTGGTTAAAGTGCTAAGAACCATTATTTCGATTGTGAAACTACGCAGAAATGTGAGAAAAACATGAGAAAACAACATGTATGACTAATTGAGGAGAGATAGTGGACAGAATTTCAAGGACGAAATTTCTTTTAAGGGGGGGAGAATTGTAACACCCCTATTTGCATAGCCTGGTAAATTATAGTATTCCGAAGACTAGTGTCGGTCCGAACAATTAAGAGGATTAGAACTATGTTTAAGACACCTAGAGAAGTTTTGAACACAAATAATTAGTAATTGTCAAATAGTTAAGTATAAATAAGAAAAATATAACATAAAAGGTTAAGTGAGCCGAGAGTCACAGCGATGGGTGACCTTTTCGGGAAGGACTGCGAGGTCAATTTAAACTCAAATTTCTGTAACACCCCTATTTGCATAGCCTGGTATATTTCACTATTCCGGTGACTGGTGTCGGTCCAGACAAGTAAGAAGATTAGAACCACACTTAAGATAACTAGATAAGCCTTAAACAAATAATTAGTAAATGTCAATTAGTTAAGTATAAATAAGAAAAATAGAACATAAGAGGTTAAATGAGTTGAGAGAAATCCTAGGATAGGTGAGCTCCTAGGAAGTTCTCCATTCCACCTAAGGGACAAAACCGTGAGGCTTATGGCCAAAGCAGACAATTCCTCTAGTGGTTGGAGCCCAATCGTTACAATTGGTATCAGAGCCGCTCACGTGTCCTCTTTGGCGATGGTGGGGCAAACCTCAAAGACAACGTTGAGTCCCGAAGGGGAGGGAGAAAGGTCCCTTAGGCAAATCCACATCGGTAAAGCACGAAGATGGTCTTAGGTTCAAAAAGTAATGATATATAAGATGGGGGAACTAATCACTAGAGGCGCCTTTTGGTGGAATGACCTGGAGAGTTGGAAGAACTCCAGGGTTAAGCGTGCTCGCTTGAGAGAAATCCTAGGATGGGTGACCTCCTGGGAAGTTCTCCATTCCACCTATGGGACAAAACTGTGAGGCTTATGACCAAAGCGGACAATTCTTCTAGTGGTTGGAACCCGATCGTTATAATTAGTATCAGAGCTACTCGCGTGTCCTCTTGGGCAATGATGGGGTAAACCTCAACGAGGATGTTGAGTCCCGAAAGGGGGGGAGAAAGGTCCTTTAGGCAAATCCCACAATGGCAAAGCACGGAGATGATCTTGGGTTCAAAAAGTAATGATATATAAGATGGGGGAACTAATCACTAGAGGCGCCTTTTGGTGGAATAGCCTGGAGAGTTGGAAGAACTCCAGGGTTAAGCGTGCTCGCTTGAGAGAAATCTTAGCATGGGTAACCTCCTGGGAAGTTCTCCATTTCACTTATGGGACAAAACCGTGAGGCTTATGGCCAAAGCGGACAATTCCTCTAGTGGTCGAAGCCCAATCTTTACAGTCGTGGTGTACAACACGGCATGTTTGGAAATTTTGTGTCATGGCCTAAGTTGTGTTATTGACTGGCAACACTATGTTTATTAAATTGTTTGATCAATGTTGTATTATATTAAGCTTTGAAAATTATGATTTGTTGTAAATGTGATTTGAAAAATTGGAAAATTCGATTATGAGATTTTTGAAATATAAATTGTTCATAAATGTTTTATATTTTGCATTTTATATTTATTGTGCACTACTGAGTATTTTTATACTCAGCGATAGCTTTAACTTGCTATCGCAGATAGAGAAAATGATATAGCAGCAGAGTGAGCTGCTACAGTCAGAGAGGAGCACAGTTGAAGAATTTTTGTACAGGTATTTGTCTATACCCTGATAGTTTAGTTTTATGTAAATATGATAGTATGCATATGTATCTCTGTAATTTGAGCAGTTGTACAGATAAAATTGTAATAATATTATTTCGGATTTTCTTTCTGTATATTAAGATTGTGTATGTAAAATTAATTTTAATGCCACGTTTATGAATGAAATTATTTTAACAGTATTTTGAAAAGTGAATTTTGATTTAAATTGTGGTTGACTGTATTGTTGGGATATTATTGGAGATTGAGGCTGTGAAATGAAATTATTTGGAAGTGTTTTTTTTTTTTTTAAGTCTTTGAAGAACTGTTTTCTCCAAATACAAACGGCACTCTGCCGAAATTTTTATAAAATTTGTAGAAAAATAAATATGGACAAAAATCTTAACTAGTTTTCAAACTTCAATTAAATGTTTTTAATTTCTACCAAATGCTCACCACTTCCAAAAAGTTAGAAAATGGTTTTAAAATCCCTTGTAGGGTACTTAATGAGTTATCGGTAGGTGAAGTTCGGTAGTTCATTAGGTATTCTACGGAATCATGTTATGCCTTACAGAGGAGTAAGGTGTGACACCAATAACTCAACAATTCTATCAATTTTCATCACCAATGAACTCATCTCAAGCTAAATATAAACTTTACTTAAGAAAGGAAGTGAATTGAACCCTTATATCTTTTTAGAGCTTACTCAAACCTTAACAAAACTCCTTCTTTTTGCTCCCAATATGCTGCCCAAGGTATGGGGATAAAGTTTAATGAAAGAACCTTGAAGATTTCATGGCTTGATCTTGGTGGATGAGAGCTTGAAGCTTTGGCCATCTATGGAGTTTTTGGGAGGATTGGATTCTGCTTGAAGATGAAATGAAGAAGAAGAAGTGGCTGAAGTGGGATATGCTATTCACGTAATCAATATACAAATCCATAGTGCTCCACTAAGGTGGATTAAATGTTTAATAATCTAAATTTTCCTTTAATTGTAATAATGCCCCAAATTCCTCACTATTTACATTTTATGTCAAAATTTCTATTTTCATAACATTTTCAAAATTTAATAATACTAATTTTTCATGGACATTTAGGTCAAAAGTCAACTCTAGGTATTAATTAATCAAAATGCCCATCTCCGGGTTGTATTTCGGATTTTTCGGTATTATAGATTAATTCCTTGACCCGCCGATTTCTTTAATTTTTGTTTTTCTTTATACTAATTAATTAAATTTTCTTTGACATTTTCTAAGTTAATTATACCTTAATAGATGTTTTTTTAAGCCTTAAAAATATTTTCCAGGGTTTCTCGCAGTTCAGAGCTAGTCAACGGTCTTCGCCGTAACTTCCCGGTGTGGTCACCTATCGCTACGGTGCCGGCTCATTTAACTTAATTTCATTTCATCTTTTTATTTTTTTCTTAATTTTTCTTGTATTTTCTTTTTATTTATTTCATCATTTTATGCCTGTTTATTATCACTGAAGTGTAGTTCCAGACATCCTGACTTGTCCGGACCGACATTAGGCCACCAAAGTAGTCGAATGTACGGACTACGTAAAGTGAGGGCGTTACAGCCATTATTAAATAAGGTACACAATAATTTCTATAAATTTTTGAAATTAATTAACATAGTTTAGATTTTTAGTTTTATTAAAGTTTAATGAATTAAAATATATACGCTTGGGTGTTTAAAGGTGTAGAAATATCTACAAAAGGATTTCTTTTTAATTGGTATTTTTTGTAAATTTTATTATTATTATTATTTAGGAAAAAATAATTTATATAAAAATAAGTTCTTTTTTTCTTAAAGGAGATGAGATTATCCTGAGTTAAGATGATAGAGTGATGCATGCATAGTATAAGATTTATTGGTGTGAGAATGACAATTTTTTTTAATATAAATTTCGTAAATTATTTGAGAAATTATTTCTATTTTATATTAGATGAAATTGGAGATTGATATGAAAGAATCTTAAAACTAAATGAGATAATTTCTTTTGATTGATTTAAAATGGATAAAATATTAGAATTTATTGAAATTTAATAGATAGGATTTATTGAAATTTAATAGATATGAATTATGGTATGGACTAATTAATGATTAGTCAATTTAATAATTATTGGAGGTTTGAATGTGACATTATCTAATTAAACTGAATTTTCATTTTTGTTTATAATTTTATTGAATTTAAACTCTTTAAAGAAATGTAAATTTATATTGAAATTGGAATTAAACAGTCACTGATCGAACTGGATTAAATTGGATCCAACTATAACTATAATAGTAAAAAAAAAAGAACTATAAGCGCCTTAAAATTAAATCGAAATCAACTCAAAATTGTAATTGAACTAGAATTGATTTAAACGGTTTGACCGATTTCGGTTCCAGCCTCCAAAGATTAGAGAACTGGACCAGAACCGGCCTTGGCTAGGTCTACATGAGACTACTCTATAGTACCACTAAGAAATCCAAACTTTTAATGTGAGGCAGATATTGAAAGTTGAGGAATACATTGTGGTTAATTTATAATTATCCTAAAATTGTTTGACCTTGATCTCAGTCGACGTGGATTTTATTAGAATGGGCTAAAGAAAAGCCCATTGAAAAATGAAGAAGCAACGGAAGAAGAAACAAGCATCATGGAGGAAAACTGATGGATGGTTGATCATGTTTTCTCATTACTGAATAACAGGGATTCCTGAAACTCCTTGTGTCTGTGTTGTGGTCTAACAAAGAAGAAGACAAAATGAGCACGATTGGTATGGAGGAACTCCAAATTTCTCCGAGTGATTCACATCCAGGAAAGGACCAACAAGCGGCCGGAGTGGGCATACTCCTTCAGATCATGATGCTTGTTCTTTCCTTCATCCTTGGTCACGTTCTTCGCCGTTACAAATTCTATTATCTGCCCGAAGCCAGTGCTTCTCTTCTTATTGGTAATTTGGTATTCTTTTTTGTTCTCCTTTTAAGAGAAGAAAGAAAAGTTCTAGGGTTTTGGTTTTGCCTCAGGTTTTCTCAATTGGGTATTTGTTTTCAGGTCTAATTGTTGGTGGACTCGCTAACATTTCAGATACAGAAACAAGCATCAGGTTCTTTTTTTTTTTTTCATTTTTTTAAGTAATTATTTATTCGTTGGTTTGCCCCTGCCCAGAATTATTCATATGATGGTATACATGAATCACTATATATTTTGTGCTTGCAGGGCTTGGTTTAATTTCCATGAGGAGTTTTTCTTCCTGTTTCTGCTCCCTCCTATTATATTATATCCTAACTTAGAGTTATATATATATATATATATATATATATATATATGTCCTGCATATTAATGCACTCAAATTTGATATTGCATTTTCTACCTGTTCTTTTCCTTAACATATGTGTTTGTACTGAGTCTGGGTTCAGTTTATCACCTGTAAGTAGTATCCTGCTGTCTCCATATACTATTTGCAAATTATAGGCTTTATAAAATGCAATATATGTGGCCTAATTTTGTGTTGAATGACCTGTTTGATTGTTATTTTTTTTTTCAGAAACCTTTCTTTTCTAATTTTGGAGCCATTGTCACATTTGCTATCCTAGGAACCTTTATAGCCTCAATTGTTACAGGTTTTCTGGTGTAAGTATATTTGTATTTTCATGTAGCCATCCTTCCTTCAATGACATTTAGGATTTTGATATTGTCCACTCACTTTTTATCACTGCTTCCTGGGTCAGTTATGTTGGTGGTCTTGTGTACCTGATGTATAGGCTTCCTTTTGTTGAGTGTCTGATGTTTGGTGCTCTAATATCAGCAACAGATCCTGTCACTGTTTTATCCATATTCCAGGTGCTTTGGCATTCTTTCTTTCTATTGCATGGCTTAGCTAAAGTGTCCATACATGTTTTTAAATAAAATAGAAGTAGGGTGGGATGAAGTTATATTACTGCATCTAGACAGTGAATCCATATAATAATAATATGAAGAAAACAATACTTGTTGATGGTGAAATGATGCTCTCTTGTCTTGTTATAAGGACCATTTGCCAATGCCATTAATACGTGACAAGATAGTTTTTTTTTTTCATTTTTTTTCTTTTTTTGGGCTTCGCTTTGGTGTTTTGAATTTGGTTATTTCAGGGTGATTTCCTTTGGTAGATTTGCAAATAGATTAGAGAGCTCTTTTTTGTTTTGTTTTTTTTTTTTTTTTTTTTTTTTATAAGGCATCTTTAAATAATTTGTAATTTAATGATTTCTCTGATTCTGTAGAAACCAAATAATGGAACATAATGAAGCAGTAATTAATATACATGTTTTACATCCTACATAAATGCAGTCCTGTGTGTGAGAGAAGAGAGAGAAGAGGGGAGGGGGGAGGGGGAGGGAAGAAGGAAAGTAATTCATCATACAAACATGCATGCATGTGTATGTGTGTGTGTGTGTGTGTGTGTGTGTGTGTGTGTGTGAGAGAGAGAGAGAGAGAGAGAGAGAGAGAGAGGGAGGGAGGAGGAGGAGGAGAATAAGAAGAAGAAGAAGAAGAAGATGCATGTTGTGAAAGTCCTGCTGCAGCATATGTACATTAGAAAGAACAGGAGGGAAAAAGAATGCCATGGTCAACTCATAATCTCATATCCAGCATGGCATTAGAATTTTTAAATGCATGCTTAATGCTTTGAGGGATTACAAATCTATGTTTAATTATTTTATCATGTTTATTTTTTTGTAATGTTTGTATATTATGTCCTTAATTGCAGGAACTTGGCACAGATATGAACCTTTATGCTTTGGTGTTTGGAGAATCTGTCTTGAATGATGCAGTAAGCTTTAGTTGTTGTATTCAGTTGTTTCACCGTTTTTAGTAACTGCATGTTTCATTCATTTAATATGAGACTAAATTCGCTGGATGATGGTGATGTTTTTGTATGTTGCGAAATTGGTAGATGGCAATATCCTTGTACAGGTATGTAAAATTTCTGCATTTGATGTCAGCAGATTCAAAACGATTAAAAATTCAGTTTTAAATTAAGCAGTGTTTGCGTTGCAGGACAATGTCCTTGGTGAAAAGTCATGCGTCATCTGGATCAAATTTCTTCATGTTGATTCTCAGATTTCTTGAGACATTTGTTGGTTCAATGTCTGCTGGTCAGTCATATTTCGTAAATTATTTTATGTATCTTCAAGTATTATTTTATTTTTTGTGAAGTTTCAGCAAAATGCTAAAGCTTCTGGGATGTTGTGTGGAGAAGGTTGCGTTGTCTTAAGAATTTCATGCTTCAGCATCTTTATTGGGCTGACGAATCAATATTGATTCTAGTACTAAAACTGACAAGGATAAGTGCTAGGATTAAGACTAATAGAGAATCTTCTAGGTTTAACATCATTGGTGACTTTTAATGGGATGTGAATCATGAGGATGCAGAAAATTAAAAAAAAAAAAGGATCAATGATTGAAGACAAAAGAGAAAGTGATATGAATCTGCCTAACTCCACCTCAAAAGCTAGCTCACAAGGGGAGGTTTGCAAACCCATATATATAACACTCAAGACCTCCCTGCAGAACCGATGTGGGACGCATCATTCCTGACCCCTTTAGATTGAACGTTCTCATGAAGTAACCGGGGTCATGACTCATTCACCCCGACCTCTTCCGAAGAACGTCAAGGATCCTTTGTACATGGCCCACCGACTCATTTAGAGTGAGGCTCTGATATCAAATGATATGAATCTGCCTAACTCCACCTGAAAAGCTAGCTCACAAGGGGAGGTTTACAAACCCATATATATAACACTCAAGACCCCCTGCAGAACTGATGTGGAACGCATCAGAAAGGATGATCAAGAGATAAATATTGAAGTTTCTTTATTATTCTTAGAAAGATTCACAAATATTTCTTAAGGATGATTTTGCAAGTAAATCAATAATGCAACTTTGCTGTGAATGCATTGTTTCCTTTCCTTTTTCTTTTCTTTTATTTTAGAATGAAAATGTATTGGCAACATAAAATTTGGAACCAAAAAATTATGATACCATGAGAAATCTTTACTGCCCAGTCCTTTTGGGCTTAAAATTCACATACTTTCTCTCATATAGATTGGCAATCAATTTATTGGATCTTTCCCTTATGCCTTGGATTCTTTTTATTAGAGGTGAACTACATTTGGTGTTGGTTGTATTCGAACAAGATTAGGTACATTTTAAATAAACACATTTCTTTAGGACCTGGCAAGATAAAAAGCTGGTTTTAATACAATTGGCTTTCAAGCAACTCATTTTGCCATATAGTTCTGGTACTACTGGTAGGAACATAATGTGCTCCTATGGGCACAAAAGAAACTATCGTCTGACCACTATTTTTATTTTATGTGGGTTTATTTGTTTAATTTTGATCGAGTATGGATGTGCTTGAGAGAGAGAGAGAGAGAGAGAGAGAGAGAGAGAGAGAGAGAGAGTCTGGCAGTCTGTCCCTTTTCTTCTCCATGAACTGATACTTCATTAGTTTTATGTTGAACTTCATTCTCTTAGATTTTACTGCCAATGCCATATGCTTTAATGTTATATGTCCACTTCAGTATGACTGATAATTCACTAAATATTGTTTACAGGTGTGGGAGTTGGATTTACTTCTGCATTGATATCCTTTTCTATTTATTCATTCTTTATTATTTTTAGATGTTGAAATGTTATGTGAAACCTTAATTCCTTGAACCTTTTCAAGTATGCTGGTTTGGATATTGACAAGTGAGTACTTGTTAATTATTTTTTGCGTGCCAAATTTCTGGTTATTTATAGTGCACTGATTTTTTCAAATGTAATATTTATGCCATTGTCTACAGCCTTCAAAACTTGGAGTGTTGCCTTTTTGTTCTTTTTCCATATTTCTCGTAAGCTTTTTCCTGGACTACTTTCAGTAATTTTTTTATTATTATTATTATTATTATTATTATTATTATTATTATTATTATTATTATTATTTACTTCTGGTAGACTTATAGTGCATTTTAATGTCAATATTTTTTTTGGTCTTTTTAGATACATGCTTGCTGAAGGTCTTGGCCTCTCTGGTATCGTGTCGATATTGTTCACTGGAATAGTAAGTACAGTTGTGAAATGTTGACTGTAAAAATATCATTTATTATTGATGGAGCACTGATATGGAAGAACATATATTTTTTAGGTCATGAAGCACTATACCTATTCAAATTTGTCAGAAAACTCTCAGCGATTTGTTTCTGCATTTTTTCACCTAATATCATCACTAGCTGAAACATTTGTGTAAGGGAGCATTTACTATCTTTCTCACTAAGTGATTGAATTATTTGTATGTGGTAGCCCAACCTGGCACTGACATGCCTGTCCAATTTGCAGATTTATATACATGGGGTTTGATATTGCAATGGAACAACATAGCTGGTCCCATGTTGGATTTATCTTTTTCTCAATTGTATCCTTGCAGAATTTTTTTTTTAAGCAACAATTTTAACATGAGACTTTTGGCTGTTATTCCTTAACCTCCTTTATGACTATTGCAGTTATTCATTGGAGTTGCAAGGTTGGAGTTTCAATTATGTGCAATCTGTTTCATTGCTAATATGAGACCTATATCTTCTGTTATTTTAATGTTTTCCAAATCTTGGTGTGTGCTGTTATATTCTGAAACTATTAATCTACTTGTGTAATAAATCTTTTTAGGGCAGCAAATGTCTTTTCTTGTGCATATTTGGTCAATTTGGTTCGACCTGCACATCGTCATATACCTTTAAAACATCAGAAAGCACTTTGGTACAGTGGTAAGGACAGCAATCATCATGTATGCAATGAGTTTTTTGCTTTCTTTGAGATTGTAAAATTTTAATTAATTATTTGTGTGGGTAGGACTTCGAGGGGCTATGGCTTTTGCCCTTGCTTTGCAATCGATTCATGATCTTCCAGAAGGACATGGCCAAACCATATTTACTGCAACCACTGCTATAGTTGTATTGACGGTAGGTATGCTGACTCCTTTCCATAAACTAGAGAATTTAATTAGACATCTGGAAAATTTTGAGGATTTCGAATGTGCACTTGGTGACATTTGATGGAATTTGTGATAGTCTTTTTAATAGTAATTGGCCTATAATATCTGATCAATTGAGTTTGGTACATTAGGTAAAGCTGAAGGAAATTAGTTTGGGGATCTTGAATTCAATACACACCCTTCACTTTGGAAATACACGAACATGTGCACCTGCACCTTTTGGCATGTCTGTTGAACATATATTTAGTGATATTTAATATTTGAGTTTTCTGCATGGTTTTAAACATCAGCTGATTTGCTTCACATAGGCCAATACAAATTGGATTGTTTGCCATATATTATAGGGTTCACAATTTTGGGATAGTGAATTTCAGTTCTCATTATAGTAGCATGTTATGGCTGATATAGACTGATAAAGACCAATACATGATAGCCCACACGACCTTTAGGCAAAGGAGATGAAGAAAAAGAAGAGAGAGAGGATTAGGTATGCCCATATATGGGGTTGGATAACTAGGATTAGGCATACCTAGGTATGGACTATCCTCTTCTGATTTTGTCTGTACTATTATTATCCTTGTAGTAAACTATCAACATGTTTTTCAAGAATGGCATTGAATATCCCATAGTTATCATTTATTTGTAATTACCCAACCCATCACCTGTTGCAATCCCTGATGACTCCAGTAGAAATGGACCTAAAACATTTGATCCAAAAATTTCAAACTAAAAATTAATTACCCTACCACTTCTTTGGCCCTTAATTAATGTGGGATGGGTTGGGTGTGACAATCTTCCATCTCAAATACAGGACTTCCTTGTCAAACTTGATTAACTTGGTTGACTGGTTATGGTTGGGCCTAAGTTCCCTCTTGGAAATTGCAAGGTTGGCAGGGTCTAGCATTTGTTTGAGTTCTAATTTGGTCTACCCCTCTAACCTAGGGATGGGCATGGGCGAACCACTGTTTGGCTTGGAAAATTTAAGGGACTAAGTCCAAGGAGTTGGGTTTGTATTAAAAGTGTATTCGTACATATATTAGAAATGCAAAAATTATATATTTAGATTGAATGTTATTGTTATATTTATTAATAAAATTTCAATAATTATAGCAGATAATTATTAATTTTTATGAAAAATAAAAAATTTTTAAGAAATTTGGGTTGGCCTAGGCCCTTTGTGTTTGTTTTAATGCTAGGCTTGCATTGGGCCTGATCTGTTATGAGCTTTGGGACCTTAGGTCTTACTTTTAATAAGCATCAACTGGGCTTTATGCCCACCCCTAAATACCTCCTTTTGGTCCAAAAGTTTCAAATTTGGATTACTTTGGTACTAAGAGGTTTGCCTTATATTCATTCACTTCAAAACACTTGAATGTTGATTAGTTGAGGATCTATCTTATTGAATTATTTACTGTTGTTGATAAATCGTTGGCTTTCTCTAGCCAGGAATCATCATCTTTCATGTTGAAAAACAAAAAATCTTATAAAGCAAGTATTAGATGTATGAAAACATCACCCAACATGGAGCAAATGCTATTGCAATGTGACACATGACAACTTGAATTCAAGTTCAACTACTGGTCTACTAAACAAGAAATTTTTTGCACATTGCCACGTGGCATCCTACCATGAGTTAGTTTCAAAAGTTTCACATTATTGGTGTGACATCATTGGGGCCAAGGCAAGCATATCACCCTTATAGTTGCAAGTTGAAGTATTAAATGTCAGAATAATATTGACAAATCTATGGAAGTTAAGCTTCTTTATGTATTATTTGGCATTTGGAGATGGATATGCTGTCTTATAATGGTTGTTACACAATGGAGAAAAGAAGTAGAAAAAAAAAAAGACGGGGTGGTGTGGGTGTGTGGGGTCGTATTCAGGTGAGGCTTGTGAGATATTTATGTAAAATCTGGAATGTTTTGTTATTGTTATTTCGTTTTGATATCCTACTGTCTGCTAGGCTTTTTCATCTTTTTATGCCCTAGGGTTTAAGGGCTCTCTTTTAAGCTTCAATTGTGGGCCTCATATTTAACATAAAAGCTATATCAAAGTTTATTTCTTTTAAATATGAACTTTAGGTATTTGCGTCTTCTTTCACCTACTTACAGATAATTAGTGCATACCATAGTCCAGGTTAACATTGGCCCATACACACTGCTATCATATTGGCAAGTTCCATATCTGCAGCACCCCTTCTTAAATATTTCTCTACCAATCTCTGATGGAGCCAATAAGAAGTTTTGAGAAAGCAAATGAAAGATCAAACAATTTTTATATTTCAGGTCTATATTTGGTTTGCAACCTCATAAGGTCTTTTAGTCATAGTTTAGTTTTTATTTTATTTTATTTTAATTTATGTTTATTTAAGTCAATTGCCTTGATTTTAGGGCCTGATGGTAATTTAGTACTTTTCAGTGTTTGCCGGGATAGGTTGTGTTATAATTTTAGGTGTCAAAAATTCAGTTTATGTTTTGAGTTTGGGTAGAAGTTTTAGTAAGTATAGTAATCAGTAAATGAATGGTCTTTGTTCTTACTTGGGAGTCCAAGTACAATAAGAATTAGGATTAGTAGTAGTCTAAATAATCAATGTGGTGCTTTGATTTGAAGGCAATTACTCAAATGAATAAATGTTCTGGTAATTATGGTTCTTTTAATTTGTGTGATACAATTCTAGTCCTAGGTGTGAGAATTTCATGGTGGTAGTGAATCCTAAACTCTACTGGTGAAAGAAACTAATATTTGAGGGAATTTTCTATGTATTTCTTAATAGTAAAAAATGATGTACAAGGCTTCTATTTATATACAAAGAATCAAACCTAAAGAGGAAGTTAAAAAATGGGAAGCTAATTATAATAGGAAAATATAATTAATGCCTAATAGTCTGCATTCCTAAAATCAAGGGATTCCAATACTCCCTCGCAAGTTGGTGTATGGATATTACACATGCCCAGCTTGCAAACTAAAGTGTGGAATACTTTGATGCTTAGACCTTTTGTAAATATATCAGCCAACTGCTCATTTGAAGTCACATAAGTCACAATCCATGAACCATATACAATTTTCTCCTTTATGAAGTGGCGATCAATCTCTATGTTCTTGGTCCTATTATGTTGAACTGGATTGTAGACAATATTAATAGCAGCTTTGTTGTTACAAAATAAAGGAAGCTATTGGTATCTAACAACATGAACTCTTCCATCAATTTCCGCAACCACAATAGCTCATAGATGCTTTGTGCGATAGCCCTATATTCTACTCCAGCACTTGATCTAGTTGTCACATTTTGTTCCTTGTGTGTCCAAGTAAAGAGATTACCACCAATAAAGGTACAATAACCTAATGTAGGCCTCCTATAATCAAGAGATCCAGTCCAATATTCATCTTAAAGGCTTTTATCTGGAGATGACCATGCTTTGAAAAAAGAAGTCTTTTCTTAGGTGTAGATTTTAGATACCCCAATATGTGGAAAAGAGCTTCTAAGTGAGGTGCTTGAGGATAATGCATATATTGATTTACTAGACTCACTGCATAAGCTATGTCTAGTCTAGTGTGCGAGAGTTAAATTAATCTTCCAACCAATCCTTGATATCTTTCTAAGTCAATTGATTCTCCAACTCCTGCTTATAGTTTATGATTAGTTCCAATAGAAGATTCTACAGGTTTATAGCCCAACATGCCTGTTTCTTATAAGAGGTCTAAAATATACTTTCTTGGAGAGATGAAGATTCCTTGTCTGATCTTACAACCTCTATTCCGAGGAAATAACTTGATCTACCCAAGTCTTTAATCTCAAACTCCGAGGCCAAGAGTTTTTTTAGATGGGCAATCTCCTCCTTATCATCTCCTGTTGTAACAATGTCATCAACATAAACAATAAGCAACGTGATTTTACCTCTATAGTGTTTCATATTTAGAGTATGATCCACATTACTTTGATAGTATCCAAAGGAGATCATGGCCTTACTGAATCTATCAAAGCATGCTTTGAGTGACAGCTTCAAATTATCCAAAGCGTTTTTCAGCCTGCAAACTTTCCTTTTGGTTCTATCATCATTACCTTGGGAGAATGTCCATGTACACCTCCTCCTGTAAGTCTCCATGCAGGAAAGTATTCTTTACATCAAATTGTTTTAAGTCCCATTCAAGATTTGTTATACATGACAATAAGATTCTGATGGTATTCATCTTGGTAACAAGGCCAAAAGTCTTATGATAATCCACCTCATATGTCTGAGTGAAACCTTTAGCCATTAACTTGGCCTTGTACCTTTCAATGGAACCAACTGCCTTCTGTTTTACTGTGAACATTCACTTGCATCCCACTGGTCTCTTTCCCAATGGAAGAGATACAAGATCCCGTCTCTCATTTTTTCACAAAGCTCTCATCTCCTCTAACATAGTTGCCTTCCATCTTGGATAAAGACGTACTTCCTTCCAACAAGTGGTATAAAAAACAGACAAGACAAATTCTTTATAGAAAGGAGACAAGGAGTTATAAGAAATAAAATTAGAAATGGGTGCTCAGTACAAGCTCTAACTCATTTTCTGAGAGCAATGGAAACATTGAGATCATTAATAGTAGAATTGGAATTAAACTCAGAAACATAATTAGGATCATCAGAAATTAAAGAAGACTCACTGCATTCTTCAGGATGATTTGAGAGATGCTGGTTGATTAGGTGTATCAAGGTTAATGGTTGTATCTATCTTATTCTAAAGCATGTAGATTTCCAAATCCAATTCATTCAATCTCTTTGGGGTTTAAGGAGGTGGTTGGTCTTTGTTAGGTGGCCCATTATTAACCTTTAAAGGGCTTTTAAATGTGTGTTTGTAGGATACTTTGGTACTCAAAAGGGCTATAAATGTTATCATTCTTTTACTAGGAAATACTTTGTCAATATGGATGTTACTTTTAGAGAATTTGGGTCTTATTTTCCTGTCAAGTCACCTTTTTAGATTTTGATTCTCTAAAGGTAATATTCATATTGACAAAGTATTTTATGGTAGGAGTAGTGTTATTAAAGGCGAGCAAGGAGACCCTCTAGCACCTCGCCTGGCACCACCTGGCTTGGCATTGAGAAGGCAAGTGCCCCAGTGACACAGGCGAGAGCTCTGAGGCGATGCCTCTGTGAAGAAACGATAATTTTTTTTTCCTTTTTAATTGTTTTTAACCCTAAATAAAATTAAAACCCTACCAACCTACCTCACAAGAAACACTCACAGACCTCACGCAAAAGAGAAACACTCCCAGCAGCTCCTCTCTTTCAACAATCGGGTATCTCTCGCTCTCCCCCCAACCCACACCAACCCCTGCGGCCGCACCCCACCCTCCCTTTTTCTTCTTTCCTCTCTTTCTTCTCCTGTTATCGTCTCAACACAACAGTCATTTTGCACATTTTTTTTTCATTTTTACCTTTTTTTTCTTCTTTTTCTCTCCTCCTCCTCTCTTCTTGAATTCTGTTGTATGGATGTTGTTAATTTATATGGGTATTATTAGTTTGTTAATTTGTTGTTGCTTGTACTTTTTATTCTTGTTAATTAATTGTTAATTTGTTGATTAATTTATATGGGCATTGTTAATTTGTTAATTCTTATTACTTTTACTTTTTATTCTTATTAATTAGTTGTTAATTTGTTGTTATATTTATATGTAGTTAATATCTCGTTAGTTTTACTTTTTGTTCTTGTTAATTAGTTGTCAATTTGTTGCTTAATTTATATGGATATTGTTAATTGTTAGTTTGTTGTTAATTTCTTGTTACTTCTACTTTTTATTCTTGTTAATTTGGTGAGCATATGTAGGTTGTGAAATTTATCTATAATTAAAAATCATGCTCCTTTTGATCTACTTGTATTGTCTTGTTGCTTATTAAACTAGTTAAATGTATGAATTTTATGTTAGAAGTATATATATATATATAACTTAAGCAATTTAGGTTGTGGTGCCTTGCTTCAAAAAGGTCCTCGCGTCACATCTTGCCTCTCGCCTAAGGTATGTGACATCTCTTGGTAGGCTCAAGAGATCTAATGATACTAGTGATTTCTCGATCGTAAGTATCCAAGAGACTAGTGAGGGGAAAAAAAGAATGAGATAGAGACAGAGAAGGATTGATTACTAATTTCACACTAATAACAACCAGTGTTGTTAAAGGCGAGAACAGGTGCCAGGCGAGGCACTGGGCTAGGCGAGGTGACCCTCTAGCGCCTTGCCTTGCTTGGCACCGCCTTGCCTTGCTTGCAAGAGGCAACCACTTGGGAGGAAGGGGCAATGGGCATGAGGCAAGGGAGGTGACGCCTCTTGCAATTAACATCTACTTTTTTATTTTTAATTATTTTTTACAGAAAAAAAATTAAAAAAAAAACCTAAGAGGCTCTTCTTTTGTCATGCCAAAAAGAGAATACACTGCTTCCCTCTTTCACAGCAGCTCTCTCCTCTCTCAATCCTAAAGTATGTCTCATCCTTTCTCTCTCTCTCATCTTCTTTTTCTTTCCTCTCTTTTCCTCTGCTAGCATTCTATTCTTCTCTTAACAGTTAACAAAACACCTCTCTCTCACGATGTGTTTTCCCCTTTTTTTTTTCCTCTTTCTTTTCTCTCTTCCTTCTCTCTTTTTCTATTCTGCTGTACTTCCTTATATTCTGCACGCCATTTTTAAACCCGGCAGGACAACAATTTTTTTTTTTTTTATTTGAATTGTTTTGTTAGATATGTTTGTTGTTTATTTTTTGGAATATGGGTATTGTGATATGCATTTTGTTATATGAGTATTGTGAATTTGTGATATGATATTTATTTAGGCTAATATCATGACAATTTTTTTTCTTAATTGCCCCTAATTTTTTAGGCTAAATGAAAATATGGAGTACTCTTGGAGTCTTGTTTAGGCTAAATTATTTAGATCCTTATAGTTAATTTTGAAATGGTTTAGGTCCTATTAATTGGAGACTTGGAGCATGGGTAATTGTCAATTGTGATAAGCTTTTTATTAAATGGGTATTGTGATATTTTAGATGGAGGGGGGGGGGGGGGGTGTGTGTGTGTCTATATATATATATATAATTTAGGCAATTTAGGCTTTGGCCCCTCGCTTTAAAAAAGCCTTGCCTCAGCTCCCTCTCGCCTAAGGCCACAGGGTATCTTGTCACCTTAGTCGCCTTTTGCCTTAATAACATTGGTAACAACCTAGCATCTCTGCTTATATAGCACCATGTTCTCTCTTAACTAATTACTGTTGTACAACTGAATTAGTTACCATTTTAATGACCTGTACTTGTTATCCACATGATTGTTAACAGCTACTAGTAGTTCCCAGAAAACCTCTGAGATAAACAATTCAATAGCAGATCGTTTATTTATCACACATCAAACAACCCCAAATATTACAATTGTGGTGGCTGCTGTGTGTGTTCCCATTTCTGGAGAGCTTGCACCAACTGTTGCCCGCACAACAAATCCTTAAACCATATTCCTGGACTCTGTTATCTTTACAATTTTGAAGCTTACATAGGTGATAATCTTGTTCAGTTTCCTAATATGCCACCTTTTGGTATTCACATTAACTTTCTACTGCTTCTGTTGGAGCTACTGTACCATTTCTATATAGCTTGCACAACCTTGTAGAAATCTGCAATCCTCATCTCTCTTCCTCTCTGATTGGGGGCTTCTTTTTCATTTATTTTTTTAATCTTTTTTTCCATGTATCCTCCATCATAAACAGCTATCAGCCATCAGGCAGGATCAAAAACTTTGACACTAGATTGGACGTAGAATATACTCCTGGTGCTTGAGTAAGTAGCTTCTGGTTAAGAAAAGATTAACAAGATGGAAACACTTTACTATTTCACAAAATTAGCGTTCAACAGAGTAGTTCAGCTGTCAATTTTGCCCTACCATCGTGTCTTGATTGTAAAAAGATACATTTTATTGATATTTACAATTTACAAATTTTTTTTATTTTATTTTGATTTAAAATTATTCTTTAATATTTATTAAAATTTACTAGTTTATTTTCAACAAATTTTTTGTTTTTTGTGTACACTTTGAGTGTATGATGGTTGGCAGATTAGTTCAAAAGTTTGCTTTTCTCTGTTTTGCAGAAACTTACTGGAAACCTTATGCATGTTTCTTATTTCTTATTCTCCATGTGGAAAGATGCTTGTTTTTTATGCTTAAAATTCAGGAAGTATTAATTTTGAGTAAAATATTATTCATTACAATTTTTTAATAATTCTGAGTTCCCCCATAAATTGAATAATTTTTTTCTTTCACATACGCTTATGTGTGTATAATGGCTGTTTCAAGTGTTCAAAAAATTGCATGCTCTGTGTTGCACCAATTTAAAACCTGACAGAAACTTAAGTGAAACCCCATCCGTGATTCTTCTTAATTATTCTCATGTTTGAGTTATCAATGCAAGTTTCATATCAAGCTCAATGCAAGTTTCATATCAAGCTCATTCTTTTTTACTTGTAACATTCTCAACAATGTTTCAGGTGTTGCTAATTGGGGGTTCAACTGGTACCATGCTGGAAGCTTTACAAGTTGTTGGAGATGGCCATGATGGCTCCATGAGAGAAGTAATTTCTGCTAAAAATAGATTATTTTCTTTTATCCTATCTCTTTTAATTCAGTGAAATTATATTATCTATTTATGGAACAAAGGCCTCATTTGGTTCTTGAAATGGAAGAGTAGGAATAAAATAGTTTTGATTGGAATATTTATTATTTGCTTACATGTGAAATTTATATCCCACAAATGTGTAAAAAATACATTTTATCTACTAATAATTACACTTAAAATTTCAACCAATAGTTGGGATTGTGGAATAGGTACAGTTCCTGTTATGACGAGGAGCTTATAAGTCTAGGGAATCAGGTTGGCTTGTATAGGTGAGAAGAATTCCATATACATGCAATGTGCACTTCCTAACCCAAAAGCTTCAGTCAACACTGCGATCAACTTATGTTGGTTGCTATCTGATATGGGATTTTAGCATCTTGCCTCTTACACTATAAATTTGATCATTTTTAAAAAAGCAAGTCCCTACATTGTGTGAGTTGGGTGACACTTCAAAAATGGAGAGGAGAGGTCATTGGAGTCATCACTCAACTGATTCCTGCTCTAGCCTCAGCATATTTAACCTTAAAGGAACCAGGCTATTGTTGTTAACTACCTGATCTGAGTCAGTATGAGCCTATCCCTATCATTCATGCACAATATTGCTCATTTGCTGTCTTTTCTAGGATCATTTATGATAAAATAATTGCTTTCTGTTTGGGGAACTATCGAAATTTTTTAAATCATGTGTTGAGACTTGAGATTTTCCCTAATGCCAATGAAGATGTTGCATTCAATATTTTTCGCAAGAATATTTGTGGATCTGAACGTGAAATGCTCTTATGGCGCTCTCATTATGATGCAGCAACCTCAGCTCCCACTTTACCTTCATTCTACTGAGTGTCTTTTATATTGCTTAGTTTGATGAGGGCAAATAATTGAATTAGGGCACACTGCCACCAGAATGTTAATCACTAAGTCTTTTTATCAGTTTCAGAGTTTTGAGGGAAATAATGGTTACATTGCTCCCTCATATGACGATGATGACACATCAGGGAACAGGTTGAAAATGAAACTTAAAGAATTCCACAGGAGGTAAATTCTGAAAATTTTACAATCACACAAACTGTCATTCCTGCAAATTTTTGTTTTTTGGCTTTAGATTTTTTTAATGTCTTTTTTTCCCCATATACAGTGCAGCATCATTCACAGCATTAGATAGGAATTACCTTACTCCTTTCTTCACAAGTCAAAATGGAGATGAAGAAGATCATGGTAAGAAAGACTTGCACATAGTTATTGATTAAGAAATTGTTGTGTAGTTTGCTGCTGAAAATTTTTCCGAAACACTACTGCTGCTGCCAGGGATTTTGTGCAGGTATAGTTGTATTCAACACTATATATGGCTATTGATTGGAACAACTATTTTGCCCCAAAATTTTGGGGTTAAAATTGAATTTTAATCTGAACAAATCTAGTTCATAAACCTACCCAATGCTTAGAAGCAGTCAGTAGGGGCTTCCCCTTTTTTCTTCTCTCCTTTTACTTCCAATTGCTGTTACACACACATACACACCCCCCTAAATGATATCTTGGTTCCATGCTTGAAGAACTGTCTCTTGGTAGTTGGAAATCCTCTTCTATGCCTCAGTCTTATTTGGCAGCAATAATACATGTTGCTGTTTCATTTCATTAAGAGTGGTTGCACATTATTAGATCTTAAAACTTGCTTATGGATTGTTTCTGCTATTTAGATGGTATTTGGAATGACTTCTCTGAAAATGTTCCCATGTTCTTGATTTGTTTTCTAGTCTGGTGAGTTGACCTTTTAATCTCAATCCTTGTTATGAGCAATCACATTTTGTCACAGTAAGTCAGTAACCATGTGTGTTTCTAGCATTCAAATATATAATTTGTGATTCTAGTTTCTGGAAGATAAAATGCAAAATTTAACTAATTTCTTTGGACAGAGTTAATTGTTCTAGAATCCCTACTCATAATTATCATCTTAGCTCCTAAATTCAATAAGCAAGTAGCAATAAAATGAAAATGAAAGCACAACAAAACAAAACAAAAGCTTGAACTACGCAATAACATTGAGGCAATTCTTTTGGTATCCAAAGCTTCCAAAACCTCAAAAAGCTCCCAAAATCAGACAGTCAAATATTTGAATAATGCTACTTTTTACGATTATGATCCCTAATAACTTGATGCTACAATAGCAATTGTTAAATAACAAGAAACTGATCAGGGAGGGAAGATAATTGCTAGTTCACAAAATTGAAAAAGATAGTTTCAACTTACCTTAAAATTAAACTGCTAGAAGCCTTAATCCTGTAAGAATTTTTGTACTCGGATATAAAACTAAAGTTTATAAAGGTCTGCCAGCTTATTCCAGTAAAGTTGGAAGTTACAAAATGCATCTAAATCTTGAAGTTGTAATATATTGGACAAACAAGCTTGTGCGACTCCAATAACTTCAAGTACTCAATAATGCTACAAACAACTTCGATATAAAAAAATTGAGGTCCATGATTCTAGTTTTCTTGAGCATTTAAATTTGGGCCAAATGCCCAAATTGATCTATTAACTTTAGTCCGATAGTCAAAATAAGTCCTTGCAGTCAATTACAGTCAATCAAAACCTTCAAATTTCAACTGGGATCAACTAGACCCTTTGTATTTCAATTTTGGTTCAGTTGAACCCAATTTCAGTCATGTGCTCAAATGTCTAATTAATCATTTACAAAAAAATAAGATGAAATTAATATTTCATTCATTACAAACTTTATTAATTTTTTTAACACTGTTAGTTCACGTCATTAATTTTGGACTTATTTAGCCGAAATTAAATTATGAAGAGCCCAATTGACTACTATTGAAAATCAAGGGCCTATTTGACTATCAGATTAAACATTAAAGTTTAAGGGGCAATTTGGACCTTTTAGCCTTTAAATTTGATTCTCCTCGAGTTACCTGTTGTTTGGAGCATTTTGTATAAGATAATTCCCCTTCTTCCTTATTATAACTAAAACATCAATTCTAAGACCTGCGGGCTGTCATGCATCATAGATGGAGAGGGAAAGAAAACAAAAAAAGAAAAAGATGGCTTCTTGGTTCTTTGGAGCTTCTTAAAGATATGGGCCCTCTTATTTTGCTTATCCTACTAGTAAAATTAGAGGATCACGTCTTTGGAGCAAAAATGTACAGCATGTTGTCCTGATAAAATTTTTTGTATCTGGTAATTTCTCTTGAGGATCATTTTTTAACTTTCGGTTCACATCAATCTTACTATTTTGATTGCTTAACAGATGACCCAATGCCCAGTTCAAGAAGAGGGGGCTTCCATGGCAATGACTAATATCCGGTGACAGTTTCGAGTAACACATATGACACCATATTTAATCAGCTTTGTAGATAATTATTTACTGATGACAGGCAGAAAGGTTTCATAGTCACTCAAATGCCTACCTGCCGACTGAGATGCAAGGTTATACATTTGTAGATGTCATACCAATTAGACATTTTCTGAGCAGTTAAACATATAAGAATTATCAGTGCGTCTATTGCAATTTTTCTTGTTCTAGTACATCTACTTACATTTTTTCTTGTTCTACTGTTTATTTTACGCTTGATCCACTTCATTCTGCGGCATATACCAATTTAGGTACTCTAATGCTTTTGAAATTTGAAGCTTATGATCTCTACTTTCCTACTACTGGTCTTCTCTTAGTGGAGAGAATCTGCTAGACTTTTTCTTCCCTCCTCCCTTCGCCTCGCTTCATTTTATTTGTCCTCATTTCTTTGGAAGGATCTCATCGGAGTTTTTATTTGGTGCAAGTGAATTGCATATAATAATTTGATTATAACCATTATCCTTATGTGAGATTAATCACAATCAACGATTAGTATATATTAAATCAATGTATATACATAAGTTTCATGTTATAATTTTCCTATCCTCAGGATTAGTTATCCAAGTTGGTAAATTATATTTTTAATGCTTAAGCTTGACATGATAGGATATTTAAATTTGACATGATCATTATTAAAATAATGGAAAAATATAAAAAGTATTATGTGATTTTGTGTAATGATAATTTTATAAAATATATCTTCAATTTTGTTTTGTTAATACTTAATGGAAAACTTTAAAATGGTGCATTTCATAAACAAATAAAAATTAAAAAATAAAATAAATTTGAATTTACAATTTTGAATAAAAATAAAAGAGTAAATTATTATATTAAAAATTATAAGCGGGACTGAGCCGATGAGTCGACTTAGTTAATTGGACCTAAAATTGGTCTGAATTCGCTTTTGAACCGTTAAGGAAGAGAATTGGAAAAAATCGTTATGACTCAGCCCTGAATCGCTCGATATGCACTGGCCTACTTGACTCAGATCGGTTCATTCATTAAGTAAAAAATTGATGCCTTTTCTATGTTTTGAAAACTCTTTCATTTTCATCATTCAGTGTTTTTCCTTAATGTACACATCCAATGATATTTCTTTCAAGCATAAAGCTTTTCCATATTCAAAAGCTTTTAGTTTCTTGCTAGCTTTTTTAACTGATTCAGAGCTGTCATTAGTGATGCAGTATTTCACCGAAAATTGGCAAAAAAGTTTAGTTTTGTAAATTATCTTGATGAGAATAAGGCAATAACATTAAGGAGGCATTGAAATACTTAAACAATTAAATAGATAAAAATTCCATTACGTTTCGATCAAATGAGATGGTATATATCTCTTAGGGTATACCCAGTATGAATAATCTCGAAGCATAGTTAGATAATAGAAAATTATACAATATTAATTTTTTTTAACTCAATTTTTATTATGTTTTTGCAATTAGAGTGACAAAATGAAGTCTATTACTAAGTTGGGTTTTCATTAATACTTTTAATTTTATGTTGGATCATATTTATAAGTCTCTAATTACATTGGAAATTATTCGTAATTATTTTAAATTATAATACTTAACTAATTTGTATTTAATTAATATTTTAAAGAATCATTAGTTGAATTATTGGTTCGTTTGTTGAACTAGTGATTATACACTCAATCCTTTCGCCGAGTTCATTTCTAGGCCGGATTTAGTAACATTGGTAAGCGATTATATGTTTTTCTTATAGGAAATCATTTAGTCCTTAAAGTGAGATTTTGTTAATGGGATGGTTCAAAACTATTGGTCAATTTCCTTACTCTCTTTTTAATTTGAAGTAATGTCAAGTTTTATTTTATTAATAAAATAGTTTATTAACAATTTTTTATTTAAACAATTATTTATTTTATATGTAAATTATAATATCTAAATAATGTAAAATAATTATATTAAGTAATTATATAATTAAAGTAGTTGATTATTTAAACAATGTATAATTATTTAAATGTAAAATATTTAAGCAATTAATTACAAAACATATTTTGTTTTAAGTAATATGTTTTTCTAAATAGTTAATAAATAAATATTATGTTTTTCTAAATTCTTTAATTTTTAAATAAATAATTATAAAATTTTTTAATATGATTTTTATGAAACAAATTATATAAAAATTATTTATAATTTTATAATATTCTTAAAAATATTATATTCTAACTCATATTTTTGTATTTATTAGTTTTTTTTAAAATATGCGGTGCACATTTTATGTGCTCACTGCATGTATTGTAATTACATTATTATGGTAGTATAATAATTTTTTATTTTTTATGACGTGTATTATATATGCACTTATTATTTTTCAGTTAAATTAATAAAAATAAAAGTATACCAATAAAAATAATAAATTATTATGGTGAAATTTATTACAAAAAATTTATTATTACAATATAATTTCATAATTATAAGTAATTTTATAATTATATAAGTTTAACTATTTATTATTTTGTTAATTCATATATTTTTGTGTTAAATTTTTTTAATAATTAAATGCATGAGTTTATTAAGACTAATTAATTTTTAAAATTGTATATTTCTTCATAAATCATATATAATTAATATAATTAATGTGAAACATCTAAATTTTTTCCAACACCATTTAAAAAGTTTATACATATAATAGTAAAATAAATTTAATGTTAAATTTTTAGTCATTTTTGATTTAATTTTTTAATTTTATTTGATAAAATTATTTATAGACACTCATATCAATAAATATTAATATTATTGATTTTTATTTTATATAAAATATATAACATAATTTTATATTTTGTTATAATATGGAGAAAAAAACTTTAAAATCAAATTGATAAATGCACTAATAAAGTATTTAAATAATAAATTAATAATTTAAATTTTCTTTTTATATAAAAAATAAAAAATCAATGCCAATAGAATAAAAAACATTAACGTTAGTATATTATTACTTTTAATTTGAATGATTATATTAAAAAATGTATCGACAATTATTCGATTTATAATAAAATATTCTTTTAAATTAATTTATAACGTATTTTTAAATTAAATTTTTTATAATTATTTTTTAAAAAGTAAATGTTTAATTTCAAAAAAAGAAGTTGAATTTAAATAAAAAAAATTATTAAATAATGTAACACTTATATTCATATAAAAATTAAGCTGTTTTTAAAATTAAAATATCCATTCAAATTTATATTTAAATATAAATTTATTTAATTTATTATATTAATTTTATAATTAAACTTAAGCATAATATATTATGTTAATTATTAATTTTTTAAATAATATATTTATCTATTTAATTTTTTTCTTACATATATAATTTATATTATATGCTTTGAATGTAAGTATATATTATTTAAAAATTTTATATTTATATAACTTTATTATATTTTTCCAATTGTTTATATATATATATATATATAAGCTTATCAATAAATGTAATAGTATTTGCATAGAATTTATAAACTTAATTTTAATTAGAATTAACTTATATATTAATATAATAATTAAAAATTTTAAAAATATATCTATAATTAAAAAATATAATTTATTTTATATGAAATATTTTTAAAATGAACTTATAAAAAATTAAATTAAAAGAATTTATATGTTTAACGGGCAAAATTAATTTATTTTTTTATTTACATAAATTTAAATATAATTATATTAAAATATTTTTACAATAGAAATATATTAAGATTTATTAGAAAATTTATTTAAATAAATAAAATATCTTCTTATTTTTGTAAATAATATAAATTATGAAGTTATTTTTATAAAATTTTATTTTAAATTATATTATAATAAAATTTAATTAAGTAGAATTTAAATGTAAGTAGGACTAAAAATTTTAATTTATATAAATTCTAAAATTATATAAAAAATAAATTTTAAGTATTAAAAATTTTAAATTTATATAAATTATAAAATTAAATTAAATAATAAATAAATAATGAAAGGTAAAGCCAATGTTGTCCTCTCTGTTCACATATTTATATATTATATATATTAATATTATTAATAAATAATTATTATAATAATTATTTTATAATAACAATATATATTAAATAAATATATAAAGATATTTTCATTTAATAAATAATTTTTAATTTTTATATTTAAATAATTATATGTTAATATAATAATTAAAAATTTTAAAAATATATCTATAATTAAAAAAATATAATTTATTTTATATGAAATATTTTTAAAATGAACTTATAAAAAATTAAATTAAAAGAATTTATATGTTTAACGGGCAAAATTAATTTATTTTTTTATTTACATAAATTTAAATATAATTATATTAAAATATTTTTACAATAGAAATATATTAAAATTTATTAGAAAAGTTATTTAAATAAATAAAATATCTTCTTATTTTTGTAAATAATATAAATTATGAAGTTATTTTTATAAAATTTTATTTTAAATTATATTATAATAAAATTCAATTAAGTAGAATTTAAATGTAAGTAGGACTAAAAATTTTAATTTATATAAACTCTAAAATTATATAAAAAATAAAATTTAAGTCTTAAAAATTTTAAATTTATATAAATTACAAAACTAAATTAAATAATAAATAAATAATGAAAGGTAAAGCCAATGTTGTCCTCTCTGTTCACATATTTATATATTATATATATTAATATTATTAATAAATAATTATTATAATAATTATTTTATAATAACAATATATATTAAATAAATATATAAAGATATTTTCATTTAATAAATAATTTTTAATTTTTATATTTAAATAATTATATGTTATAATGAATTTTATGTTTTATTTTAATAAAAAATAATTATTTTAATATAAAATTTAAATAAATAATATTTAACTTTAAATTTAGATGAAAAGAATTTTTTTAATGAAATCAAACTTTAGAGATTAATTTATTTTTAATAAAAAAATTTAACCTATAATTTGTAACATAATTCAAGGATTAATTTATAATTTACTCTTAATTTAATAATTAACAAAACCGGAAGGTCTAATAATTATAAAGGTAAAAATCACCCCTTTCAAAAATAAGATCGTTGGGAACTGCTCGTAACGGCTAGTTTTCCCATTTTGCTGATTCGATTCTTCTCGCACGATAGACTCTCTTCCACCACTGCTAAAAATCTCTCCATATTTCACACATTCAGATTATTTTTTAATCAAATTTCAACGAATCCATAGATTTGGATTTTTGATTCTGAAAACAGAAATGAGTGAATCGATGGCAGAAGTTGGTACATCAATGCAAGATCAGGCTGCCAATCCTCATCTTCCTCCTCCTCCTCCACCTCCTATTCAACGGCGGCCAAGGGTGAGGGAAGTGAGCTCTAGATTCATGTCTCCGGTTGTATCATCTTTCTCCTCCTCCTCCTCCCCTCTCCCGAATAATAAACAACGCTCCAGCTCTGTGCAAAAGCAGCGGCAAACTGAGCCTCTTTCCTGTGCCGACGAGAACAGACACATCATTACTGACTTCATTCGCAGCCCACCACAGCGGAAGCATCAGCATCGCGCTGTGATGAAACTTTTCAAGGAGAATGGTGGAAGTAGCAGACAAGATCAGCCACCTTCCAGATCTCACTTCCGGCCAGACACCCCCACAGTTACCACTACTTCATCCTCTAAAATACGACTGATGAAGCAGCGATCTACCCCCAGCACCATGTCAGCCGCTGCAAAGCTCTTGCAATCCTCTGGGATGTCATCGTCCCATTTGGGTATTTCGAATTTGATTGAATCATCTCCGTCTCCATCGCCATCACCATCGTCATCGCCATCTCGATCAGCTTGTTCTGGTTGTGACGGTCATGAAAATTGTGAAAATCATAACATTGAAGGCAACCATTTATCCCAAAGCAGCTCCACTCAGTCCCTTCCTGATCTCCGCTCTTCTATGCCGGAGGCAGGTGTGTTACCTAAGGTCTCCGGTAGATTTTTGGCAGATAGAAGTGTTAATAGGCCTAATGGGACTACTGCTGAATCATCTAAATTCTCTGCTTCACCCTGCTCTCGGTCCATTGATTTGCCACAATCCTCTACATTTGAATACTCATTGATGCATTCCTTGAAAGCTGCTGAAAAACCAGGCAAGCAATATACTAATTCTGTCAGGATGGGTTGTGGGCTTCCTCTGCCTCCAGTCCCTCATGCGAAACTCGCAGCTGATTTCTCTAGAAAGGGAAGGAAAATTCTCAGTCATCAAGAATCTGTGCATTCTCTAAGACTGCTTCATAATCATTATTTGCAGTGGCGGTATGCGAATGCAAAAGCTGAGGCCTCCATCAAATCTCAAAGAAGAGAAACTGAGGTTAGTCATTACCCTTATACAAAATTTAAATTTGAGTTAAATTTTTTAGTTTCAAAGGCTGAACTATAATTTGTTGAATTCATCACTAGAAGGTAAGTCCTACTTCTATGTGTTTGATCATTCAATTCAGTGGCAAATTACTTAGTTTTGTAATTGCTAGATTTCCACTTTTACTGAAGAACTTTATGTATAGAGTGCAATCTATCAGTTAGAATTATGTTTTCACGATTTATGTTTTCACTTAGTAATTCCATAATACAGGTTGAAGGGAATTTATGCCATTTATTAGTCACACCCTCTATTCTTGTAAAACTATTAGTTATGTTGTTGTTTTTTCATTTATTTATTATTATTATTATTATTATTATTATTATTATTATTATTATTATTATTATTATTTTATTTTATTTTTTGTAGAGAACAATATATTCCCTTGGTGTGAAGATATCAGAATTATATGACTCCGTGGAAAGAAAACGCATTGAACTTGGCCTTTTACAAAGGGCCAAAACTCTATATGCAATTCTAGAAGCCCAGGTAAGGCTGCTGGTTCTGTGAATACTTTTATGTTTTTGTCTTTTTTTCATAGGTGGGTGAAATTGTGCAATATTGGTCTTGCTCATGTGTTGTTTTGCATGATGGAATCTTGCATATGATTGAACAATATATTTTTGCTATTAGGCATTCAATTAAGAGGAGAACCAAGAAGAGAACACATGAATTGTTTGAGCTGGATTAATTAGTTGCTTATGTCATTTTTTGTTACTTGGCTACTCTCTGTCGTTGATACACTTGAACTAAGCTGGCATAAAAATAGCAAGAAGAGAATGTACTGCGATGTAGAATTGATTCTTGATTATTCCAGAGAAGCTTTCTCCTATCAAAAATGATTTCTCCCTCATTTTTCCTTCCTTTTCTCTGTTTCTCAACCTCCAATATCCTAACAGAACTTGTGCTATTTACTTTTTGATTCTAAACACAGGAAATTAAAGTAACAATTCGAACCCAAGTTTGTTTATAGCTCTAATTCGAGATTAGTGAAAGTCTTGGATTAATACTTTGATAATAATAATCAAGTCAAGTTGAGCTCAAGTATCTCGAATAGCATATAGAGTCTAAGTTTGATTATGAAAAACATAGTTCAACTAGTTCTAGTCAAGTTTCAACCCTCAAGCTTTTGATTTAGTCAAGTTCAAATGGTACATTACATTAACTCAACTTGGCTCAATCTACTCATAATTGATGGACACAAGACCTCCTTCTTGAGCAGAAGTGTGACTACAATCTAGCCTATGTTAGGCACAAAAACTCCATTTTTTTTTTCCATATATCAGGGTGTAAAAAAAAAATCTTTATATTTAACTACCAAGTTCAATCTTTATATTTAACTACCAAGTTCAATCTTTATATTTAACTACCAAGTTCAATCTTTATATTTAACTACCAAGTTCTGTTATCAAGGAGCAGAATTTAGCTAGCAAGAAGAATGTGTACAATAGGGTGCTAGCTATTAGAACTAAACAGAATTTAATTCATTTAACTCGTTTAGTTTGGAAAATACAAAGAAGCATTTGAAGGATGTTTTTGTTGCTTCTGCGGATTCCACATGTCACTGCCCACAGATGTCACTGCCCATTAGTACCCTTCACCAACTATGGGTGTGGAAGTACATCACATCTTTCTACTCATGTTGCCATGGAAGTAACAGCATGGCTGTAAAGTGTCCATTCATAATGGTTGTAGCTTGAAATTTAATTATTCTTCTACTATTAGAGTTTTAGAAACTTTAGTTTTATGTAATTACAAAATTGATATGTATAATCCAAGGCACAAGAATAAGTCTTGGGGAGGAAAGATTCATTAGAGTGATGCTACAATTAGGTGTGACTGAAGCAACTAAACTTTTAGAAACTTTAATTTTATGTAATTGCAAAATCATGCGAGGAAGATGAGATACTAATAATGCAAGACACAGCAAGAAATTCTGGGGAAAATCATTATTTTCTTCCATTTTTGAGAAAAAATCATATTTTTGTTTTTTAAAAGTATGTCCAACAACTGCATTTAGAGTACATAAGCAATCATTAATGCAATGTTAGAAATCCCACACAATTTTATTGATCACTCTTTCATTTATGAATACTTATGAATATCACAATTTCAAAAGATCAATTACTTGGGGGAAACTCCAACATAGACAGGTAGATATCAATGATTAGAAAGACCAAAGTATTTTGAAGCACTCTTCTTCTATGTTTATAAAGTTGCAGTTGGAGATGTGACATAAAAGAGTAGAGGCATCCAAAAAATATATATAAACATGGAATCATTGATATATGTTTTAGATAAGGTTGCTGAATAAGTAATAGGTTGTTGAATCAGCAGCCAATGTTCTTTTCTTCTTTTCCAAGTTCTTTCCTTTTTTTCACTCTAGATTATTTGGAATTGGAATATTATTCTTTCTGCCACTTTCTGAATTGTTAATTTTATTTTCACAAGAAATTAGTTTGGAAAATCTGTTACTTCCTATTCACACATTCATTTATCCACAATTTGGAGTATGACTGCAGCAAATGAAAAGTGTTGGTATTTGAAATTTGGTTTTCCTTGTTTCACATCACAGTGCATTTCTAAGATAAGTTCAGTTTTGGTGGTTATTTAAGGAACTTATATTTTGGGATGATATTCAATTGTCTTTTATATTTCTAACAAACTTTATTTCTTTAGATGCCATATCTGGAAGAATGGTCTACTCTTGAACCAGATTATTCAATATCTTTGTCAGAAGCAATGCAAGCTTTGTTGAATACCTCACTTCGGCTTCCAATTAGTGGGAATGTTAAAGTATGTTTTTCCCCTTTCTTTTATGATCTTTTTGTCAATTCAGAAGTCTTTTTTCTCATATAGATATTTTTTAATTGGATAAATGACTTGTGAGGATTTATCGCTTTGTTTTCTACATTATTGCAGGCTGATGTAAGGGAGGTAGGGGAAGCATTGAACTCTGCAATGAAGTTGATGGAATTAATAGCTTTCCAAATTCAAAGCTTTATGCCAAAGGTGGGTTGTATTGAAGGCATTCTCCTTAAAACCATAATTAAGCTTACTTTAAGGCTGATGATAAAATCTGATAATTCTTGGCTTTCTTAATGAAGGCTGAAGAAATGGACATTCTGATATCAGAACTAGCCAGTTTGTCTGGAGGAGAAAGAGCACTTATTGAAGAATGTGGGGATCTGTTATATATCACACGTAAATCACAGGTTTGACACACAGCATTATATTTGTATTTTATAAATCACATATTTCAATATATATATAAATATAAACGCGCGGGTTGCATTGCCAAACTGAGAATTGTTGGTCTATTTGTTGAATATTTTTCACTTAACTTCCTTGTTAACTGCTGAGTGCTTTGGTGCTCATGAACTAATGAACACAAAATCTGCAAATGAGTTTTAGCTAAGAGGTACTCAAGTCGTGCTATGAGGTAAATCTGAAATGAATGAATAAAAAGAGTAAAAATGATGTAAAACAAATGGTTGCCCCAGTATTTTCATTCAAGCTAGCTCTTCATACGTTCAAGCTTCATTAGCAAAAATCTTAGAATCCCCAATTCATGTGTTTCCAAATTTATGCAACATGTGATTGGTGGGTCCATCCAGTGGGTCCTACAATATTGGTGGGATCCACCAATCCAAGGGTGGGTTTAAATTCAGGTAGTGTAGTGCAACTCTTTCATTATCTAGTTTCTGATAAAAAATCATCCCTGCTTTTCAGGTGGAGGAATGCAGCTTACGTGGCCAACTTATTCAGTTGAATCGAATTCATGGTCAACACCATGGATAAGCAATAATTCATTGGTTTTGAGGACTTGATAAGCAATAATTCATTGGTTTTGAGGATTTCCTTTCTCTTTTGCTTTTTTTTTTTTTATTTTTTTTTCTTTTTACCTCTACCACTAACGTGGCTTTGCTTAAGAAGAAGAAAGATTGATCTGTGCAGCAATGATATGAAAAATACTTTTTTTTTTCCTCAGGCCATATTGCCCTTATTGTCATAATCCAAAACACAGATGTAATTGAGATAGAAAAGCTTCACACATGTAATCTCTCTCTCTCTCTCTCTCTATATATATATATATAAATTAAAATTTTAATTCTATTGCGAATCTTATGTGAGAAATTCTTTTATAGTTCTTAATTTATAACTAGAAGTTATCCTACTTGTATAAAATTTTCATTTTCATTAATTATCTTTGTATAATTCAAATACAATCATACTTCTACAATTACAAAATTCTTAACTTTTTAAGCTTATTCACCAGCTTAAATTTTTAGCCATGCTATTTTTTTTATGTTAATATTTAAAAGAATAAAGAAATTCTTACAAATTGTCTATGCTCGAATAATAATGGAAGTTAATGTTAAATATATTTATAATTTTGTGTGAATGAAATCGATTTTATTTATACATTTATTTATTTATTTATATATATTAGCTATTAAAGTTTTAATGACTCAGAAATACAATAAACTAAAACATTTGAAAAAAAAATGCCAATCATTGAAACAAGAGCCAAAAAAAAGAAAGCTAAAAGCTTTTTTTTTTTAAATGTCTATTTGCTGGAAAATTTAAATTGCTTAATTGATTACCCTTGAAATGTGAATCATTGTATAAGAAAAAATAAATTGATTGCATTGTAAACGTAATTTATTATACTTAAAAAGTAAATTGTTGCGTTTGAAAATGTAAACTGCTACTTAAAAACATAAATGACTTTGTTAGAAAATATAAATAAAAAATATAAATTAATTGCATTGCAGAAAATGTTAGAAAAATAATAATAACAATAGCAATAGACTTTGATCGTGTAATCACTTTCCTTAAGGGAATTATGCCCCAAGAACGAATTAAAGAATAATAATGTTGATTGTTAGTAGAAGTAAAGAGGGGATAGAAGAGAAAGAGATAATTATTTTTTTGTTAAAAAAACTATTGTTATTTATAAAGATTTACATCTCTTTTAAACAGATATAATAGTTCATCTTGTATCTATTAGAATAATCATATCTGTTTACTTGTAACTTTTATAATAGATACAATGATTCACATCATATCTCTTAGAAAAATTATATCTGTTTACTTATACCTTTTAAAATAGAATAATTACATCAGTTCATATATACTTCTTATAAAAGATACAATTATTGGTAATGAACAACTTCTTTTGATGTCTTTTAATGAATAGATATAACTATTTTAATATGGGACAACTTTTATATCACTAACTATTTATAACAATCCCCTACTTAGTTAGTGATAAACACAATCAATATGAATTAAGATTTATGCATACAGAAGATGCCTTTTGACTTAAACCTACTATTAGTATAAATATTTCAAAATCTTATCAAAATTATTGGTTATAGTTAAATATTAAACCATAATTCCTATATTGACAAGGTCAGAAATATTATACACATATATTTTATCAACTTTTTTAACACATTCACCGTAAGCTTTAGCACCATATTATGGCCTTGTGCTACTTCTTGAATTCATAAACACTTGCAAAGTATTATCATCCAAACTTTAATAGAAGCGGCATCATTTCTTGTGTTTACATAGGTGAAGTTTAAACT
Organism: Hevea brasiliensis; assembly: GCF_030052815.1. Lineage (NCBI taxonomy): Eukaryota > Viridiplantae > Streptophyta > Magnoliopsida > Malpighiales > Euphorbiaceae > Hevea > Hevea brasiliensis. The sequence goes on along the minus strand of NC_079506.1, from coordinate 42,505,901 downwards.
TTTTGGTTCTAAATCAAACCCAGTATCTTCATTAAGAGTAATAAATACTCAATCTCTTTTCCTTAAGTACTAATTAAATTTCTAGTGTTCGCAAACTGTCACAAACTATAACTTGTTGTTACCTTTTAAACCTTTAAAATTACTGAGCAATAATAAAGGTAAGGTTCCCATTACTAGTGACAAGTCAGAAAAATTTTAAACCTATCGCACATGTAGTGCTACTAATCATATCCCTTAAGAGCCCTTTGGTTAATGGGTGTAGGAGGGGGGGGGGGGGTGCGTGAGGCGAAATATCATCCATTGGAATTATATAAAATGCACCAGGTAATGCCCAGGAAAGATGGTAGAGTCACAATAGTCTCACTTAAGTATCACCTCCTTAGACAGCATTTCCTAGACATGCACTTCATACAATCCTAATAGAATCAAACCACTGGTAAGTACCGTCTTCCCATAACTCTACCACGGTACTAAGGATTTATGCCATGAAGGCATAGATAGACAGGAGTTGCCACCCGGTTAATAACCGGGACATATTCAGTGTTTCTTCCGAGGGTCATGGATGGCAACTTACTCCTTGCAGAGTTTCTACAATCGTCATTACCATAGCCCAATGTCTAGGTTCGGGATAGTGGGTACATAAGGGAAAGGTGTTAGGCACCCCTTACGCTTGGTCTAAACTCGTTGATTCGAGTGCCAGTCCTCTACTAATGTTTCTAGAAGTCTTGTTTATTATTCCTTTATTAAATTTTATCCTAAAAAATGCAATTCTAATCCTACACACACACAAGTAATTCACAAAAGGGTTGTTGTTTACACACAATTTTCATGCACAAGTAATTCCTATCTATGGGGTTGCTAATTATTTAAATGATATTTACCAGATGACTAAAATTAATTTATTATTAAGAATTTAATTTACAAACAAATTCAATTTCAAATAACCTTACGTTTCTATTTAACCTAATTAATTAATTTTCACCAAGTTAACCTAAGGATAATTGAACTAAGTTAATTATGTACATGTGTAATTTATTCTAATATCACATAAGGCCCAAACAATCACAACCTAATAAAGATTTCTAACATGCAAATTTATTTTACAATTACCAAGTATTAAATTAAATTTATTTAAATGCCAATGTTAGTTTAATTTACAAACAAGATTAATTTTAATTTACAAAGTATTTATTTAAATTAATTACATGCAAAAGTCAGTTAAATTAAAGACAAAATTAATTTTAATTTACCAAATAAAAGTTCTATTATTACTGCAATTTCATGCCAATAGTTATTCAAGAAGTTTAGAACTACTTACCTGTTGATAAATACAGTTGCCATTGGGGCAAGCTACCCTTAAAAAAGGGTCTTCTCTTCTGGTATGACAATGATATCCCTGGCATACTCCCGTTTAGCTCCATATAAGCTCCACGCAAATGCCCTCTTTGGTACTTACCTTAGGGCTACTTACCAATTTTGTTTGTAATAAAAAATAAAGAAATTAAAAAAAATAAAAGAAATAAAGAAAATATTAACAACAATTTACATTGGATTCTAACTCTAGTCTCCTAAAGGGTTAAGATTCCTAATTAGTTATAACTACCTAATGATCTAAGTCTTCTAACATGATCCAAACACTTCATACCACTTCTTGAATTAAAAGAACACAGAAAAATAGATCAAATATCAATTAAAACCCAAGAAAATACAAGAACATGCATAAATATATAATTTCTAAATTCTGGCAGATTAACAGTAGCAAGAAATCCAATTTTTTAAAAATAGTTATACATGCCTAAAAATCATTAAAAAATTATAGAAGACAGCCTACATATCATACAAGATCATAAAATTTATAAATTAAATAAAACCCTAGCCAAATGGTCTACATAAATCATAACTTTTCTATGTGACAGAATCGTACTACTTTTTTGTAAAATTCATAACTCATTAACCACAATAGATATGAATGCAAAACCAATTGGAAAAGATTCATAAGATTCTAAAGTTAATTTTAGACACTAGAGTTACACAAAAATATTAAGGAACAAGGGATATATGGGCTCCACAAGTCGGATATCCTGCAAATCATATTTTACAGGAACCCTAACTTCAAATAGCCATAACTTACAAAGTATTAAAGCTTTTTTAGTGATTCTTGAGCCTAAAATTAATGGTATTTTGTGTAGAATATGAATATAATTTTTACAAATTTTTTACAGATTCAAAAAATAAAGAAAAATAATAAAAATACGAGAGACAGAAACTAAACATGTGCAGAGTTGTGTATCCCCTCAAATTAAACATGATTACATGATCTATATGAACATATAAAATAAATTGAAGACAAAGAGCATAGAATTAAAATATTGTGTGGCATAGATCTTGAAAAGAAAACAATAAAAACTGACCTTCCAGAAATCTTGTATGAAAATCTTCTTGAAGAAAAGAAAAAATAAGGAAGAACTCAAAGAGTCTTGAATATCTCTAAATTTCCTATAGCTCTGAATTTTCTCTTTTTCTTTCCTTGTAACACCCTCCCCGTAGCAACTCCGTACAGTCTACTGTTCTGGTGACCGGTGTCGGTCCGGACAGCTAGAACGTCCGGAAAAATATTTAAACTAAAGCGAGAAACCATAAATAACTCAAATATTGACAAGAAAAATTTAGTAAAAATTTTAGAAATAAAATGCAACTAAGTCAAACGAGCCGGTGCCCAAGCGATGGGTAACCAGAGGGAAGTTGCGGTTCTCGCAACGAGGAGCCCTAGACCCAGGGAAAAATTCATAAAATAATTTTTGGGACTCCAGAGAAGGGTCATTGAGGTTCCTATGGCATTAGAATGCCAGGAAAATATTTAGAAAAATTTTTCAATCGATACAGACAATTTTGACCCGTTAAGCCAAACGGAGGGCATTTTGGTCATTTCGCCTTCAGAGGTGATTTTTAGCCGACTTGTCCAGTTGAGTAAATAATTAATATGACATAAAATATGGATAAACATTACTAGAAATTAAATTGAAGATGAGTAGTGGAGGAAAGAAAAGAAAGTGAAGAAAAAGCTTATTTATGACATCATTGTGATGTCATTTAAAATTGCCAACCAATCACCATTAAGTAACCATTTGACTAACTAATAAAAGAGCTAAATAAAGACCAAGGAAGACCAAAAACCAGCTGCCTTCTCTTTAGCCAAAAACGTGAGTTTCTCTTCTTCCTCCCTCCATTGATGTTCAATCAAGCAAGCTTAATTTCCTACCTTGTTTCACCATAAAACCCTAACCCCACTTCATTAAAATTTTACCCTACACCTTAAACAAGCTTTTGGTAGCCAAGAAGAGGAAAGAAAGAGAAGTTTGAGTTGGGAAAAAAACTGCCCTATTCAAGGTTAGTGCACTATATACCTAAAACTCTTTAATTTCATGAAATGGAACTTGAATTTAGTAAGAAAATGTAATTTAAATGAATAAAATTCATGTGTATGTGTACATGAGTTTTGGCTGCCCTAGTGAAGGAATAGGAAGGAGTGTTTTTGATGAGCTTGAAGTGAACTAGAATCATGTAGGAAGTTTATAAACATAAGAATAATAAGTTGGTATGCTAACTAAGGCATTTTGTAGAAAACCTAATGTGAAGCTAGGGTTTTGGGGAGTGAAAATTGACTTGGCTTAGGAAATTGTTAGAGCACATTTTAATGGTCAATTAGTGACCATCTTAGGTAATTTGACCATAAAATAGACTGAAAAATAGGATTGCAAAGTGAAGTTGCAGGCTGCCCTAGGACAGCAGCAGAGGGACTAAAAATTCAGTCCACTTGCACTGCCATAACTTGGGCTGTGTTGGTCCAATTTGTGTTTGGCCAATTAGACATGAAACTAGGCTTATAATGGCACATTTTTTCTGAAGAAACCATGCCCAAAAGACCAAATCAAGAGGACCAAAACTTGGCCCCAATCCGGATACCCTGCAAACAGCCCCTGCAGAAATGATCAAATGAATAGTAACTGTTCATTTGGCCATAACTCACTGTAGATATGGTCAATTGACCTGAAATTTTTACAGCAACAAGATAAGATATAGACAAAAAACTTTCATGAAGGACACCATCTAAATTATTCCATTAACCTAATCAAATCATTGAGCAAAATGAAGTTTATCAGATCGAGATTTCAGAATTTTCATTTGAGCAGTAATGTTTGGATGACTATAACTCTCTCTAGAAAACTCGGATTTAGGCGATTCTTGAACCGATGAAAACCTAAGGCATAGTAGAACATTTCATATGAAGAAAGTTAGGCCAAATTATGAACTTAACTTGATCAAATTACTGACCAAAGTTGGACCAAAATCTGCCAAAACCCAAAAGTGTAGCATGAACAGTGCACGTGAACAGTAAACTTATTTTGGCCATAACTTGAGCTACAAAACTCCAAATGGAGTGATTCAAAAAAGGAAATTCAACTAGACAGAATAAGGAACAACTTTCATGTTTACCATTTCCTCAAATTCCCACTGTAAAAATAACAAATGGAACAGTAAAAATGAAGCACCAAATCTGAAAATTTTGTTCAATTAGCATTAAACTTAGAAATGGTATTGACAACCAATACCAACAAGTTTTAAATACAAAATGTGGTATGTTTGGGGTGTTAAAACCAATACACCTATTTTCTATCCAAAAGTCAACATTTTTGTTGACCAATGAGGTGAATAAGAACACCAAAACCAAAAATTGACAATTTTGCCAAAATGACCTAAGCTTTGAGAAAGTGACCAAAACCAACAAGTTTTGAATATAAAATGTGGTATGTTGGGAGTACTAAAACCAATGTATCTATGGTTTATGCAAAAGTCAACATTTTAGTTGACTAATGAAATGAATAGTGACATGAAAACTTGAAATTCAAAAATTGTGAAACTTAAAAGTGCAAAATGCCCTAGTAGGCCTAATGTGATTGGTTTGGATAGGTTGGCATGCCAATAGGGTATTGTTTTAGCAGTACTGCGAAAGGTTTTATGCCTGTATTCATGGCTTTATGCCCGTATTCATGGCTTTTATGCCCGTATTCATGGCTTTTATGCCAATTATGTGATATCATGGCTTTTTAGCCATACTGACTGCATACGTGGTTGACGTTCTGCGTCCCATGGTATGACGGCCCGAGGCACCGCGGTGTCCAGTGCCAACGACCCGTTATCCAGTCCAGTCGTCCAGTATAGGTTACTTGGGCATGGAAAAGTATAACTGTGATTGAACTGATTATTAAAGAAAATACGAAAATTAAGTATCAGGAATGATTACAAAAATACAAAGAAGCTCAAGATCATGAAGAAAATAATTAACGAAATGCATGAAGAAGTTAATATCATAAAACATGATTAGCCCTAAACTAAACAATAAGTTAGTAATTATTCATTTCTTATAAACACAATAGCAAGGAAATTATTATTTTTATTTGCATATTATATTTTCTTGTATTATTGGCACCACTAAGCTTTATGCTTAGCGCGTCGCTTTTGCAACGCGTAGGTACTGAAGAATTGGACAGAGGGCCCAGTAAACCATAGATTGGGTAAGGCCGTTCACAGTTCTGCATAGTATCCGTGTCACCTCACAGACTACAGTGCATTGGTAGGACACTAGGTCCCATTTTGTATTTTATGTTTTTTGTAAATTTTGTAATTAAACTCTTATTTTATCATGTGTATTTGAAACAAATGTAATATAATTTTGTATTAATGTAAGTACTTGTAATTTGTGATTATAAATCACATGTGAGAATTTATTTATGATTTGAGTCTAATGATGATGTGAAATGAATGAAGGACAAATAGAGGAATTGTTAAGAAATTGTTGTAAATTGATGTGATGCAAATGGATCAAATGAGATGAATGATTGAGAAATGAATGGTTGAAAAATGTTGAGATTATAACAAATGGAGTTGAGATGATTGAATATGAATATAGGAAGTGTTTTTCACAGGTTCCGAAGAACGGTTTTCTCCATTTTTAGCCGGTAATCTGCCGGATTTTCTATAAAATTTTCGGAACCTCAAATAAATAATAATTTCGATAAATGGCTTAAAATGAATTATATTTCACAAGTTATATTCAAAACTATGATAAAAATGAATTAAGATAAAATAGAGTGCTCCGGCACACTGAGTGGCATAACTTGCTCGGCTACACTGTAGTCGGGTAAGGGGTGTCACATTCCTCCCATCTCGTTTTTCTTCCCTTCTCTAGTAGGGTATTTATAGGGTTTTGGGAGAGAGGTGTGATATGGTTTGGAGTCTTAGGGTGATAAAGTTTAGATGACTTAAACAACTACGATTGCAGAATTCGAATAAGACTGGAATATGGGTGAGGTGTTTCAACCAATAGAAAGACAGTAAAAAATGAAAGGCACCAATAGGGAGTGAGGGAGAGGTGTGGTAGGGTTTGGAGTCCTAGTGTGATAAAGTTCAGATAACTTAAATGACTAGGATTGATGAATTTGGATGAGACTGGAATATGGGTGTGGCGTTCCAACCAATAGAAAGAGAGGGAAAAGGGGTGACACCAATAGGGAGTGAGGAAGAGAGTGGGGCCAAGGAGGACAGAGATATTTTGTTATTTTAATTTTCAGAAAATAATTAAATGGATCCCATTTAAAATTCCTAATTAGGCTTTCTTAGGCCCATGGAGCCCAATTAAACTTAATTAGATCCATTTAAGAACTACCCATATTAAATTTAAATAAAATAAAATTTTATTTAAATTAAATTAATTTCCCCAAAACTTTATTATTATTATCATTATTTTTTCAAGATCATGCCACGGAATTAAATAATTCAGCTCCATGCCTCCAATTACATCTTACAGTCATATAATTTTTCATAATCGGGTTTCCCACGGCCTCAATGCACATACTCATCACAAAATAAGTGTCTACAGTTTGCCCCCCACTTTGGCGAAAGTTGAAATCAATGCGAAAGCATTGCTCAAGTTTCGTCAAAGTGAAACTCAAATTTCTAATAATTATGAAACAGTGGCTGTGAGGATCAAGTATATCTTTCTTGGTCAACATACTCTATGTTATGAGACTAGCTATGGTCTCATAACAGTAATAACTGTGTCATGTGAAAAATGAGTGTATCTTGCTCTGTCAATACACTCTGCGTCATGAGACTAGCTACGGTCTCATAACAGTGATAATTGTGTCATGTGAAAAATGAGTGTATCTTGCTCTGTCAATACACTATGCGTCATGAGACTAGCTACGGTCTCATAACAGTGATAACTGTGTCATGTGAAAATTGAGTGCATCTTGCTCTGTCAATACACTCTGTGTCATGAGACTAGCTACAGTCTCATGACAATGGCAACTGTGTGATTTGAAATGTTGTGGATTCTTATTTAGGACCGCAGTCCTAAACTACCTACGTATCCTCCTCATTATCCCAAGGAAGAATCAGACTCACTCGTAGTTCGACACTTGAAACTGTGGTGATGCATGTTCTTCTACGCCTTACACACCTACAGGTGACATGTTGATGCGTGTTCTTCTACGCCTTACACAACTATGCCATATGCCCCAAATAACGTCTAAGGCCTTATCAAAAAATATCTATTATGACATGTTTTGGGTTCTATTTAGGACCGCGGTCCTAAACTACCTACGTATCCCCCTCGCTATTCTGAGGAAGAATCAGACCCCCTCATAGTTCGACAATTGAAACTGTGGTGATGCATGTTATTCTACGCCTTACACACCTACAGGTGACATATTGATGCATGCTCTTCTATGCCTTACACAACTATGTCATGCGCCCTAAACAACATCTAAGGACTTACCAAAAAATATCTATCATGAAATGTAAAAAAATTAGGATGACTGGGTCTCAAAATTCTCTCTGATTTTTATGCTTCCTGTATGCTACTTCCTATCATGGGCATGCTGATTTTACTAGAGATTCTAAAAAAACTTAGTCCTCTGGGAGATCTCTTTTTGCAAAAACTTTCTTATAATCTCAAAATTTTTTAGAAGAACTGTTCACCAAAAAAGACTTCCTCAAGTTCACAATACAATTTCCCTCTGATTTTTCTTTTTCTTCTCTCCCCCATGCTTCATTATTCTACAGCTATTTCAAAACTTTTTCTGCCTTGACTCCTTTCTCTTCCATGAACTCAATTCTTTGTGCCCTAACTTTTGCCTGAAATGCCCTTTTGGGTTTTCATCTCAGCGGGCTTGCTCTAACTTTTGCTTAAACGGCCCTTTTGAGTTTTCCACTTAGCGAGCTCTCTTTTTTCTTTTCTTTTTCTTGTTCTTTTTCTCTTTTTTTTTTTTTGAAATTAGACAATCACTAGGATATTCATATCAAGCACCTATTCTATCATGCTCACAAGACAATAGGTTAAATAAAAAAAATGCAGTTCAATTACTTAATCTTTTGATGTATCCCTCAAGACACAAACATTCACAATCATAATTAAATAAAACCTATTCCTGATTAATGCAATAAAAACTTCTTTATTTATTCAGGTACACCATTACTCATCTTACATTTAGTTTTGCTAAATTTTCAATCTTCCAAAGTTAAAAATAAGCTTTATAACCTACTGAATGACCTTTTCAAGTTTTTCATCCAGATCTTCTTTCATATCTCCTTTTGCCTAGATCACCTTTTGTAGATTTTCAATCTAGCATTTTTTTTGCTTTTTTTCTTTTTTTTTTTCAACCCTTACTTTTTCCTAGACCGCCTTTTGCAGGTTTTCAGCCTAGCAGGCCTATCTCATACAAAGTACTATTTGAGCCTGTCTAAATTGACTAGTTCTTGAAATTCATTCCCATCCAGATTTGATATTCTTACAGTGGTAAGATCTTGTTGACTATGTATGGACCATCCTAGCTTGGATAAACTTTCCTCTTAAATTAAAAAAGGATGGGCTGAGCTTGTTTCAAAACCATGTATCCCTCTTTGATCTTTCTTGGGTTCACCTTCTTATTAAAGGCTCTAGCTATCTTCCTCTGATAAGCCTACATATGATACAAGGCTCACATCCTCTTTTCATCAATCAAAGCTAGTTCTTCATATCTCTTCTAGGCCCACTCATTTTCTAGGATCTTAGCTTCTAACATCACTCTTAAGGATTTGACCTCTTGCTTAATGGATAACACTACTTTAGTCCCATACACTAAAGAGAATGGGGTTGCCCTTGTGGATGTCTTTGTAGTACTATGATAACCTTAAAGAACATAAAGGAGTTTTTAAGGCCAATCCTTATATGTTTCGAACATTTTTTTTTTCAACTAGAACCTTTCCATTCATATGGGGACCACACATTCCCGCATGTACTTCTTTCATTATTTACTCAGCCTATTTTTCTATCACACATAAGAGTTTGTAGAATTGTCCCCCAGCTAAAGTAAGTTGAGTGGCTAATCTATGAATTGTTGCTTTATCTCTTTTGTAGGCTTACTGCGAGTATTCTCTCACCTCTAGAGACCTCCTTATGTCTTCATATCATTTTCCTTCTCCCTCTAGGTCCACATGTGCTACTATTAATCCTTCATAGCATGAAATTTTACTCCTTATTAGGATAACTAGCTAAGTCAACTTTTGATCACTCTTTTCCTATGCGGACATCAATGTGGCTTGGGAATCGGTCACCTGATTTTAAGCTCGAGGCGTGTGCTTCTTGGTACTTTGTTAACAAGGCTATAACTTTATTTCTTTCTTTTTGGATTAAATATTCAGCTAACTTAATGTCTTTAGGATTATTTGGTGTACCCAAATTAATAGAGATCAATTTTGATGCATTAATAGAAACTGATTCTAAATGATTATGAATGCCATGCATATGCTTATTAGAATAAACATCAAATAAGTAAGCAAAAGGACTGGTAATGTTATTGATCTTTGCCTTAAAATTTTTATCAAGTACATCAGAATTGCAAACATTAGTATCATTACTGTGAGCATTACAAAAAACAGACTCAAACTTAGGGGTGTAGCTTTAGGTGTTTGGCTTTCCATGCAATCCTTAGATCAATGGTGCTGATTTCTGCTTTAGCTCTTTCACATGTGGTAACCCTTAATCATATGTCAAGGTAATTGCCCGCTCTTTCAAGAACTTAGGAGGCTTTGGCTCTTTTTCCTCTTTTGTTGGCTCATAGCCCAAACCATGACTCATGATCTGCTCCTTCATCTCAAGAAAGTCACCAGACCATCTATACTTTCTCCTAGGCCTATGCTAAGAAAAAACTTCATTCCTTTCTAGCCACTTTTAGATCCATCTAGTTCTCATAGATCTCAACAACTTGAAAATCAGACACTAGTGGAACTGAACCATCTAGTTGTAATGCAACTATCTCCTCATCAGAATCAGTCCAGACATCTAAAGAACCCTCATCATAGCTAGAATTATTACAAATGTCAACAACCATTATAGACTGAGGTTCATTAGGCTTTTGGATGGGTTGGATATGTTCATTGGGCTTTTGGATGGGTGGATAAAGTCAATAATTCTATTAGGGTTATTTGGGGGTGATGGAGATCATGTAGATACCTGGTGTAGGTGGAAATTTTGGTTTAGGCATGGGGCTAGTGTAGGTTTTTTTGGGTTGATTTTCTGGGTTAATTATCCTTTTGGCATTAGGTCTTAGATATCATACTTAAGTTGAAAGCATCAGTTGGTGTCATGACTGTGGGTTTAGTGGAACTGACAATATTGGTTGATATCATAGCTAGGTGGGAGTGGATTTGATAGTGGTTTGGGTGCTAAGAGCTATAGGAGGTCTTGAGCTTTGACACGCTCCAAAACTTTGGAAAAGGGTTGGCTGAATTGTAAAAATCCCCTTTGGGTGTAGGACATAATTTGAAACTCAATAACTTTAATGCCACTTAACTAGCCAACCTCGGGGCCTCTTTCTAAAGTTGACCATAATTTTCTCTTATAGCTCAAATATCTTAGCGTTTAATATTTCATCAAGCATGGCCATAGTTTCTCCCATCCTAAGTAGTGCAGGTAAAATCTTTACTAGTCTCTTCCCTTCCCTAACCGAAGTAACCTAATTGGAAGTCTCTTTGGTGTGTTTTGAGGCTATGTTTGCTCAAAAAAATAGGATTTAAAGATTAACCTAAGTATGCTATGTACATGAATGCAATGCATGAATGGACCATTTTTTTCTTTTTTTTTTCCTTTACTTTTACAAAACCAAAACCGAACCGTACCAATAGAATCAAAACCAGACCATATAAACTGAACTAAAATCGGACCAAAGACTGAATAAAAAAAAAAAATCTCTAAAACCGAATCTTCGCCCCCTTATACCTTCAATTCTCACGTGCAGGGTAAGAAAAAATTCTATCCTAGGCTATGGTACACTGGACACACCAATAGGGGGTGGTCCAGGACGATCCTTCCCTCATAAATAAAAGATTTATATTCTTAAAGTTTAACCATAAGTAAGCATCCTCTTGCTTAACACGGGTTTTGAAATGAACTTGGGCCTATACACACATTGGGTTTATGCATAGGCCTAGGCTCATTTCAACTACCACTAGAACTTATGGTTTAAACAGTAAGGTTATAAATCCAGCACAAAAAAAATCTACGGGGTACCTAGGGTTGAAATCTATGGCTCATGGGCTTCATCAGGTAGGAAAATGGTCACCCATACGAGAGCTTGTCCATTAAGCACAATGGCCGGAGCTGTGGCTCTTTTATATACTCGAAGGTACGGGCATGGGGTGTTAGCATTCACCAATTCATCATAGCTCGAGTAGAACTATGGTCTACTTGGCTAGTACTAACGGGGCTAAAAAGGGTAAGGGTGATCCGTGTGATAGTGCAGTGCAATGCAAAAAGTTTAACAAAGGAATAATATTAGACTAATAGAAACATGTTGGAGTAACTATCCATTTAATCCCTAGTGGAGTCGCCAAACTGTAAGAGGAGGGGGGGGGGGGGGGGGGGTGAGGGACGTGAGGCGAAATATCATCCATTGGAATTATATAAAATGCACCAGGTGATGCCCAAGAAAGATGGTGGAGTCACAATAGTCTCACGTAAGTACCACCTCCTTAGACAGCATTTCCTAGACATGCACTTTATACAATCCTAATAGAATCAAACCACTGGTAAGTACTGTCTTCCCATAACACTACCACGGTACTAAGGATTTACGCCACGAAGGTATAGATAGACAGGAGTCGCCACCCGGGTAATAACCGGGACATATTCAGTGTTTCTTCCGAGGGTCATAGATTGCAACTTACTCCTTGCAGAGTTTCCACAACCGTTATTACCATAGCCCAATATCTAGGTTCGGGATAGTGGGTACGTAAGGGGAAGGTGTTAGGCACCCCTTACGCCTGGTCTAACCTCGTTGATTAGAGTGCCAGTCCTTTACTAATGTTTCTAGAAGTCTTGTTTATTATTCCTTTATTAAACTTCATCCTAAAAAATGCAATTCTAATCCTACATACACAAGTAATTCACAAAAGGGTTGTTGTTTACACACAATTTTCATGCACAAGTAATTCCTATCTATGGGGTTGCTAATTATTTAAATGATATTTAACAGATGACTAAAATTAATTTATTATTGAGAATTTAATCTACAAACAAATTCAATTTCAAATAACCCTACGTTTCTATTTAACATAATTAATTAATTTTCACCAAGTTAACCTAAGGATAATTGAACTAAGTTAATTATGTACATGTGTAATTTATTCTAATATCACATAAGGCCCAAACAATCACAACCTAATAATGATTTCTAACATGAAAATTTATTTTACAATTACCAAGTATTAAATTAAATTTATTTACATGCCAATATTAGTTTAATTTACAAACAAGATTAATTTTAATTTACAAAGTATTTATTTAAATTAATTACATGCAAAAGTCAGTTAAATTAAAAACAAAGTTAATTTTAATTTACCAAATAAAAGTTTTATTATTACTACAATTTCATGCCAATGGTTATTCAAGAAATTTAGAGCTACTTACCTGTTGATAAATACAGTTGCCATTGGGGCAAGCTACCCTTAAAAAAGGGTCTTCTCTTCTAGTATGGCAATGATATCCCTGGCTTACTCTCGTTTAGCTCCATATAAGCTCCACGCAAATGCCCTATTTGGTACTTACCTTAGGGCTACTTACCAATTTTGTTTGTAATAAAAAATAAAGAAATTAAAGAAAATAAAAGAAATAAAGAAAATATTAACAACAATTTACATTGGATTCTAACTCTAGTCTCCTAAAGGGTTAAGATTCCTAATTAGTTACAACTACCTAATGATCTAAGTCTTCTAACATGATCCAAATACTTCATACCACTTCTTGAATTAAAAGAACACAGAAAAATAGATCAAATATCAATTAAAACCCAAGAAAATACAAGAACATGCATAAATATACAATTTCTAAATTCTGGCAGATTAACGGTAGCAAGAAATCCAATTTTTAAAAATAGTTATACATGCCTAAAAATCATAAAAAAATTACAAATGATAGCTTAAATATCATACAAGATCATAAAATTTATAAATCAAATAAAACCCTAGCCAAATGGTTTACATAAATCGTAACTTTCTAAGTGACAGAATCGTACTACTTTTTTGTAAAATTCATAACTCATTAACTATAATAGATATGAAAAACCAATTGGAAAAGATTCATAAGATTCTAAAGTTAATTTTAGACACTAGATTTACACAAAAATATTAAGGAACAAGGGAGATATGGGCTCCACAAGTCGGATATCTTGCAAATCATATTTTACAGGAACCCTAACTTCAAATAGCCATAACTTACAAAGTATTAAAGCTTTTTTAGTGATTCTTGAGCCTAAAATTAATGGTATTTCATGTAGAATATGAATATAATTTTTACAATTTTTTTACAGATTCAAAAAATAAAGAAAAATAATAAAAATACGAGAGATAGAAACTAAACATGTGCAGAGTTGTGTATCTCCTCAAATTAAACATGATTACATGATCTATATGAACATATAAAATAAATTAAAGACAAAGAGCATAGAATTAAAATATTGTGTGGCATAGATCTTGAAAAGAAAACAATAAAAACTGACCTTCCAGAAATCTTGTATGAAAATCTTCTTGAAGAAAAGAAAAAATAAGGAAGAACTCAAAGAGTCTTGAATATCTCTAAATTTCCTATAGCTCTGAATTTTCTCTTCTTCTTTCCTTCCATTCTCCTTTTTCTTCCCTTCTCTAGTAGGGTATTTATAGGGTTTTGGGAGAGAGGTGTGATAGGGTTTGGAGTCTTAGGGTGATAAAGTTTAGATGACTTAAACAACTACGATTGCAGAATTCGGATAAGACTGGAATATGGGTGAGGTGTTTCAACCAATAGGAAGACAGGAAAAAATGAAAGGCACCAATAGGGAGTGAGGAAGAGGTGTGGTAGGGTTTGGAGTCCTAGTGTGATAAAGTTCAGATAACTTAAATGACTATGATTGATGAATTTGGACAATAGAAAGAGAGGGAAAGGGGGTGAAACCAATAGGGAGTGAGGAAGAGAGTGGGGCCAAGGAGAAAAGAGATATTTTGTTATTTTAATTTTCAGAAAATAATTAAATGGGTCGCATTTAAAATTCCTAACTAGGCTTTCTTAGGCCCATGGAGCCCAATTAAACTTGATTAGATCCATTTAAGAACTACCCTTATTAAATTTTAAAAAAATAAAATTTTATTTAAATTAAATTAATTTCCCCAAAACTTTATTATTATTATTATCATTATTTTTTCAAGATCATGCCACAAAATTAAATAATTCAGCTCCATGCCTCCAATTACATCTTACAGTCATATAATTTTTCATCATCGGGTTTCCCACGGCCTCAATGCACATACTCATCACAAAATAAGGGTCTACAATGGGTCAGCAAGATTATTTTTTGATTTGATATATATAACTGTGATAATACCATCAAAAATTAATTGTTTAACATACTCATGTCTTAAAGCAATATGTCCAGACTTGCCATTATAAATCTTGCTAAATGCTCTCGACATAGTAGCTTCACTATCATAGTGCAAAGAGATTGCTAGCATCGGTTGTGGCCACAACTTTATATCTAATAATAAATTTCTCAGCCATTCTGCCTCTTTGCCTCCTGCTGCTAAAGCAATAAACTCAGATTCCATTGTGGAATGGGTGATGCATGTTTGTTTCTTAGAAGCCCATGAGATAGCTCATCCACCTAAAGTGAATATCCAACCAGTTGTAGACTTATTATCATTAATATTAGTTATTCAATTGGCATCACTATAACTCTCAAGTACTGAAGGAAACTTATTGTAAAACAAGGCAAAAGACTTTGTCCTTTTAAGATAACCAAGAATTCTTCCAACAGCTCTCCAACGATCAACGCTAGGAATATAAGTATATCTTGAAAGTTTACAAACAACAAAAGTAATATCTGGTCTAGCACAATGCATAACATACATCAAACTACCAATTGTACTAGCATAATCTAATTGACTTACAGATCTTCCCGAATTTTCAACTAATTTGTGAGAAACATCAAAAGGATAGAATCTTATCAATATAATGAGATTGACTCAAAGTAAAACCTCCACTATGTTTTTTAATTTTAATACCTAAGATAGTATCGACTTCTCCTATGTCTTTCATTTTCAATTGAGAAGTTAAATACTTCTTTGTATCATTCACACCTTGCATGTTAGTTCCTATCATTAGCATGTCATCTACATAAAGACACACTATTATACCATAATCTTTTGTAAATTTAGAATAAATACATTTATCTGCCCCATTATGTTTAAAACCATGTGATAATATCACAATATCAAACTTTTCATGTGACATCCTTATTTTAGGTATTTTTGTACATTCTACTGTTTCGGTGACTAATGTCTGATCGGACAGCTAGAATGTCTGAAACTATATTTAAGCTAGAGTGAGGAGCCATAAATAAACTAAATAATAACCAAGCAAAGTTAAAGAGAAATCAAAGAAATGAGATGTAAAGGAGTGAGCATAAGGTTCCGGCGATGGGTAACCCTACTGGGAAGCGACTGTGAATACAATTGCCAACCCCAGGCTCGTGAGAAACCCTGTGAGATAATTATTTGGGACTAAATTGAAGAATTAATGAAGATTAAATGATAATAAAATATCAAGAAAATGTAAGAAACTTTAATGCTAATTGGTAAAGGCAATTATGATGTGATGAAAGCTATGAGGGGCATTTTAGTCATTTCACATTCAAAGATGAATTTTAACCTAAATGTCAATCAAAATGAGTGAGAACAAAACATTTAAAATGAATTAAAATCATGAATTGTGTAATGGAAAGGGGGAAAGAAAGAAAAGAAAATATAATTGAATTATGACATGAGCATGATGTCATGATGACCTAATTAAAAATTTAATTCAATTAAATTGAGGATAAATACATAAACATAAGATAAAACTCATTCAATTAAAAGTGATCTTCTTCCTCCCATAGCCTTGGCCGAAACCCATGCTCTTCCATCTTCCACCATTGTTTCTCCCCTTAAGCTTTAATTACCTTGAAATCTCACCATATTTCCCACAGTTACTTTCATTAAAACTTCCAATTTAACCTAGCTAAAGAGATTAGAAGCAAAAGCAAGCAAAGAAATTAAAGTTTGGGAAGCTTGGAAATTAACATAAGAGAGGTATGGACATTTAAGTTTTAAATTTTTAAACAATTCTTGAATTTAAGTTAGGATGTATAGAAATTTTAGAAGAAAATGATGAAATATGTGTATGCAGGGTTAAGCATGAATTTCAGCTAGCTTGCATGAAGGAGCTTTGATGTGCTCAATTCAATTTAAACTTGAATCCTAGCTTAGTTATGGTGATATATATAAAGTATACTTTGAATTGCATGATTTGGGTGATATGGTGGATTGGGATGATTAGGGTTTTGAACAATTTGGGGGTTTTGGTGCTATGATACACAAATGATATTTTTGATGCCAAATAATGATCAATTTATTTATTTTGATAGTGAATTGATGTTGTTGATTGAGTTGAATTAAAGAATTGGAAGTGTTGATTGTCTACTGGATTTCTGGACCTCTGAGTCTAGTGTGCTTACATGGTTATAAGTAAAGCTAGATAGCTCCAATTGATGTGAGGCCAATTCGAGATGAAACTTAAGACCTAAAGCCACAAATTTCATGAAGAGACCTTGCTCAGAAACTAACCACAAATTGCCTTAAAATTGGCTTGAATCTGGAATGACATATTCTGGAAACTATAGAAATAATTATATGAACAGTAAATGTTTAAATAGGCATAACTCACTGTAGAAAGCTCCAAATGACCTGATTCTTAAACTGATGGAAAGCTTAGACATATTAGAACATTTTTCATGGAGATCAGGAACCCTAATTCTGACCCTAACCCAACCAATTTGGTAGCCAAATTTCATCCAATAAATTTGCTAAAACCAAACATGACCTAGAAATTTTAGACTTCAGGCCATCTGACAAGTTGTGGCAAAAATGCTATAGCTCAGCTACAAAATTGAAAATGCAGTGATTCAAAAGCCAAAATCCTCATAAGACTTAGAACTACAATTTTGATGTTTTGACCAAAACCCAGAATCAGATGCAACTTAGGGAAATTGCTAGGAGAATTCAAGACTTCCCAATTTGAAAATTCCTGCACCTGGACAAATTAACCATTTGACACCCGGATATTAAATGATCTATAACTTTCAGTAAAAAACTACAATTGGGATGAGCCAAATTGATATGAAAACTTAAGAAATAGAGCTACAATTTTGGTTCAGAAACCTTACTCAAATTTTGAGTGTAAGGACCTCAAATATGAGTTGTAAATACTGACCTGAACCTGAAATCCTGCATGGATACGGTTAGGAGTCCAGGTTTTAATTAGCTATGACTCACCCTAGACAACCCCAAATTTAGTGACTCTTGAACCTGTGTAACCATGAGACATAGGAAAACAACTCATATGAAGAACACTAGGCCAAATTATAGCTGCAACTAGTCCAAATAGCTTGACAAAGTTGGGTTTTAGAATTTGCCCTGTTCTGTAATAGTATTGGTCACTAAACTAGTACTTGGTAAATTGTCCATAACTAGAGCTAGAAAACTCCAAATTAGATTATTCAAAAAGGAAATTAAACTTAAGATAATAAGGAACAACTTTCATGAAGAAAGTGTTGTCAAATTACTACAGTAGCTTGACCTAAAATGAGAGTGAAAATAAGACTGAAATTCTGGAATTCATGAAATACACTCACAACAAGTTGAAATATGATTGGTATTTATTGCTAATGAATCATTGAACATAAATGTGATATGAATATGCATTTGGGACCCATGTTCCCATCATGATTGAAACCAAAAATGCTATGAAGCATGAATATAAAATGTAATGAGAATATGAGACCTATGAATGCTTAAGAACACTAATATGCCCACGTATGCCTAGATTTTATGTATGGGTTGGATAGATTGGCATGCCAATAGGGTTCTGATTTGCGGTAGCGCTTATGGCTTTTTTGCCATTATGTTATCATGACTTTATGTCATTTTGTTATTTATGGCTTCTAGTCATTCTGTTACATGATGATGTATATGTTTATGCCTGATTGCTACTATGGCTTTTTTTAGCCATTCTATTGCATACCTGGTTGACATTATGTGTCCCATGGTATGACGGCCCGTGGCACAAGTGTGTCCAATGCTAGTTTACCTGCTTATCCAGTCCAGTCAGTCTGTTATAGGTTACTTAGGCAGTGAAAAGTATTAATGAGATTAAATATGTGTTGAAACGAAAAAGGAAATTAAATATCAAAATAAAGAAAAAGAGAGATCCCAACAAAATAAATGTTCACAAAGATCAATAAAATAAAAAATGATGTTTAAGATCATTATAGGACCAACTAATAAGATGCGTAAGAGTCAATATCATAAATTTTAATTAGCCTTAAACAAATCTATATTTCATTAAATATGCATTTTTTTGATAAGTATTACAAACCTGAAAGTATTACTTTTATTTGTATATTATATTTTCATTGTATTATTGCGCTACTAAGCAGAAATGCTTAGCATGTTGGATTTTCTATGCGTAGGTACTGAAGATAAAATCCAGGGGCCTCAGACTGGGATTTTTGAGAGTACGGATCTACAGATAGTGTCCAGTGTCACCTCATCGTTGCAGTGCATTTTGGTAGGGCCCACATGTATCATATTAGTGTATTTTATTTTTGTTTATTGTAATTAATTCTGGAGTTGTAATGTGAATTATAAGTTTGTGTAATTAATTTGTACATAATATAAATTAATACAATTGTAAATTCCATGTATAATATGAGTTGAAATTTTGATATGAAAATTTCATGGAAATGGCAATGGATGAGAATGGATGATATTATTTGATATTATGGAATGATGAAAAATTGAAATTCAGATGAGCTTATAAATTGGAATGTGAAAGTTGATATGAAATTCTTAAACAGGTGAATAGTGTATACGCCAAGTATCAATAAAACTTGTAACACCCCCGTTTGCATAGCCTAGTATATTTCACTGTTCCGGTGACCGAAGTTGGTCCGGACAATTAAGAGGATTAAAACTACACTTAAGACAACTAGATAAACCATAAACACAAATAATTAATAATGTCCAATTAGTTAAGTATAAACAAGAAAAACAAAACATATGAAGTTAAACGAGCCGAGAGTTACAGCGATGGGTGACCCTCTTAGGAACGACTGCGAAGTCATTTTTAACTCAAATTTTGAACCGTAAAATGTGACGCCGCGGTCTTTAGGACCCTTATAAACACAGTGGAAAAGAGAAAATTATGAAAAAGAACTGTTAAGCTAGTCAAATAATTAGGTCAGGGAGCTGGAAAAAATATGGAATTAATTGCAAACTAGGATGAACCGGCGAGGGGCAATTTGGTCAATTGACCCCGAGAGCTGACTCCTGACCTAACTGTCAAATAAAATCTGAGAAAAGAAAATTTCGGAATCGAGAATTAAATTAAAGAACTAATAGAAAAATAAAAAGAAAAAAAAAAGAAAAATGAAAAAGTTAAAAAGGTAATGACAACATGTGGTGACACATGCATGATGCCATAAGTATTTTAATTAAAAATTTATTTAATTAGAATTATGGTCTTCCTAAGACATAAAATAAGAAAAAGAAAAGAACAAAAAAAAATGGTTTCTTCTCCCATTCCCGTCACCTCTCACCTCTCTCTCAAAATCCACCATTGAAGCTTGATTTCAAGCTCCATAAACCCTAAAAATCTCCCATAAATTCTCTAATTTTGTTGATTAAACCTTGTTTGGGCAACTAGAAAAGAAGATCGATCAAGAAATTTTGAAAGAAAAGTGAAGGTTTTGGGTGGTTGAATTTCAAAGAGAAAGGTTAGTCAAGAATCCTCTCAATTCTTCTTATATTCATGAATTTGCACTTGAAGTGAACTAGTATTGTTGAAAATAAAATAAAAAATACATATTTAGGAATATAATGAAATTCAGCTAGCTTAGAGGTAACTTGAAATTGATAGATTTTGATACAATTAAAAGGGTAGGCAAGCTTGATTGAAGGTGTAGTTGAGGTTTATATAGTTTAATTGCATGAAATGAGCTAAACATGGAAATTATGGTTTTGGACATTAGGTTTTGGAGACCAAAAATGTGAGAAACTTGTAAATGGTGTTTTTGACCTAATGTGAAGTGAGAAATGGTCATTTGTGACCTAATTAAGTATGTTAGAAGTGTTTGAATCAAAGCCAAATTCGGATTGGGTATGTACCATGACCAAAAGTCAACTTTGAGGGACCAAAACTTGAATTTTACAAGTCCAATTGATATGGGATCAATTGCAAATGAAAATAGGCACTAAATGACACAATTTTCATTTAGGAAGCATGCCCAAAAAGTGAACAAAACCTAGTGAACAAACTGACCAAACTTGAAAATCTGCAGTATGAACAGTACACATGAACAGTAATTGTGTTTGGGTCATAACTTGAGCTAGGAAGGTCTAAATAACTTGAAAGTTTATCAGTGGTTAGATGAGAAACCCAAATTATGCCATTAACCAAGTCATTTGGCCACCCCAATTTGGTGACTCAAATCTGCCAGCACCAGAAAATTACCTAGAATTCTGGGTTGTTAAGATTTACTTTTAATCATATGTTTTAAATACTTATTAGAAAATGCTCACCACTTGTCAAAAGTAAGAAAATTGTTTTAAAATCCCTTGTAGAGTACTTAATGAGTTATCGGTAGATGAAGTTCGGTAGTTCATTAGGTATTCTACAGGACCATGTTATGCCTTACAGAGGGGTAAGGTGTGACATGTTTTAGTGGTATTAGAGCAAAAATTTTTAAAGTATGTTTTAACTTGAGAATTTGTGCCTTTTTTGTTAAGTACAACTGCTCAATGTCCATATTTATTACATACAATGCATTACATCATAAATATGAACTAACGGAGGGAAATCTCCTTGTGTTACTTGTTCAGGTGATACCCTAACTTCAGCCTGAAATGGAAGAAGGGGATCGCTCAGTTGAGTAGTTTGTTGAAGTTGAGGCACAAGGGGAAGCCCCAGCTTTGTAGAATGTTAGTGGATCTATAGCACCAGCCCCACAAATGGCGCAGTTTCCTGTACAGTTCGCATAGCAGATGGCTGTGATGTTTCAACAAATGGCTGGGGGTATGCCTGCTCAAGCTCCACCCCAGACATCTATGGCACAACCACGGCCTCCGACCAGACAGTATGATAAATTACTAAAGTATGGGGTTGCAGAATTTAAGGGTACAGTGGACCCTTTAGAGGTAGAGCAATAGCTTGAAAGAATGGATAGAGTATTTAAGAAGCTATACTGCCAAGATGAACTGAAGTTTGAGTATTCTGTGTGTCTCCTGCAAAGGTATGCGTATGATTGGTGGAAGACCATTCCCCACAGCTTAGCTGAACCACCTGTGCTGACCTGGGATGACTTCATCAGAGAGTTCAGACAGAAATACATCCCAGATGCATATGTTGATTAGAAGTTACAAGAGTTTCTGAGTCTAAAACAAAGCAACAGAACAGTGGCAGAGTATGAGAGGGAGTTCTCCCGCTTAAGTCATTATGCTGGGTGTCTCCTTACTACCAGCAAGGCAAGGTACAGGAGATTTGAGACAGGTTTGAAGCCCAGTATAAGGATGCAAGTTGTGAGATTCCGACACAGCAACTTCTCAGAGCTCATGTTTCAAGCACTTAAGCTGGAGAGAATTGAATCAGAAGCAACCCCAGTGAAAGAAAATTCAGAAAAAGCTGAGAAATCAGAAAAAGACAAGGGGGAAAAGTCAGTAGAGCCGAGTTCTGGTGGTACCTCTGGAAAGAAAAAGAAGTTTAGTGGACCCAACAGGGTCGAGGTGGAAGATTTGGTAGGGGCAGATTTTCCGGATAGAGACCCCCTAGGTCTGGTTAGCAGTCGAGCAGGGGTTCACATCCTGCCCGCCCCTGTGAGAATTGTGGCAAGATTCATGGGGGGGGGGAGTGTTATTGGGCCACTGGAGCCTTCTTTAACTATGGAGGCAAGGGCCATATAGCTAAAGACTGTACTAGTGCTCCAAGATATGGTCCAGCTCCTACCACTGCCGAGGGATCTATTCAGAATCCTGCTCCAAGAGGTTCACAGTCAGTTGGCAGAGGAAAAGGCAGAGGTAGAGGCACTACTTCAGGCAGTCAGGGCACAGTTGGTTAGTCAGCACAGGGAAGTGCTTTAGTCAGGGTTTATTCAATGAGACAATGAGAAGAGGCTAAGACTTCCAATGTAGTAGCTGGTATATTTTCTATCTTTGATCAAGAAGTATTTGTGTTGTTTGATCTGGGTTTAACCCATTCATATGTTAGTGCTAGCATGGTCAGTTCACTTGCTGTTCCATGTGTGCAAATGGTTTTTGAAGTGCTAGTAACTAGTCCGTTAGGACAAGAGGTCCGGGTCAACAGAATCTATAGAGACTGTCCTTTGGTGATCCAAGGACATGTTTTCCTGTCAGACTTGATTGAAATGCCCTTCAAAGAGTATGGTATCATCTTGGGCATGGATTGGTTAGCCAGGCATCACGCCATGATTGACTGTAGACTGAAGACAGTCACTTTTGGTCTCCCTTTGTTCGGTGATGTGGTAATACATGGGGAGAGGCATTTACTGCCATCAAACATCATTTCGGCTGCACTAGCTAGAAGGATGATCAGAAAGGGGTGTGAAGCATACTTGGCACATGTGATAGACACCCAAGTGGGGAGTCCAGCACTGAGGGACATCCCTACAGTATGTGACTTTCCGGATGTGTTTCCTGATGAATTTCCAGGATTACCTCCAGAAAGAGAGGTGCAGTTTGAGATTAATGTTATGCCTGGTGTGGACCCAATCTCCATAACACCATATAGAATGGCACCTGCAGAATTGAAAGAGTTAAAAGTGCAATTACAAGAATTGCTTGACAAGGGCTTTATCCGCCCTAGTGTGTCACCTTGGGGAGCGCTAGTGTTGTTTGTTAAGAAGAAGGATGGCACTCTTTGCTTGTGTATTGATTATCGGCAGTTGAATAAGGTGACGATAAAGAACAGATACCCATTGCCCCGTATTGATGACTTGTTTGATCAGTTGAGGGGTGCAGCTGTGTTCTCCAAAATTGACCTGAGATCAAGTTACTATCAGCTGAAAGTACAAGAGCAGAGTATTGCTAAAACTGCCTTTAGAACTCGTTATGGCCATTATGAGTTTTTGGTTATGCCATTCGGGTTAACTAATGCTCCGGCTGCTTTTATGGATCTGATGAACACTATCTTCAGACCATACCTCAACTAGTTTGTTGTGGTATTCATAGATGATATATTGGTCTATTCAAGGAATGCAAAAGAACATGATAGACATCTGCGGATTGTACTGCAGACTTTGAGGGAGAAACAGCTATACGCCAAATTATCGAAGTGTGAGTTTTGGCTGAAGGAAATATCTTTCTTGGGGCATGTAGTATCAGAAGAGGGCATTAAGGTAGATCCAAGTAAGATTGAAGCTGTCCTTAATTGGAGGCCACCCAGAAATGTCATAGAGATTCGTAGTTTTCTGGGTTTAGCTGGATATTACCATAGATTTGTGAAGGGATTCTCCATGTTGGCATCTCCATTGACCAAGCTGCTTAGAAAAGATGTGAAATTTCAGTGGATGGATAAATGCTAACAGAGTTTTGATGAATTGAAGAAATGTTTGATTGAAGCTCCAGTCCTGACTTTACCTACTCTGGGTAAAGAATACACCGTTTATAGTGATGCTTCTCACAATGAGTTAGGCTGTGTATTGATGCAAGATCGAAATGTCATTGCCTATGGATCACGCCAGCTGAAACCGCATGAGAGGAATTATCCAACACATGATTTGGAGCTTGCAGCTATTGTGTTTGCTCTTAAGATCTGGAGACATTATTTGTATGGGGAAAAGTGTTACATCTACATAGATCATAAGAGTTTGAAGTATTTGGGCACCCAGAAAGAGCTGAATTTGAGACAGAGGAGATGGTTAGAGTTAACAAAAGACTATGATTGTCTAATAAACTATCAACCAGGGAAAGCTAATATTGTGACTGATGCCTTAGGTCGCAAGACTATAGCAAGTCTACTAGTTACTCCTTTGTCTTTGGTACATGAGTTAAGATCATTGCATGCCAGCTTAGAGATGAATGATGATGGAGTGTTGATTGATCATATCAGAATGGCTGCTCAGAACGACCAGAAGTATCAGAAATTATTAGAAGAAATCCGGCAGGGCAAGAAACCAGAATTCTCAATCATAGATGATGGTCTACTGCTACACCATGGCAGAATGTGTGTTCCTAATGATGTTGAATTGAGGAAGATCATTTTGAAGGAAGCACATGAGCCTCCTTTTGCCATGCACGCTGGTGGCACAAAAGTGTATAGAGGGCTAAAAGAGCATTATTGGTGGATGGGTATGAAAAGAGATGTGGCAGAGTTTGTTTCCAAATGCCTAACTTGTCAGCAAGTAAAGGCAGAGCATCAAGTACCTGCTGGGTTGTTACATCCACTACTAGTACCAGAATGGAAATGGGAGAGAATAACGATGGATTTTGTAATGGGACTTCCGAGGACACAAAATAGTCATGATGCAGTATGGGTCATTATTGACAGACTAACCAAGTCTGCTCATTTTCTGCCAGTCCGGATGGATTACAATTTTGAAAGATTGGCCAAGTTGTACATCGATGAGATTGTGAGACTGCATGGAGTGCCAGTATCCATTGTATCAGACAGAGATCCTAAGTTCACTTCTAGATTTTGGGGTAGTCTTCAGAGGGCCCTAGAGACTAAATTGAACTTCAGTACTGCATTCTACCCACAGACAGATGGCTAGTCTGAGAGGGTAGTTCAGATCTTGGAGGACATGCTACGGGCTTGTGTGATTGAATTTGAGGGCAGTTAGGATACACACTTGCCTTTGATTGAGTTTGCTTACAATAACAGCTACCAATCCAGTATTGGGATACCTCCATATGAAGCTTTATATGGCAGAAAATGTAGAACCCTGTAGTGTTGGGATGACGTGGGTGAAAGAAAGATGATTAGACTCGAAATTGTTCAGCAAACTGAAGAGAAAATCAGGGTGATCCGAGATCGACTTAAGATTGCATCAGACCATCAGAAGTCCTACATTGATTTGAAGAGAAGGGATATTGAGTATGCAGTGGGTGAGAAAGTATTCCTTAAGATTTCTCCTTGAAAGAGAATTATGAGATTCGGCAGAAAGGGAAAACTGAGTCCTCGTTTCATTGGGCCATATGAGGTTATGGAAAGAGTGGGTCCTTTGGCATATCGTTTGGCACTACCTCCAGAGTTGGAAAAGATACATAATATCTTCCATGTGTCAATGTTGAGGAGGTAT
Source organism: Hevea brasiliensis (assembly GCF_030052815.1). Taxonomy (NCBI): domain Eukaryota; kingdom Viridiplantae; phylum Streptophyta; class Magnoliopsida; order Malpighiales; family Euphorbiaceae; genus Hevea; species Hevea brasiliensis. Next base: position 42,479,931 of record NC_079506.1, on the reverse strand, counting down.
CGATCAGACCCATCTCATGTACTACTAGTAGAGGAAATCGAAGTGAATCCAGACCTCACATATGAAGAAGAACCCATAGTGATTCTGGCTTATAAGGTGAAGCAGCTACGAAACAAGCAAATACCGTTGGTAAAAGTGCTGTGGAACCATCATTCGGGCTAGGAGGCTACTTGGGAACGAGAGGAGGACATGAGGAGACAAAGACCATACTGCTCAGAGATTGATACTGTGTAAAATTCGAGATGAAATTTATTTAAGGGGGAGAATTGTAACACCCCATTTGCATAGCTTTGGTATATTTCATCGCTCGGTGGATCAAGTCGGTCCGATCAAGGAACAGAAGCGTGAAAAACACAAGTTTATACCATTGAATTCAAAAATTTTCACCTAGGGTCACATGCATCATGCAAGATTTATTTTTATCTATTTGATTTCAATGATAAATAACATATTAAAACTCTTTTAATATGTTTTTGGATCTGTATTTGCCATTTAAGATTTTAAAAATAATCAGATTAATTTTAGAACCTTAGATTAAATCAAGAACGATTACACTAACCTCTTGATGCACTGCAGCGTGTCTGCGCCTTTGAGATTTGTCTTCAGGACACCAGATGTTGTCCCTCTAGCTTGTCCACACCAAGAACACCTATGGAAGCCCTTGAATAGCTTCTAAACTTTTTCTATTAATTAGAAAATCAAGTTCTGCCTTTTAAGAGATTAAAGATGTAAACAGGACACTAGAAACAATTTCTAGTATTCTTAATTCAAGAGATTGATGGCTAATCTCTTTGAATTGATAAGAGATGAAGAAGAAGAGATGAAAACCCTTAAAGTGGCATGACAAAGGTGTGTGGCTGCTTGTTGTTTTTTCTTTTCATAACCACACTTAAATAGCTAGGTTAACACATTAAACCCTAGCCACATGTCACCTTTTGATTAGCTCTAGGTTTAAGTGACCCAATCACATTGTGCCAAGTGTCAAACCTATATTTAATCTTGATTTTAATCATCTTACATGATTAAAAAAAACATTTGGCAAGCTCATAATCCCATGTGTCACCATCTCATGGTGCCACGTGTCACACTGTGAAATGACCAAAATGCTCCTGTGTCTTAATTTTGAGTTCTTAACCCAAAATAATTATTTTCTTCTTCTAATTAATTTATATAAAATATAAATTAATTAATTAATCTCTATTAATTAATTTCTCATTAATTAAATTCATATTTAAACACTTTAAATATAAATTTAATTTATACTACACATCCAATAATCTAGATTTGGTTTCAAGTCATGCTAGGGACTTTGCAATTTAATTGCAAACCAAACCTATTTAATTAATCAATTAAACTCTTTAATTAATTAATTAAATCATATTTAAATAGGTGATAACTTGTGTATGTGTGTGACTTACTAGGCTCATCACTAATTGGCAATGAGACATGATATCAACTCTTAATATCATCATAACTCTTTCTTACCATAAATGATTTCTCTAAATCATTTTATGAACCTCATAGACCATGGTTAACACCTAGCATAGCATGCCATGGCCACCCAATTAGTAATAAGGTTTACCTTAAATGAACCTATAATCATATGTTACCATGCACTAGAATCTCTCTGTTACAAAATCCCAACTCAAGCCGAGTCATGGTTTATGTCAAACTCCATTTGCTATGAATATTATGTTCTCTTTTAATTCCAGTTCTTGATTAAAAGATTTTCTCATCAGAAACTCTTTTCTGAATAAATCTATCTGTCCTAGCCAGGAACTTGAAACATCAAGAACAATTAAATGAACATAGGATTTTATCTCTATTTACTTAGAGGAACAGATTCCATCTTGATCAACACCTACCTCCATATATAACTAGCAGGAGCCAACACATGCCCATATACCCATACACAGTACAAGTATGAAAGTAGTATCAAACTCAAACTACCTATATACAAGATAACTGTGCTATCTCAGGTCTAAAGATTATATGCATTGATATGATTTATGACAAAACATTGACAAGAGTAAACTCCATGTGCTTGTCATAAGTGTCACTGGTTCGGCCTACTTATCATTTATAAGTGCCTATCATGTTTGTTATATGGCATGAGACTCACCATTCCATCTTATTTATATCTCATATAAATAACTTGGGAACAAACATGAATACAATCTTTCTGGATAAGTCATGTCCTTATTATGAAGTATCCTCGATTGTGAACCTATTTATGATACTTTGTGCTAGAAATATTGTCACTCATATTCTTAACAACTTAAGAATAATATTTCTAACAAAATATCAATGGACCTTTTCTATTACACATAAATATATTATGTAAACGAAAAAGTGGAAATGCCTTTTATTAATAAAAATATATACAAGATACATACTAAATGATATGCTCTAGGGCATACTACTAACACGGACAATTAAGCGGATTAGAACCACACTTAAGACAACTAGATAAACCATAAACACAAATAATTAGTAATGTCCAATTAGTTAAGTACAAATAAGAAAAACAGAACATAAGAAGTTAAACGAGCCGAGAGTCACAGCGATGGGTGACCCTCTAGGGAATGACTACGAAGTCATTTTAAACTCAAATTTTGAACTATAAAATGTGGCGCCGCAGTCCTTAGGACCCTTATAAACACAATGGAAAAGAGAAAATCATGAAAAGAACTGTTAAGCCAGTCAAATAATTAGGTCAGGGAGCCAGAAGAAATATGGAATTAATTGCAAACTGGGATGAACCGGCGAGGGGCAATTTGGTCAATTAACCCCGAGAGCTGACTCCTGACCTAACTGTCAAATAAAATCGGAGGAAAGAAAATTTCGAAATCGAGAATTAAATTAAAGAACTAATAGAAAAATAAAAAAGAAAAAAAAAAGAAAAATGAAAAAGTTAAAAAGGTAATGACATCATGTGGTGACACATGCATGATGCCATAAGTATTTTAATTAAAAATTTATTCAATTAGAATTATGGTCTTCCTAAGACATAAAATAACAAAAAGAAAAGAACAAAAAAATTGGTTTCTTCTCCCATTCCCGTCACCTCTCACCTCTCTCTCAAAATCCACCATTGAAGCTTGATTTCAAGCTCCATAAACCCTAAAAATCTCCCATAAATTCCCTAATTTTGTTGATTAAACCTTGTTTGGGCAACTAGAAAAGAAGATGGATCAAGAAATTTTGAAAGAAAAGTGAAGGTTTTGGGTGGTTGAATTTCAAAGAGAAAGGTTAGTCAAGAATCCTCTCAATTCTTCTTATATTCATGAATTTGCACTTGAAGTGAACTAGAATTGTTGAAAATGAAATAAAAACAACATATTTAGGAATATAATGAAATTCAGCCAGCTTAGAGGTAACTTGAAATTGATAGATTTTGATACAATTAAAAGGGTAGGCAAGCTTGATTGAAGGTGTAGTTGAGGTTTATATAGTTTAATTGCATGAAATGAGCTAAACACGGAAATTAGGGTTTTGGACATTAGGGTTTAGAGACCAAAAATGTGAGAAACTTGTAAATGGTATTTTTGACCTAATGTGAAGTGAGAAATGGTCATTTGTGACCTAATTAAGTGTGTTAGAAGTGTTTGAATCAAAACCAAATTCGGATTGGGTATGCACCATGACCAAAAGTTAACTTTGAGGGACCAAAAATTGAATTTTACAAGTCCAATTGATATGGGACCAATTGGGAATGAAAATAGGCACTAAATGACACAATTTTCATTCAGGAAGCATGCCCAAAAAGTGACCAAAACCTAGTGAACAAATTGACCAAACTTGAAAATCTGTAGTATGAACAGTACACATGAACAGTAATTGTGTTTGAGTCATAACTTGAGCTGGGAAGGTCTAAATAACCTGAAATTTTACCAGTGGTTAGATGAGATATATACCTAAAACTTTCATGAGGAACATAAACCCAAATTATGCCATTAACCAAGTCATTTGGCCACCCTAAGTTGGTGACTCAAATCTGCCAGCACTAGAAAATTACACAGAATTGTGGGTTGTGTCCAATCCGGCAGCCATGGTTCAAATGGCCATAACTTGAGTTACAAAACTCCAATTGGGGTGATTCAAAAAGGAGAATAAACTTAAGACATTAGAAAACATTTTCTATGAAGAAAGTTTTGCCAAATTCCAATAGTAAAGTGACCAATGGAATAGTGCAACTTAGGACTCCAAAACTAAAAATTGGCAATTTTGCCTAAAAGACCTAAGTTTTGAGAAAACAACCAAACCAACAAATTTAGTGATCAAAATGTGGTATGTGGGTGAAGTTGGAATTCCCATACCTATTAAGCCTTAAAAAGTCAACAATTTGACTTGAATAGTATAGTGAATAGTAACCCGAAATACAAAAATCTAAGGAACGTCGAGTTTAACACGTTAAAGCTGGGTAAAAGTGAAGTTAAATTTATTTTTGGATTTATGTTAAGTTATGATACTGAAACACTGTAAAATTGTGTGTTTCAGTTGAAAAGAATACCGGGAAAGAACCCGAGGAACCGAGTCAAGGCCAAGAGGCGACTCGCTTGAGGTTTGTGCACAACGTATACTTTTTATAATTATCTTCTGCATACTGTTTTGAATAATGTGAAATATTGAATTATGGCATTCTTATGATGTTTGATTTAAATTGTGAAAGTTTGTAACACCCTCCCCGTAGCAACTCCGTACATTCTACTGTTTCAGTGACCGGTGTCGGTCCGGACAGCTAGAACGTCCGGAAAAATATTTAAACTAAAGTGAGGGACCAAAATTAACTCAAATATTAATGAGAAAAATTTAGTAAAAATTTTAGAAATAAAATACAACCAAGTTAAACGAGCCGGTGCCCAAGCGATGAGTAACCAGAGGTAAGTTGCGGTTCTCGCAACGAGGAGCCCTAGACCCGGAAAAAAATTCATAAAATAATTTTTGGGACTCCAGAGAAGGGTCATTGAGGTTCCTATGGCATTAGAATGCCATAAAAATATTTAGAAAAATTTTTCAATCGGTACAGCCAATTTTGACCCGTTAAGCCAAACGGAGGGCATTTTGGTCATTTTGCCTTCAGAGACGATTTTTGGCCGACTTGTCCAGTTGAGTAAATAATTATTATGACATAAAATATGAATTAATGTTGATGAAAAATTAATTTGAAGCTAGTAGAAAAGAAAAGAAAAGAAAATAAAGAAAATTAAAGATAATGACATCACATGATGTCACTCACTTAATCCCAACCAATCACAAGTTAATAAGCATTCTTAAAACACTTAAAAGAGTCAAAATGGACCAAAATAAATCTGCTCTTCTTCTTCTTCTTCCTCCAATACGTGACTCTCTTCTCCATAGCCTCCATAGAAGTTTCTTTCATCACTTTCATTTTTCCCATGAATTTCCACTACTAAACCCTAAGTCACCTTCATCAAAACTTGTCCATACCTCTTGGGGAAGTGTTTGGCAGCCAAGAAAAGGAAAGGAAGTGAAGTTTGAGTTGGGAAAAATCTGCCCTATTCAAGGTTAGTGCACATATATACTCAAAACTCTTTATTTCCATGCTAGAGACTTGAAACAAGTATGAATTTGTAACTTAAATGAACCAAAATTATGTGTATGCCTACTATGATTTTCGGCAGCCCTAAGGAAGGAACAATGATGGAGTGTTTTTGATGGTTTTAATGGACTTAGAATGAATTAGAGATTATGTTTAAGGTGTATATACACATATATAATGAATGGAAGTGCTTAATTAGGTGTATGTGTGAATCATAAGGGAAAACTAGGGTTTTGAGAAGTGAAAAATTGACTTGGCTCAGGAAATTGTTAGAGAACATCTTAATGGTCAATTAGTGACCATTTTAGGTATGTTGACCATGAATTGGACTGAAAAATAGTATAGCCAAGTGAATGTGTAGGCTGCCTTGTTAGTGCAGTAGAGTGACTGAAAATTCAGTCCACTTGGACTGCCATAACTTGGGCTGTGTTAGTCCAATTGATGTTTGGACAATTGGACATGAAACTAGGCTTATAATGGCACATTTGTTCTGAAGAAACCATGCCCAAAAGACCAAAGCAAGAGGACCAAAAGTTGGCCCCAATCCGGATACCCTGCAAACAGCCCCTGCAGAAATGACCAAATGAACAGTAACAGTAACTGTTCATTTGGCCATAACTCACTGTAGATATGGTCAATTGACCTGAAAGTCAGCAACAAGATAGGATATAGACAAACAACTTTCATGAAGAACATCACCCTAAATTATGCCATTAACCCATTCAAATTATTGGGCAAAGTTGAGTTATCAAACCTGCAACTCTGCAGATTTTCATTTGAGCAGTAATGTTTGGAGGACTATAACTCTCTCTAGAAAACTCGGATTTAGGCGATTCTTGAACCGATGGAAACCTAAGGTATGGTAGAACATTTCATAAGAAGAAAGTTAGACCAAATTATGAACTTAACTTGATCAAATTACTGACCAAAGTTGGACCAAAAATCTGCGGACCCAAAATCTCGGCATGAGCGATTGCACGTGAACAGTAAACTTATTTTGGCCATAACTTGAGCTACAAAACTCCAAATGGAGTGATTCAAAAAAAGAAATTCAACTAGACAAAATAAGGAACAACTTTCATGTTTACCATTTCCTCAAATTCCCACTGTAAAAATAACAAATGTAACAGTAAAAATGAAGCACCAAATCTGAAAATTTTATTCAATTAGCATTAAGCTTAGAAATGGTATTGGCAACCAATACCAACAAGTTTTAAATGCAAAATGTGGTATGTATGAAGTGCCAAAGTCAATGTACATATTTTTTATGCAAAAGTCAACTTTCTTGTTGACCAATGAGGTGAATAGTGACACCAAAACCAAAAATTGACAATTTTGCCAAAATGACCTAAGCTTTGAGAAAGTGACCAAAACTAACAAGTTTTGAATACAAAATGTGGTATTTTGGGAGTGTCAAAACCAATGTACCTATTGTTTATGCAAAAGTCAACATTTTAGTTGACTAATGAAATGAATAGTGACATGAAAACTTGAAATTCAAAAATTGTGAAACTTAAAAGTGCAAAATGCCCTAGTAGGCCTAATGTGATTGGTTTGGATAGATTGGCATGCCAATAGGGTATTGTTTAGCAGTACTGCTGTCACACCTTACCCCTCTGTAAGGCATAACATGATCCCGTAGTATACCTAATGAATTACCAACTCCGTCTACTGATAACCCATTAAATACACTACAAGGGATTTTAAAAACTTTTCTTACTTCTTTTACAGTGGTGAGCACTATTTACAGGTGTTAAAAACTTTGGTGAACTGAGGTGAAACAACTAACTCATTTGATTTATTTGGAATTTCTGTAAAAATTTTGGCAAGGTGCCATCTGTATTTTGGATAAAACAGTTCTTCAGAAAACCTGTAAAAAAAAACACTTCAATAATTTTCCAAATCTCAACTCCAATACATTTCTCAACACAACAATTTATCAACACAATTCCATAGGAATTTTTCAAAGTCCGAGATAAGGAAATGTAATACAACTTTTACCATCCAAAACACTCATAATTAATTTACAACTTCAAGGTACAATTTAATTTACAACTGCTCAAAATCAGAAAGAAAATATACATACAGTGTCATACATTACAGTACAAAATGCAAAATACTGGTATACTCATAATACCAGGAAATCCCTCGCTGGATGTATATGCAGCCTAGTCTGCTGCCCTGTCTATCTCTCTACCTGCGACAGCAATAAAAAGCTATCGCTGAGACAATGTCTCAGTGGTGCACAACATTAACCAAATCCAATTTAAATCACAATTCATAAGTCATGTAAATAGTGGATACTTAAAATCATAATTAAATTCAAGACAATAATTGTCAATAAGAATTTAAACTCCATTTCTCAATATCACAATAATTTTCCATAAGTCAGATCAGGTTTGAATTCAAAAGACAGTATATGTCAATGAGAGTTTAAATCCATTTCACAATCTCACAATACACATCAATAAATCACACACAGCTTAATCATGATCCATAATTCAATTCATCCCAAAAGCCGATGGCTAATGAGGTATTCAATTCATCCCAAAAGTCGATGACTAATGAGGAATAACATGGCTAGCTAGCAAAAATATGAGTACTCATTCTATTCGTCCTCAACAGGCACACACCTCAACACTTCAGCCAGAGAGGGAATTCAATTCATCCCACTAGACAAGCTAGAGAGGAATATAATCAATATACATGATAGCTGTGGTTTCAAACCATTTCTAATGCTTTTTAATCAATAAGTATCCATCAATGTCATTCAAACCATTTTTCACAGTTTCAAACTATTCACAATATTTTTCAATCAATAAATATTCCTCAAACACATTTCCATAATTTAAGATAATGATATACAAATAATCAATATTTATTTCCATTGAAAATAATTCAAAAGAAACAGTTGTTGTGCACAAACCTCTGATGACTGTCTCCTGGTCTTGACTCAGTATTTCTTTCCCTTTTGCTGAGTCCCTTGCTACTGAGAAAACACAATTTGAAGTGTTTCAGTACCAAATTAAACTGTCTCTATCGATGGGGTTTGGTAAATAATGCACTGAACTCAATTATTCGCTTAATCACCTAATATACCGACCCTCGATGCGTTTTAGGTAAATTAGGTTTTAGTGTCATTAATATGTCACACTCGATAGGGTTTTAGGTTTGGTATGTTTTACCAAAGTCATTTCCTCGCTTAGTGCATTTTAATGCAAATTGCTGGATTCCGGAACACTGGTTTGACCTAACCGGACGATCTAGTTCCCTCGGTTTTCGGGTCTCGGTCGAAACTACAAACTTGTAGATCTAGGTCTTATTGCACGCGGTGCAAAATTTCAGGTCAATCCGAGTTAAGTAGACCAAGTTATGGTCATTACACTATTGCTAGTCAAGTGGTACCATTTTAGGTCAATTTTAGGTCAAATTGGTAAATTCTGGTTCGGCCAGTTTTTGGACCCGAACTTGTGCAAGTTGTTTGACTTGCTTATGGTCATTTCTGGGTTTTGGTGTCTTCATAAGACTTGTAGGTATGGGTCTTAACTATTCATGGTTAAAATTTCAGGTCAATTGGACCTGGTTTGAGTGAGTTATGGCCTAAACACTCACTGCTGCCCAATTTGTCATTTTTCAGGTCCTAATTGCATCTAATCCGAATTGGTCAAATTTTTAGGTCACCTTGCAAGCAGAATTTTGGCATGGTTTCTCAATGAAAGTTGGCACATTTTGTGCCTAGTTTCACCTCAAATTGGTCTCATACTAATTGAGGTTACACATTCAAGGTTATAGGCCAAAATATACACTGCCCTTAATATGCATTACACACCCCAACTTCAAACACACACTTACCTTTGCAAGGTTTACTTCCATACCCTACCAAACTGTTTTGGCACATTACCAACAACATTTTCTACATAACATTAGCATTATTTTGGGCAGATTCCAATCACCCTCAACACACCAAATATCATTCACAATTACAATTTCTAAGTACCATTACAAACACACCTAAACATTACAAACTTTACATACACTTTACAATGTAAATTGACATACATATCATCAATCCTTCTAGGTCAATATGCTGCCCACTCCCTTCAATATACACCATTATTCAAGTGTCCACAAGCTGCCACAATTCATTCATCAACATCACATTGCCGTACCATATGCCAATTCCCATCAAAGTGCATCATTCACCATATATACATGCATTAAATCACTAGGTTACTAAATCACCATGATTAACATTATTTCTCATCAATTATATACACAAATACCTCATCAAAAACGTGACCCATGGCTGTCCAAAATGGCAACAACAATAACCCTTCAAACTCAAAATTTTCCTTCACCAAACCAATACCCATAACATGCATAAAAACTTTAACAAAGGATTTCTCAAAAATGCAAACTTACCTTTATTTGTAACTTGCTAAACCTTCACCAAACTTCTCAAAATTAGTATCAATATCTTCCATGTGGTGTGTAGACCATTTTTCATGAAAGAACCTAAGAGAATGGAGTTGAAATGGAGAGAGGAAATGAAGCTCAAAGAAAAACGTCAATGGAGTTTCAAGGTTTCTTCAATTCGGCCATTTGAGAGAATTTTGAGGAAGATGGAATTTCAGATGGTGAGTGGACCATATCAGCCATATTTCAATGATAAATTAATCCTATAGTGGTCCACTAACTAAAATTAAAACATATTATAAGTTAACTTTCAATTAATCCACATTTAACCCATTATTTCCACTATTTATTTTAGGTACCATCAAATTAATTTTTCATTTCATTTTCTAAGTGTAATACTATTTATTTTTAATGGACATTTAGGTCAAAAGACACTTCGGGATGTCAAATGACCATAATGCCCCTGTTCGGTGGCTTTCCCGATTTTTCGGTAACACCGTATTTTGTTTGTTTTTCGATTTCTCACTTTTCTTTGTACTAATTATTTAATTTTTCTTTGATCTTTCTAATGATATTTACTCTTCAACAATGGTCTATTTAAGTCCTAAAAATGTTTCCCGTGGTTCCCGCGATCAGAGCTAGTCAACGGTCCACGCCGTGACTTCCCGGTGCGGTCACCCATCGCTAGGTTTCCCGGCTCACTTACTCGGTTACATTTCTTTACTATGATTTTTCCTTTGTTTTTCTTTTCTTGTATTTCATTATTTTATATCTCCTCACTCATATTGAGGTACGGTTCTAGGCATCCTAGCTGTCCGGACAACACTGGTCACCGGAGCAGCAGAACGCACTACCGAACTTTGGGGTGTTACAACTGCGAAAGGAAAGGCTTTATGCCTGTATTCATGGCTTTATGCCCGTATTCATGGCTTTTATGCCCGTATGCATGGCTTTTATGCCCGATTATGTGATATCATGGCTTTTTAGCCATACTGACTGTATACATGGTTGACGTTCTGCGTCCCATGGTATGACGGCCCGAGACACCATGGTGTCCAGTGCCAACGACCCGTTATCCAGTCCAGTCGTCCAGTATAGGTTACTTGGGCATGGAAAAGTATAACTGTAATTGAACTGATTGTTAAAGAAAATACGAAAATTAAATATCAGGAATGATTACGATAGAATACAAAGAAACTCAAGATCATGAAGAAAATAATTAACAAAATGCATGAAGAAGTTAATATCATAAAATGTAATTAGCCCTCGACTAAACATTAAGTTGGTAATTATTCATTTCTTATGAACACAATCGCAAGGAAATTATTATTTTTATTTGCATATTGTATTTTCTTGTATTATTGGCACCACTAAGCTTTATGCTTAGCGTCGCTTTGCAGCGTGAGTGCGAAGAATTGGACAGAGGGCCCAGTAGACCACGGATTCGGTAAGGCAGTTCACAGTTCTGCATAGTGTCTGTGTCACCTCACTGTCTGCAATGCATTGGTAGGACGCTAGATGTCATTTTGGTATTTTGTAATTGATTTTATTTTCACATATGTATTTGAAACTTATGTAATGTATTTTGATATTCATGTAAATAATGAAAAGTGTGGTTGTAAATGGAAAAGTGAATGTTTATCTATGATTTATGCATGGTATCATATGAGATGGATGAATGAGAACTGAGATTGAACATTGTTTAGAATTTGATAAATGGAGTTGAGATGATGGAAAATGAATATAGGAAGTGTTTTTCACAGGTCCCGAAGAACTGTTTTCTCCATTTTTAGCCGGTACTCCGCCGAATTTTCTTTAAAATTTTCGGAACCTCAAATAAATAGTAATTTCGATAAATGGCTTAAAATGAATTATATTTCCCAAGTTATATTCAAAACTATGATAAAAATGAATTAAGATAAAATAGAGTGCTCCGGCACACTGAGTGGCATAACTTGCTCGGCTACACTGTAGTCGGGTAAGGGGTGTCACAAAGTTATTGTGTATATTTGAAATGATAATGTTTAGCAAATTGTTAAGATAAGTTTTGAAACCACAGTGTCATGATCATATATTTGAACACCTCACTAGCACGACTAGTGGGGGTAATTAGTTTCGAATTTTGATTCATTCTCTGGAGAAGTATTGAGGTGTGCCAGTAGAAGAGGATGTGAATGGATATCCATATATTTGAGCTAGCTAGCCTTGTGATGTGATTTTTGTTTAGCCTCTGGCTATTGAGACTCTATTTCTTTCGAAGGGCATGATCTAACTGTGGGTTTTATGAAATGTGATTTGATACTTCAAAATGAAATTGTTTGGGATTAAAATCTCAAAATGCATGATTTGTATTTAATTTTCATGTTTAATCAAATTTTTGAATAAATGTGATTTAAGTTTTGCTTAAAGATTATTTTAGTATGTTGTGCACCACTGAGTCCTAGTACTCAACGATGGCTTTTATTGCTGTTGCAGATATAGAGACTAGAGAAGCAGCAGACTGAGCTACTGAGAATTGAGGATTTATCAGCTTGGGAGTTATCGGGTATAATTTATACCCTAATTATAAATATTTTTTTGATGTATGTATTACATATAAATGTATGGACATGTAAATGGGTCTTGAGCAGCTTGTACAAAATTTGTATGAAGTTTGTAATAAAGTTTAGTTTGCATTTCTATTGATGTAAATTTTGTAAGGATGTATATAAATTGTTTTGTCTCTAATGAAATATGAGTGGAACTATTTATTTAATTTGAATGAAATGTATTTCTAGTATTTTGAGGATTATTGAATTTTGAACTTGAGAAATTGATTGAGTTGATTGTGAAATTGAAGTAGTTGGTGAGAAAAATTTTTAGAAGTGCTTTTTACAGGTATTTGAAGAACTAGTTTCTCAAAATACAGATAGAACTCAGTCAAAAATTTTATAAAATTTGCGGAAAAATAAAATGGACCTAAAATATTAACTAGATTTACTTTTAATCATATGTTTTAGATACTTATTAGAAAATGCTCACCACTTGTCAAAAGTAAGAAAATTGTTTTAAAATCCCTTGTAGGGTACTTAATGAGTTATCGGTAGGTGAAGTTTGGTAGTTCATTAGGTATTCTACGGGATCATGCTATGCCTTACAGAGGGGTAAGGTGTGACAAAACTAGGGAAACTTTATTTGTTTCTCCAATTAAATAAAATAAGTTTTCAAATAAAACAGCCTTAAAATTAATAAGGAATAAAGCAAGATAAGATAAGGTGCTCCGGCATAAAGTGTAACACCCTCCCGGTAGCAACTCCGTACATTCTACTGTTCCGGTGACCGGTGTTGGTCCGGACAGCTAGAACGTCCGAAAAAATATTTAAACTAAAGTGAGGGACCAAAATTAACTCAAATATTAATAAGAAAAATATAGTAAAAATTTTAGAAATAAAATACAACCAAGTTAAATGAGCAGGTGCCCAAGCGATGGGTAACCAGAGGGAAGTTGCGGTTCTCGCAACGAGGAGCCCTAGACCTAGGGGAAAAATTATAAAATAATTTTTGAGACTCCAGAGAAGGGTCATTGAGGTTCCTATGGCATTAGAATGCCAAGAAAATATTTAGAAAAATTTTTCAATCGGTACAGACAATTTTGACCCGTTAAGCCAAACGGAGGGCATTTTGGTCATTTCGCCTTCAGAGACGATTTTTGGCCGACTTGTCCAGTTAAGTAAATAATTATTATGGTCTAAAATATGAATAAATATTACTAAAAATTAAAGTGAAAATGGGTAGAGAAGAAGAGGAAAGAAAAATGACAATAAATGTCAATTTTGACATCATATGATGTCATCTAAGAGTTTCCCACCAATCACATTTAACCAACCATTTACTTAACCAATAAAAGAGACAAATGGACCTAAAAATTCTGCTCTTCTTCTTCTTCATCTTCTTCCAATACGTGACCTCTTCCATAGCTAAGCATATTCAAGCTTTTCAAAGCTTGATTCACCCATTTCAACCCAACAAAATCATAACCTAGCTTCACAAAAAATTAACCTAGCAATTTGAGCAACCTCTAGGCAGCCAAAAGAGGAAGAAAGAAAGGAGTTTGGGTGGCTAGAAATTCTGCCCCATTCAAGGTTAGTGCACCTATCTATTTAAAACTCTTTATTTCTATGTTAAAGACTTGAAATAAGTAAGGAATTGTAAGTAAAATGAATAAAAACTATGTGTATGTATGCCATCAATTTTGGCTGCCCTAAGGAAGGAACAAAGGTGGAGTGTTTTTGATGGTTTTAATGGACTTAGAATGAATTAGAGATTATGTTTAAGGTGTATATACACATAAATAATGAATGGAAGTGCTTAATTAGGTGTATGTGTGAATCATAAGGGAAAACTAGGGTTTTGAGAAGTGAAAAATTGACTTGGCTTAGGAAATTGTTAGAGAACATCTTAATGGTCAATTAGTGACCATTTTAGGTATGTTGACCATGAATTGGACTGAAAAATAGTATAGCCAAGTGAATGTGTAGGTTTGCCTTGTGAGTCTGTGAGTGGTGAAATTTCAGTCCACTTGCACAGCCATAACTTTGGCTGTGTAGGTCCAATTGATGTTTGGCTAATTGGAAATGAAACTAGGCTTGTAATGGCACATTTTTGCTGAAGAAACCATGCCTAAAAGACCAAAGCAAGAGGACCAAAACTTGGCCCCAATCCGGATACCCTGCAAATAGCCCCTGCAGAATGACCACCATAACTCACTGTAGATTTGGTCAATTGACCTGAAATTTTTACAGCAACAAGTTAAGACATAGACAAACAACTTTCATGAAGAAACCTACCCCAAATTATGACCAGAACCTAATCAAATCATTGAGCAAAGTGAAGTTTACTGTACTGAGATTTCCAGAATTTTCATTTGAGCAGCAATGTTTGGAGAACTATAACTCTCTCTAGAAAACTCGGATTTAGGCGATTCTTGAACCGATGGAAACCTAAGGTATGGTAGAACATTTCATAAGAAGAAAGTTAGACCAAATTATGAACTTAACTTGATCAAATTACTGACCAAAGTTGGACCAAAAATCTGCCAGACCCAAAATCTCAGCATGAATAGTGCACGTGAACAGTAAACTTATTTTGGCCATAACTTGAGCTACAAAACTCCAAATGGAGTGATTCAAAAAAATAAATTCAACTAGACAAAATAAGGAACATTTTCTATGAAGGAAGTTTTGTCTAATTCCAACAGTAAATCGACCAATGAAACAGTGCAACTTTGGAGCACCAAAACCGAAAATTAGCAATTTTGCCAAAATGACCTAAGCTTTGAGAAAGTGACCAAAACAAACAAGTTTTAAATGAAAAATGTAGTATGTTTGAAGTGCCAAAGTCAATGTACATATTTTCTATGCAAAAGTCAACATTTTAGTTGACTAATGAAGTGAATAGTGACATGAAAACTTGAAATAAGCTTGGAAATGGATTTGGTAATTGATTCCAACAAGTTTTAAATGAAAAATGTGGTACATCGGGAGTGTTAAAACCAATGTACCTATTGTCTATGCAAAAGTCAACATTTTTGTTGATCAATGAGGTGAATAGTGACACCAAAACTTGAAATTCAAAATTTGAAATTAGAAATGCATCTAGGGGACTTTAAATTGCAATTGGCAATTAATACTAGTAAATGTAAAACTCAAAATGTGGGATCTTGGTGTAATTAGAATTAATATATCCATTAAGTATAAAAAGGTCAACATTTTGGTTGACTAGTATGGTGAATAGTAATCAAAATGATTAGTGAATTAAGATGAAGACCTAGAACCAATTCTAAGCTTAAATGCTTAGAATTGTATGACAAATATGGACTATGCATCCTAGTCAAAATTGTTAAAAAGAAATTAGGCCATAAATTTGAAATCCATGAAATATTCATGGATTACTTGAAACATGAAAAATAAGTCACCTAATTAATGTGAATAGATAGTTAGGGCATATATGCCCATCACAAATGGAATTCATAAAATATTAGTAACTCAACTTGAAATATAAAATTTGTAATTACATAAGTAGACTCTTGAATGTATAAATGAGAAAGGAAAAATGTTTTGAATACAATGGTACATGTGAACCATTGTTTAGAATTGGGATCAATATGAATAACATAATGAATGGATAAATAAACCATATAAATGTATGAATGAGACATTAGTTCTCATTATTGTAAAGAGGAGAAGTATTTTGAGTACAATGGTATAAAAGGATAATTGATGTGAATTGTGATCATATAAATGATCAAATGAATGTATGAATTATGATTGAAATTTATCATGAAATAATGAAGTCATAAAGCACAATATATTAATATTTTAAAGTATCAAATGCCCTAGTATACCTAACAAGATTGGTTTGGATAGTTTGGCATGCCAATAGGGTATTGTTTTAGCAGTACTGCGAAAGGAAAGGCTTTATGCCTGTATTCATGGCTTTATGCCCGTATCCATGGCTTTTATGCCCGTATCCATGGCTTTTATGCCGATTATGTGATATCATGGCTCTTTAGTCATAATCGACGATACACGTGGTTGGCGTTACGTGTCCCATGGTATGACGGCCCGAGGCAATCGCGTGTCGGTGCCAACGACCCGTTATCGATCCGAATGCCTAGTATAGGTTACTTGGGCATCAATTAAAGTATTATTCAATTCAGAGCTAAGTTAAGTTAAGTATAATGAAAATCCAAAGACAATTAAATTAAGTATTGAATGAATAAGCAAAAGAGATTAGCAAAAGAAACATAACAAAAATATAAATTGCAGAACCGCATGCACTTGAAATACAATACGATAAAATAAATTATATACCGCTAGTATTCTTGAACAGTTATAAACTAAGCACTTCCAAAGAGGAACAAACTAGTATATAAGATCGTTGATACTAGAAATACCATACCAAATTAAATTGATTCTTGAGTATCTGAATTATCATTTATTTCTTTCTTTACTTGTATATATTATTTCTGGTTATATTATTGCACCACTAAGCAGAAATGCTTAGCGCGATGGAATTGCTTCCTCGCGCAGTATCAAGGTAAAACCAGAGACTGTCATCGAGATTTTTGGAGTCGGATCTGCGAAGTGTCGAAGAGTTCAAGATTGTCACCTCCTCAAAGAATGCATGTAGATAGGGCTCATTTTATACATGTTATGTATATTGTTCATTCCTAGCACATTGTAAATTATTTGTATATCTTGTACAAAATAAACTCATGTAATTAACCTATGAATTATGGAAGCTATTCAAAGTAAGTATTTTAGTATGTGAATTGAATTTGAGTTATAATGAGATTATACTTGTGAATATTGAGATATTGAAAATCTAATGAGATTTCTGAGAAATCTGGATACTGCATTGAGATACATTATGTTTGAAAATTTTTGAGACTATTAAGTTTGAGAAATTGAATATATATTGAAATTGTCTTTGGCAGGTTCAGAAGAACTGTTAGTCCAAATTACAGCCGACACTTGTTAGTAGTATGCCCTAGAGCATATCATTTAGTATGTATCTTGTACATAATTTTATTAATAAAAGGCATTTCCACTTTTCCGTTTACATAATATATTTATGTGTAATAGAAAAGGTCCATTGATATTTTGTTAGAAATATTATTCTTAAGTTGTTAAGAATATGAGTGACAATATTTCTAGCACAAAGTATCATAAATCGGTTCACAATCGAGGATACTTCATAATAAGGACATGACTTATCCAGAAAGATTGTATTCATATTTGTTCCCAAGTTATTTATATGAGATATAGATAAGATGGAATGGTGAGTCTCATGCCATATAACAAATATGATAGGCACTTATAAATGATAAGTAGGCCGAACCAGTGACACTTATGACAAGCACATGGAGTTTACTCTTGTCAATGTTTTGTCATAAATCATATCAGTGCATATAATTTTTAGACCTGAAATAGCACAGTTATCTTGTATATAGGTAGTTTGAGTTTGATACTGCTTTCATACTTGTACTATGTATGGGTATATGGGCATGTGTTGGCTCCTACTAGTTATATATGGAGGTAGGTGCTGATCAAGATGGAATCTGTTCCTCTAAGTAAATAGAGATAAAATCCTATGTTCATTTAATTGTTCTTGATGTTTCAAGTTCCTGGCCAGGACAGATAGAT
The DNA here is from genome assembly GCF_030052815.1 of Hevea brasiliensis. Lineage (NCBI taxonomy): Eukaryota > Viridiplantae > Streptophyta > Magnoliopsida > Malpighiales > Euphorbiaceae > Hevea > Hevea brasiliensis. The sequence continues at coordinate 42,461,766 of NC_079506.1, read as the reverse complement.
TTATTCAGAAAAGAGTTTCTGATGAGAAAAATCTTTTAATCAAGAACTGGAATTAAAAGAGAACATAATATTCATAGAAAATGGAGTTTGACATAAACCATGACTCCAGCTTGAGTTGGGATTTTGTAACAGAGAGATTCTAGTGCATGGTAACATATGATTATAGGTTCATTTAAGGTAAACCTTATTACTAATTGGGTGGCCATGGCATGCTATGCTAGGTGTTAACCATGGTCTATGAGGTTCATAAAATGATTTAGAGAAATCATTTATGGTAAGAAAGAGTTCTGATGATATTAAGAGTTGATATCATGTCTCATTGCCAATTAGTGATGAGCCTAGTAAGTCACACACATACACAAGTTATCACCTATTTAAATATGATTTAATTAATTAATTAAAGAGTTTAATTGATTAATTAAATAGATTTGGTTTGCAATAAAATTGCAAAGTCCCTAGCATGACTTGAAACCAAATCTAGATTATTGGATGTGTAGTATAAATTAAATTTATATTTAAAGTGTTTAAATATGAATTTAATTGATGAGAAATTAATTAATAGATATTAATTAATTAATTTATATTTGATATAAATTAATTAGAAGAAGAAAATAATTATTTTGGGTTAAGAACTCAAAATTAAGACAGGCGCATTTTGGTCATTTCACAGTGTGACACGTGGCACCATGAGATGGTGACACATGGCATAACACATAAGCTTGCCAAATATTTTTAATCATGTAAGATGATTAAAATCAAGATTAAATATAGGTTTGACACTTGGCACAATGTGATTGGGTCACTTAAACCTAGAGCTAATCAAAAGGTGACATGTGGCTAGGGTTTAATGTGTTAACCTAGCTATTTAAGTGTGGTTATGAAAAGAAAACATAACCAGCAGCCTCTCCTCTCAATTGTCACGCCATTTTGAGCCTCTCCAGCTATTTCTCTTCATCTCTCATCAATTCAAAGAGATTAGCCATCAATCTCTTGAATTAAGAATGCTAGAAATTGTTTATAATGTCCTGATTACATCTCTAATCTCTTAAAAGGCAGAACTTGAATTTCTAATTAATAGAAAAGGCTTTAGAAGCTGTTCAAGGGCTGCCATAGGTGTTCTTGGTGTGGACAAGCTAGAGGGACAACATCCGTGTCCTCAAGACGAATCTCAAAGGCAGACACGCTGCAAAGATATCAAGAGGTTAGTGTAATCGTTCTTGATTTAATCTAGGTTCTAAAATTAATCTGATTAATTTTAAAATCTTAAATGGCAAATACAGATCCAAAAACATATTAAAAGAGTTTTAATATGTTGTTTATCATTGAAATCAAATAGATAAAAATAAATCTTGCATGGTGAATGTGACCCTAGGTGAAAATTTTTGAATTCAATGGTATAAACTTGTGTTTTTCACGCCTGTTCCTTCAATTGGTATCGAGCCACTATATTTGCCATTTAGATTGTTGATTATATAATTTAATTGTGTGTTTGATCATGAGATCAAGAGATTCATTGCTGGTTGGATCATGAGGTGTGGCGGCACACATGGTGAAGCCACCATTGGTGGCGGCAACAATGGTTCCATGGGTGGTTCAAGGTTTGGCTTTTAATTCTGCAATTGTTGTATAATCTAAGGCCTATTCTTTGACTAATTAAAGAGTTTAATTAGTTGTTTTAATCACACAATTAAATTATGATTCAAATCAGAATTTTAAAAATTGTTTGAATGTGATTCAAATCTGAATTTTAAAAGTTGTTTTAATGTGATTCAAATCTGAATTTTTAAAGTTGTTTGAATCATATTTAAATCTGATTTTTTAAAATTGATTCAATAAAATTCAGATCTGATTTTTTAAAAAATATTTAAATGTGATTCAAATCTGATTTTTTAAAAAATATTTGAATGTGATTCAAATCTGAATTTTTGAAGTTGTTTGAATGTGATTCAAATCTGAATTTTTAAATTTGTTTGAATGAGATTCAAATCTGAATTTTTAAATTTATTTGAATCATATTCAAATCTGGATTTTTAAGTTGAATATGAGATATTCAATTTAATATAAGTATGTATGTTTTATTTAATTGTTAAATAGTGATATGCATGATGGATGATCATGGACTATAAAAGACCAATGTGATTGGATTTATTTCTTTTATGTTTCTTTGGGATTGTAAATTAATTAATTTATTTTAATTTATTTTGGGCATGTATTATTAAGTTTGTAATATTTTTGGGTTGTAATTTCATTTATTTAAGTTCTTGTAAATTCGCCTTGGTATGCCAAGGATTACTATGTAATATTGGATTGCAAGAAGTTCAAGGAGGTCAAGAGCATTGGTGGGACCAGTGGGAGGAATTCAATATCAAGTGTTGATTATGTACTCCTTCAGCAACTCTTGTAAAATGAATGAATGAAATGCACCTAGGAATGCCCTGATTCAATTCTTGGTGGCTCAAAATTGAATCCCTTAGAAAGTCCATGATCATACCATATTTACTGCTTATCCATGAATGCATGAGATGTATGGGAATGTATGCAATTATATGATATATGCATGCTAAATGGATAATGTGCAAAGTGAGACCTTAATAGTAATTAGGATGGCTATAAAATCTTCCAAACAAATGATTAAGTTGGAAATGCTATAATTAAAGTAATTATAACATAAGCCCTCCATTGGGGCAATTATTTTAAGAAATTTTAAATAGTTGCATGAGATGCAATTAATTTAAGAGATTTTCTTAAGAATAATTGTTAAGCATGAGATGTTGTAAATATGTAAATGGTTTGGTGGCCAATATTGGATGTACCTGAGGACATTAAAATTATTTGCATAATTCTTGGCTCAATGGGATCAACTTAACTAATGCAAGATAAGTCAATATTGGATGTACACGAGATTTTGAGCATTAGGGGCTAGTAAAAGTTGAACCTCACATGAGATGTGATGGGCAAGGAGTTGCTCACTTATAGTTTATTGTAATTCCAATAATGGATGTACCTGAGGATGATCAATAGAATTATAAGAATTCAATCACCCACTAGAAATCCATCCAACTAGGATTTCCGTTTTCTACTTTGGAAGTGTAGGATTCGCTAAGTTAGTGGGAGGACCAATTTGATTAAAAGACCATAATCATTTTGGTTAATTACATGATACATTTACTAATTAATCTGGTTATTTTCTGCAATTAATTTTCTGATAATAATGAGCACAGAACAACCACCACCATCCAATATCCTTGCAAGCATACTTGATCGCAATAGGTTGACAGGACCTAATCATGCGATTGGCTAAGAAATTTGAAACTTGTCTTGAACCTTGAACATATAGGATATGTTCTAGATTCAAATGTTCCTTTTCCCTTACCTCCAGAGGCCACACAAGAGGAACATGAAACTTTGGACAAGTGGAAGGAGCATGATATGAGAGCTAAGTGTTACATGTTTGCTTCCACGAGTAATGAGTTATAGAAGCAGCATGAAAACTTGCAGAGTGCAAGTGAGATCCTCCTTCACCTACAAGAGTTGTATGGTGAGCACAGTAGCAATGCTAGGTATGAGATATCTAGGCAGCTGTTCCGCATGAGGATGTCTGAGGGACAGAATGTTGGGGATCATGTCCACAAGATGATTCGGCTGATTGAGCAGTTGGAACATCTTGACTTCAACATGGATTTCCAACTACAAACGGATTTGATCCTTGATCCTTCCTGAGTCTTTTGGGAATTTTGTGACAAATTTCCATATGACTAAACAGGAATGCACCTTAGCTGAATTACTCAACATGCTGGTTATTGCCCAAAAGAATATGCCAGGCAATAAAGAAAAAGAGGTAGCTTTGGTTGCATCTTCTTCTGCTGGAAAGTCCAACAAGAAGAAAGGCAATAAGAAAAAGAAACCTCAGATTCCTGGTCCTTCCAAGAAAATAGCTAAACAGAAAAGTAAGACTAAAGCTGATGGAGGCAAAGGAAAGTGTTTCCAGAAAGTGTTTCCATTGCCCGATGAAAGTGTTTCCACTGGCCAGAGTGTAGCAATCTAAATGAAAGCAATGCCATGGTGAAAACCAACTCAAGTTCAAAATATACTTGGCACTTAAGGTTAGGTCATGTTGCAGAAGATAGGATTGCAAAATTGGAGAAAATGGGGATTCTATCCTCATTGGGCTCTGAGCCTACTCCAACTTGTGAATCTTGCCTTGAGGGCAAAATGACTAGATCACCCTTTGTTGGACAAGGGCTAAGAGCTGAAAATATTTTGGAGCTAATACATAGTGATGTATGTGGTCCATTTAAAGAAATGGCTAGAGGGCTTTCATTATTTTATTACCTTTACTGATGATAAATCAAGGTTTGGGTATTTGTATTTGATGAAATACAAACATGAATCCTTTGAAAAGTTTAAGGAATTTAAATCTGAAGTAGTAAATCAAACAGGAAAAAATATTAAAGCTCTTCGATCAGATCGTGGAGGTGAATATTTGAGTACTGAATTTGATGAATACTTGAGAGCATGGCATTGTTTCTCGGTGACTCCTCCAGAATGCCACAAGAATGGTGTATCTGAAGGAGAAATCGTACCCTATTGGATATGGTACGTAGTATGATGAGCTATCTTGATATGCCAATCTCCTTTTGGGATTTGCATTAGAATCGACTTTGTATATTCGAATAGGATTCCATCAAAATCAGTTTCTTCCACACCTTATGAGATATGGCATGGAAGAAAACCAAGTCTTAAGCATGTTAAGATTTGGGGTTGTCCACTTATATCAAAAAGTGAACAACGATAAATTGGAGACCGGATCGAGAAAAAGGTCGATTTGTTGGATATCCAAAAGATAGTTTTGGATATTATTTTTATTGCCTACTTCACAAAGGTTGTGATAAGTAGAGATGCCACATTTCTTGAACAACGGTTTGTTCAAGAAGGAGGCAAAGGAAGGCAAATAGAGTTAGAATTGGAGAATTCGACCAACCAGAGATCGGATGGATATAGATCCATCTAGTCAACCTATACCCATTGATGAAACATCTACAATTTGTTCCTCGTAGAACAACCGGGTATCTCACCCACGGTGAGATATGGTTTTCTTCATGAAGAAGAACAAGAGTTGTCTACTCATGAAGAAGTAGATCATGGAGATGATCCACTTACCTATGAAGAAGCTATATCGGATATAGACTCTTCAAAATGGATTGATGCTATGAAATCGAGATTGATTCCATGTATAAGAATCAAGTTTGGGATCTTGTTGACCCACTGAAGGTATTGTACCTATAGGGAACAAATGGGTTTTCAAGAATAAAATTGGTTACGATGGAAAGGTAGAGACCTATAAGGCAAGGCTAGTAGCGAAAGGGTTTCGCCAAAGGCAAGGAATAGACTATGAGGAGACTTTCTGCTTTGTTGCCATGCTTAAATCAATTAGGATTTTATTAGCAATAGCTGCATACTATGATTATGAGATTTGGCGGATGGATGTCGAACAGCTTTTCTCAATGGATACATTGAAGAAAACATTTTCATGGAACAACCTAAGGGATTTGAATCCCAAGATGGTTCCAAGGTATGCAAGCTAAAGCGATCCATTTATGGGTTGAAACAAGCTTGAGGAGTTGGAACATCCGTTTGATGAAGCCATTAAATCTTTTGGTTTTATCAAAAATGAGGATGAGCCATGTGTATATAAGAAGGTTAGTGGAGTGCTATCACTTTCCTTGTCTTATATGTGTATGACATCTTGTTGATGGGTAATGATACGGGTATGTTGACGACTATAAAGGTATGGTTGTCAAATACATTCTCCATGAAAGACTTAGGGGAGGCAACCTATATTCTTGGGATTCGCATCTATAGAGATAGAGCGAAAAGAATAATTGGTTTATCTCAAAGTCTATACTTGGAAAAGGTGTTAAAGAGGTTTAACATGCTTGATTCCAAGAGAGGATTGTGCAGTGAGACATGGTATCCACCTTTCTAAAGAGATGTCTCCAAAGACACCTGAAGAAAGAGATAAGATGGCCAGGATTCCATATGCTTTGGCTATTGGAAGTTTAATGTATGCAATGTTGTGTACTAGGCTGGATATCGCATATCGTTAGTTTGACTAGCGGTATCAATCCAATCCAGTTTGGAACATCTGGATAGTCATCAAGAATATCCTTAAGTACTTGAGAAGAACTAAGGATTTATTCTTGATTTATGGAGGTGGAGACTTGCAATTGGATGGTTATACGATTCGATTTCCAATCGATATTGATGATAGAAAGTTTACCTGGATATGTGTTCATTTGTAATGGAGGTGCGATCGGTTGGAAGAGTTCCAAGCAGAGCACGCATTGCAGATTCCACTCATCGAGGTCGAGTATATTCTCGCATCGATGTCGCAAAAGAAGTCGTTTGGATAAAGAAGTTCGTGATGTAACTTACAGTAGTTCCTTCCATTGAGTCGCAGGTTCCACTACATCGTGACAACAATGGAGCGATCATCTGAGCTAAGGAACTAAGGTCTCACCAGAAATCCAAACACATAGAAAGGCGCTACCACATTATCAGAGAAATAGTTGGGCGAGGCGATGTAGCCATGCAGAAAATAGCATCAGCTGAAAATCCAGCTGATCCATTCACTAAGCCTTTGTCACAAGCTCAGTTAGACTGACATCTTGAGAAGATGGGTCTAAGGTATTGTAATGAATGGCTCTAGTGCTAGTGGGAGATTGTTAGTAGTATGCCCTAGAGCATATCATTTAGTATGTATCTTGTACATAATTTTATTAATAAAAGGCATTTCCACTTTTCCGTTTACATAATATATTTATGTGTAATAGAAAAGGTCCATTGATATTTTGTTAGAAATATTATTCTTAAGTTGTTAAGAATATGAGTGACAATATTTCTAGCACAAAGTATCATAAATCGGTTCACAATCGAGGATACTTCATAATAAGGACATGACTTATCCAGAAAGATTGTATTCATATTTGTTCCCAAGTTATTTATATGAGATATAGATAAGATGGAATGGTGAGTCTCATGCCATATAACAAATATGATAGGCACTTATAAATGATAAGTAGGTCAACGGTGACACTTATGACAAGCACATGGAGTTTACTCTTGTCAATGTTTTGTCATAAATCATATCAGTGATGCATATAATCTTTAGACGAAATAGCACGATTATCTTGTATATAGGTAGTTTGAGTTTGATCTGCTTTCATACTTGTACTATGTATGGGTAAATGGGCATGTGTTGGCTCCTACTAGTTATATATGGAGGTAGGTCTTGATCAAGATGGAATCTGCCTCTAAGTAAATAGAGATAAAATCCTATGTTCATTTAATTGTTCTTGATGTTTCAAGTTCTGGCCAGACAGATAGATTTATTCGAAAAGAGTTTCGATGAGAAAATCTTTTAATCAAGAACTGGAATTAAAAGAGAACATAATATTCATAGAAAATGGAGTTTGACATAAACCATGACTCCAGCTTGAGTTGGGATTTTGTAACAGAGAGATTCTAGTGCATGGTAACATATGATTATAGGTTCATTTAAGGTAAACCTTATTACTAATTGGGTGGCCATGGCATGCTATGCTAGGTGTTAACCATGGTCTATGAGGTTCATAAAATGATTTAGAGAAATCATTTATGGTAAGAAAGAGTTCTGATGATATTAAGAGTTGATATCATGTCTCATTGCCAATTAGTGATGAGCCTAGTAAGTCACACACATACACAAGTTATCACCTATTTAAATATGATTTAATTAATTAATTAAAGAGTTTAATTGATTAATTAAATAGATTTGGTTTGCAATAAAATTGCAAAGTCCCTCGCATGACTTGAATCCAAATCTAGATTATTGGATGTGTAGTATAAATTAAATTTATATTTAAAGTGTTTAAATATGAATTTAATTGATGAGAAATTAATTAATAGATATTAATTAATTAATTTATATTTGATATAAATTAATTAGAAGAAGAAAATAATTATTTTGGGTTAAGAACTCAAAATTAAGACACAGGGGCATTTTGGTCATTTCACAGTGTGACACGTGGCACCATGAGATGGTGACATATGGCATAACACATAAGCTTGCCAAATATTTTTTAATCATGTAAGATGATTAAAATCAAGATTAAATATAGGTTTGACACTTGGCACAATGTGATTGGGTCACTTAAACCTAGAGCTAATCAAAAGGTGACATGTGGCTAGGGTTTAATGTGTTAACCTAGCTATTTAAGTGTGGTTATGAAAAGAAAACATAACCAGCAGCCTCTCCTCTCAATTGTCACGCCATTTTGAGCCTCTCCAGCTATTTCTCTTCATCTCTCATCAATTCAAAGAGATTAGCCATCAATCTCTTGAATTAAGAACGCTAGAAATTGTTTCTAGTGTCCTGTTTACATCTCTAATCTCTTAAAAGGCAGAACTTGAATTTCTAATTAATAGAAAAGGCTTTAGAAGCTGTTCAAGGGCTGCCATAGGTGTTCTTGGTGTGGACAAGCTAGAGGGACAACATCTGGTGTCCTAAAGACGAATCTCAAAGGCGCAGACACGCTGCAGCATATCAAGAGGTTAGTGTAATCGTTCTTGATTTAATCTAGGGTTCTAAAATTAATCTGATTAATTTTAAAATCTTAAATGGCAAATACAGATCCAAAAACATATTAAAGGAGTTTTAATATGTTGTTTATCATTGAAATCAAATAGATAAAAATAAATCTTGCATGGTGCATGTGACCCTAGGTGAAAATTTTTGAATTCAATGGTATAAACTTGTGTTTTTCACGCTTCCGTTCCTTCAACACTTTGTCGGATTATCGTTAAAATTTTTGAAATTTCCAACTTAGTTAGATTTTGATAAAAGTAAAAATAGCCTAAATCTTCAATAAAGTTTTTGAATAAATAAATCAAGGACTGTAATGAAATCAGATAAAATAGAGTGCTCCGGCACACTGAGTGGCATAACTTGCTCGGCTACACTGTAGTCGGGTAAGGGGTGTCACATAAAGTGTGGCATTCTTTGCTCGGCTACACTGTAGATCGGGTAAAGGGTGTTATATTTAGTGGTATCAGAGAACGGTTTAGGCATTTTTAGACCTAGATAGTGTTAGTAATATGCACTAGAGCATATCATTTTGTATGTATCTTGTACATATTTTATTAATAAAAAGCAATTTCACTTTTCAATTTACATAATGTATGTATGTGTAATAGAAAAGTTCCATTGATATTTTGTTAGAAATTCTATTATTAAGTTGTTAAGAATATGAGTGACAGTATTTCTAGCACAAAGTATCATAAATTGATTCGCAATCGAGGTACTTCACACAGGACATGACTTATCCAGAAATATTATAATCATGTTTGTTCCCAAGGTATTTATATGAGATATAAATAAGATGGAGTGGTGAGTCTCATGCCACATAATAAACATGACAGGCACTTATACATGATAAGTAGGCCGAACTAGTTACGTATATGACAAGCACATGGAGTTTACTCTTGTCAATGCATTATCATATATCATATTAGTGCATATAATCTTTAGACCTGAGATAACACAGTTATCTTGCATATAGGTGGTTTGAGTTTGATACTGCTTTCATACTTGTATTGTGCATGGGTATATGGGCATGTGTTGGCTCCTACTAGTTATATATGGAGATAGGTGTTGATCAAGATGGAATTTGTTACCCTAAGTAAATAGGGATAAAATCCTATGTTCATTTAATTGTTCTTGATGTTTCAAGTTCCTCGTTAGGACAGACAGATTTAGTTAGAAAAGAGTTTCTGACAAGAAAATCTAATTAATCAAGAAATGGAATTAAAAGAGAACATAATGTTCATAACAAATGGGGTCATGGTTAATGTCAAACCCCATTTGTTATGAACATTATGTTCTCTTTTAATTCCAGTTCTGGATTAATTAGATTTTCTTGTCAGAAACTCTTTTCTAACTAAATCTGTCTGTCCTAACGAGGAACTTAAAACATCAAGAACAATTAAATAAACATAAGATTTTATCCCTATTTACTTAGTGTAACAGATTCCATCTTGATCAACACTTACCTCCATATATAACTAGTAAGAGCCAACACATGCCCATATACCCATACACAGTACAAGTATGAAAGCAGTATCAAACTCAAACCACCTATATAAAAGATAACTGTGCTATCTCAGGTCTAAAGATTATATGCACTGATATGATTTATGCATTGACAAGAGTAACTCCATGTACTTGTCATAAATATCACTGGTTCAGCCTACTTATCATGTATAAGTGCCTATCATGTTTGTTATATGGCATGAGACTCACCATTCCATCTTATTTACATCTCATATAAATAACTTGGGAACAAACATGATTATAATCTTTTTGGATAAGTCATGTCCTTATTGTGAAGTATCCTCGATTATGGACCTATTTATGATACTTTGCGCTAGAAATACTGTCACTCATATTCTTAACAACTTAAGAATAAAATTTCTAACAAAATATCAATGGACCTTTTCTATTACACATAAATATAGTATGTAAACGAAAAAGTGAAAATGCCTTTTTATTAATAAAACATGTACAAGATACATACTAAATGATATGCTCTAGGGCATACTACTAACAATCTCCCATTAATACTAAAGCCATTCATTACAATGTCTTAGACCCATCTTCTCAAGATGTCGGTCTAGCTGAGTTTGTGATATAGGCTTAGTGAATGGATCAGCTGGATTTTTAGCTGATGCTATTTTCTGCATAGCTACATCGCCTCGCCCAACTACCTCTCTGATAATGTGGTAGCGCCTTTTTATGTGTTTGGATTTCTGGTGAGACCAGGGTTTCTTAGCATGTATGACTGCTCCATTATTGTCATAGTAGAGTGCAACTGCTAACTCAATGGAAGGAACTAGTGCAAGTTCTGTGACGAACTTTTTTATGCAAATAGCTTCTTTTGCAGCATCTGATGCAGCAATATACTCAGCCTTGGTACTGAAATCTGCAGTCGTACTCTGTTTGGAACTCTTCCAAATGACCACACCTCCATTTCAAATGAAAACATATCCAGAGGTAGACTTTCTATCATCGATATCTGATTGAAAGTCAGAATCAGTATAACTATCCAATTGCAAGTCACCACCTCTATATATTAAGAATAAATCCTTAGTTCTTCTCAAGTACTTAAGGATGTTCTTGACAGCTATCCAGTATTCCAAACCTGGATTGGATTGATACCTGCTAGTCAAACAAACAGCATATGCGATATCCGGCCTAGTACACAATATTGCATACATCAAACTTTCAATAATCGAAGCATATGAAATCCTGGCCATTTTATCTCTTTCTGTAACACCCTCACTGTAGCAATTCCGTACATTCTACTGTTCAGGTGACCGATGTCAGTCCGGACAGCTAGAATATTTGAAAAAATATTTAGACTAAAGTGAGGAACCATAATTAACTCAAATAATAATAAGAAAAATTTAGGAAAAATTTTAGAAATAAAATACAACCAAGTTAAATGAGCCGGTGCCCTAACGATGGGTAACCTAGTGGAAAGTTGCGGTCCTTGCAGCTAGGAGCCCTAAATTTGGGAGAAAATTCATAAAATAATTTAAGAGACTCCAGAGAAGAGTCATTGAGGTTTCTCTGGTATTAGAATGCCAAGAAAAGGCTTAGAAAAATTTTTCGATTGGTACAGACGATTTTGGCTCAATAAGTCAAATGGAGGGCATTTTGGTCATTTCGTCTTCAGAGATGATTTTTAGCTGACTTGTCCAGTTAAGTAAATAATTATTATGACATAAAATGTGAATAAATATTGCTGAAAATTTAATTAAAAATGAGTAGAAAAGAAAAGAAAAGAAAAATGAAATAAAAGTCATATTTATGACATAAGCATGATGTAACTAAAATCTCCACCCAATCACAATTTAATAAATTAACTAAAGGGATAAAAATGAAAAAAAAAAAAGATAAAAAAAAAAAAAAGTCAGCAGCCTCATCTTCCTCTCAAACAGCCGCACCAAATAGAGAGAGAAAGTGAGAGAGAAACCACCAATGATGCTCTTCCATGAGCTTATAAAACCTTGATTTTCTACCATAAAATCACCTACTCTCTTCACTAAATTTGATTTTCTCTGAAGGAGCAGAAGCATGAAAAACACAAGTTTAAATCATTGAATTCAAAAACTTTTTTATCTAGGGTCACATGCATCATGCAAGATTCATTTTTATTTATTTGATTTCAATGGTAAACAACATATTAAAACTCTTTTAATATATTTTTTGGATCTACATTTGCCATTTAAGATTTTAGAATTAACAGATTAATTTATTAGAACCCTAGATTAGATCAAGAACAAGTGCACTAACCTTTTTGATGCACTACAGTGTATTTGGCACCTTTGGGATGTGCCTAGGACACCAAGTGTTATCCCTCTAGCTTGTCCACACCAAGATCACCAATGGCAGCTCCTTGAACAGCTTCTAAAGCTTTTCCAATTAATTAGAAAATCAAGTTTTTCCTTTTAAGAGATTACAGATGTAAACAAGACACTAGAAATCATTTCTAGTATTTTTAATTCAAGAGATTCTTGGCTAATCTCTTTGAATTGATGAGAAATGAAGAAGAAGAGAGGGAGAGGCAGCCAAGGGTGGTGGCACCAAGAGAATACAGCAGCTTGTGTTTTTGTTCTTTCATCCTTACACTTATATAGCTAGGTCACCACTTAAAACCCTTGCCACATGTCACCTTCTGATTAGCTCTAGGTTTAATTGATCCAATCACATTGTGACAAGTGTCAAACCTATATTTAATCTTCACTTTGATCATCTTACATGATTAAAAGACATATGGCAAGCTTATGTATAGTGCCATGTGTCACCATCTCATGGTGCCATATGTCACCCTGTGAAATGACCAAAATAACCTTGTGTCTTAATTTTGAGTTCTTAACCCAAAATAATTATTTCTCTTCTTCTAATCAATTTATATCAAATATAAATTAATTAATTAATCTCTATTAATTAATTTCTCATAATTAAATTCATATTTATATACTTTAAATATAAATTTAACTTATACTATACATCCAATAACTATACATCCAATAACCTAGATTTGGTTTCAAGCCATGCTAGGGACTTTATAATCTAATTGCAAACCAAACCTATTTAATTAATTAATTAAACTCTTTAATTAATTAATTACATCATATTTAATTTGGTGATTACTTGTGTATGTGTGTGACTTATTAGGCTCATCACTAATTGGCAATGAGACATGATATCAACTCTTAATATCATCAGAACTCTTTTTTACCATAAATGATTTCTCTAAATCATTTTATGCACCTCATAGACCATGGTTAATACCTAGCGTACCATGCCATGGCCACCCAATTAGTAATAAGGTTCACCTTAAATGAACCTATAATCATATGTTACTATGCACTAGAATCTCTCTGTTACAAAATCCCAATTCGAGCTGGAGTCATGGTTTATGTCAAACCCCATTTGCTATGAATATTATATTCTCTTTTAATTGCAGCACTTGATTAAAAAGATTTTCTCATCAGAAACTCTTTTCTGATTAAATCTATCTGTCCTGGCCAGGTGTAACACCCCTAAGTTCGGAAGTGCGTTCTGCTGTTCCGGTGACCAGTGCTGTCCGGACAGCTAGGATGCCTAGAACCACACTTCAATGTGAGTGAGGAGACATAAAATAATGAAATACAAGAAAAGAAAATACAAGAAAAACAAAGGAAAAATAATAGCAAAGAAATGTGATCAAGTTAAGCGAGCCGGGAAACCTAGCGATGGTGATCAGGGAAGTCACGGCGTGGACCGTTGACTAATACTCGGACTGCGGGGAACCCTGGAAAACATTTTTAGGACTTAAATAGACCCTTGTTGAAGAATAAATATCATTAGAAATATCAAAGAAAAATTAAATAATTAGTACAAAGAAAAGTGAGAAATCGAAAAACAGACAAAACTCGGTAATACCGAAAAATCGGGAACGTAACCCGAACAGGGGTATTATGGTCATTTGACACCCCGAATTGTCTTTTGACCTAAATGTCCATTAAAAATAAATAGTATTACACTTAGAAAATAAAAGGAAAAATTAATTTAGTGGTACCTAAAGTAAATAGCTAAAATCATGGGTTAAATGTGGAATAAATGAACAATTACCTTATTATATGATTACTTTGAGTGAGTGGGCCACTATAGGATAAATTAAACATAAAATGGGCAGGTGTAGGTTCATTAAACAATCTGCAATTCATCTTCCTCAATTGAAAAGTTCCATTGCCGTGAATGAAACTCTCAAACCTCTCCCATGGCCACCCACCTTCAAACCATTACAACTCCATGATCAAGCCTCCTTTTCCCACACCTATCTTCATGAAAGTTTGTCTACACATCATAAGGAAGATATTGATACCAATTTTGAGAAGTTTGGTGAAGGTTTAGCAAGTTACAATTAAAGGTAAGTTTGCATTTTTGAGAATTTCTTTGTTAAAGTTTATGTTCATGTTATGGGTGTTAGTTTGGTGAAGGAAAATTTTGAGTTTGAAGGGTTATTGTTGTTTTCATTTTGGACAGCCATGAGTCACGTTTTTGATGAGGTATTTGTGCATATAATTGATGAGAAATAATGTTAATCATGGTGATTTAGTAACTTAGTGAATTATTTCATGTTTATATGGTGAATTATGCACTTTGATGGGAATTGGTATATGGGACGGCAATGTGATGTTGAAGAATGGTTTGTGGCAGCTTGTGGACACTTGAGTAATGGTATATATTGAAGGAAGTGTGGGCAGAATATTAACCTAGAAGGATTGATGATATGTATGTAAATTAACATTGTAAAGTGTATGTAAAGTTTGTAATGTTTAGGTGTGTTTGTAATGGTACTTAGAAATTGTAATTGTGAATGATATTTGGTGTGTTGAGGGTGATTGGAATCTGCCCAAAATAATGCTAATGTAATGTAGAAAATGCTTTTGGTAATGTGCCAAAACAGTTTGGTAGGTAAGTAAACAAATGGCAAAGGTAAGTGTGTGTTTGAAGTTGGGGTGTGAAATGCATATTGAGGGCAGTGTATATTTTAGCCTATAACCTTGAATGTGTAACCTCAATTGGTATGAGACCAATTTGAGGTGAAACTAGGCACAAAATGTGCCAACTTTCATTGAAAAACCATGCCAAAATTCTGCTTGCAAGGTGACCTAAAAAAATGACCAATTCGGATTAGGTGCAATTAGGACCTGAAAAATGACCAATTGGGCAGCAGTGAGTGTTTAGGCCATAACTCACTCAAACCAGGTCCAATTGACCTGAAATTTTGATCAAGAATAGTTAAGACCCATACCTACAAGTCTTATGAAGACACCAAAGCCCAGAAATGACCATAAGCAAGTCAAACAACTTGCACAAGTTCGGTCCAAAAACTGGCCGAACCAGAATTGACCAATTTGACCTAAAATTGACCTAAAATGGTACCATTTGACCAGCAAGAGTGTAATGACCATAACTTGGTCTACTTAACTCGGATTGACCTAAAATTTTGCACCACGGTCCATAAGACCTAAATCTACAAGTTTGTAGTTTCGACCGAGACCGAAAACTGAGGGAACTAGATCGTCGGTTAGGTCAAACCAGTGTCGGAATCCAAAGAATTTGCATTAAAATGCACTAAGCAAGGAAATGACTTTGGTAAAACATACCAAACCTAAAACCCTATCAAATGTGACATATTAACGACACTAAAACCTAATTTACCTAAAACGCATAGCGAGGTCGGTATATTAGGTGATTAAGTGAATAATTGAGTTCATGCATTATTTACCAAACACCATCGATAGAGACAGTTTAAATTAGTAATCAAACACTTCAAATTGTGTTTCGATTACCAAAGACTCAGAAAAGGGAAGGAAACAGAGTCGGATCAGGAGACAGTCATCGAGAGGTTTGTGCACAACTAGTTTTTAAGCGATTTTGTTTTGAATATTTCATATGATTAAATGATATATTTTTCTTATGAATTATGTTTAACAAGCATTGGATTTAATTCCATGATTATTGAAAATTGTTATTGTATGTATGAATTTGGCTTTGTGAAATGGTATTTCCATAAGTATTAAGCATTGTTATGGATTAAGTAAATTATGTTTTGGAAAATTGTGATAGAATATGTTTTGAATTGTGATGGTAATATTCATGGAAAAAATGAAAACTTTATTATTTGAATTGTGATGAGCATAAGAATTATTGGATATTGGAATTGACTTTGAATCGAATTATATTGTGATTTATGCTCGCTAAAAGGATTGTGATATTGTTTTATATCTCACTATAGATGCTTGACTAGGTTATTACCCGTCTCTCTCATTTGTTGAGAAGACAATGGAGTGAGTTTTTTTTGATTACCATGGTACGTGCACAGGCTTAGATTCTCCTCTGATTTGAGGTTAGATCTAAGTTTATTTTATCGTTATGGCCCTTGCGGAAGATTCATTATTGTGATGGTACTGTGCACGATGATTCAACCTCCCCGACCATAGGGAGTTAGAATCAGATTCGACCTCCCCGACCATAGGGAGTTAGAATCACATCGAATATGGCCCTTTCGGATTAGTCTTGCATAGTTAGTGAGATAAAGAATGATTTTTGAGATACATAATGGTTTTTGAGATACAGCTTGATTTTTGAGATACAGAATGGCTTTTGAATGGTAAGAAATGGTGATTTCAATTATGGTTTATGTATAATTGATTTTGTTGGAATTACTTAAATGGATAGTCAAGATTTGTTAAATTGAATTTTGTGATCCAAGTCATTTATACAAATGATTTACATTATTGGCAATGAATATTTTGAGTTTTGGAATTTGATCGATTTGATTCTCAAATTATTTACTGTAAAATTTGTCAATGTATATTGTACTATGTTTTAAATTATAGTTGTGCACCACTGAGTTCACCACTCAGCGATAGCTTTGCATGCTGTCGCAGGTAAGAAGAGCATAGAGCAGTGATTAAGTTGCTTTGAGGATACATTCAGATCGACTCGGGTATATCATAGATATACCCATGTACATAGTTTTTGATGTAAGCATGTAATAATATGTATGTAAATTATTTGAGCAGTTGTATAAAAACTCTTGTAAAACATTTTGGTATGTAATTAAATGTAAATTATTGTAAATGTAAATTTGAGATTTCATTTACTTGAATAGTTTTGTATTATATTTCCTTTATCTCAGTCTTCGAAAAATCACTATGGATTTGAGTTGAGAAATATGTTGTGTTGAAAAATATGTTGGAGTTGAGATTTGCAAATACATATTGAAGTGCTTTTTACAGGTTTTTCTGAAGAACTGTTTTGTCCAAAATATAGATGGCACTCTGCCAAAATTTTTACAGAAATTCTTGTCGACACCATATTTTGGCCGACCCCTAGGATCAATAAAAATTCTTCTTTGAACAGCTAATCACGTTTCCGATCCCTCTTTGATAGGCGGTCACATTTCCGATCTCTCCTCACAAAGAATTGAATTAATGCTGAGCCCTCATATTCATTAAGGCCTCGCCGATCTCTCAAATCATTTACCGACCTCTCAAACCCGTTGTCGAATTTCCGGACCTGTCAAGTATATTCCTGATCTCTGTTGATAAATAAAATGAACTGGCACTAGATCTTTTCCTACCAGTTTTATTGCCGACCTCCTTTTCGGAAGATTAAGAGCTAAAGTTTGGGTTCGGTTTAACGAGGGTTCCGATCTTAAGTGTTCAAGTTAAATTTTCAATTTTAATCAAGTCCCGTTCAGCATTTCTCCCCCACCGATCTCATGCTTATTGTGCTTTCCGATCTTTTATACTTAGATCAATAATGGCATTTAGTTCATGTTTCGCTATGCTCATACAATCAAATACTTAGGCAATTCAAAGATTTTCCAATCACATCCATTCATTAAACAAAAGAGATATTCCATTTCATTTCATAATTTGTACAAGTTATTCGGCTGGGGGATCACCCCCAGCCTGATTTACATTCTGCTCACTCTCTCTCTCTTCCTCGCCCTCCTCCTCACTATCTTCACCATCGCCCGGAGCAGTCGTCCATCCAAGAGAAGTCCTCTTCAGGATATCTCTTTTGGAGTTAGGCCAAGAGATCTTTATGAGCAGTAACATAGGCTACGGCTATTACAGACACAATCACTTAATCATTTTCCTTAAGCTCTTTGTCTTTCTCCGAAAGCTCCTTATCCTTCGCGTTAAGCTCCTCTACAAGTTGAGCGACTGAAGGCTTCGTTGGCTGAAGTGCTGGACTTCTCCGAGAGCGTTCACTTTCAGCCAAGTCACGAGACCTTTCGGCCAGTGGTCTTCATGGTACTTCGAGTCCCTCAACTTGAGATATATAATCTTGAGCGGATGAGAGTTGAGATCGGAGGAAGCCACTTCTGATTTTCTTCCCGACCTCCTTACCCGGTGAATCTTTTCGAATCATGGTGCAGTTCACGGACACTCCACGTTTAGGCTCATGGTTCGAGTCAAGATATCATCGAGACCACTCGGGATAGCTGTCCCGATCCTCTGAAAGAAGATGGTAGATCCGGGACTTTGGCAAAATCGGAGTTCTCCCTAACGATCCGGTTATTCTTCAAGCGATCGATCAAGATGTCGGCGCCACGAGAAGAGGTCCTCGAGAAGATTGAGAAGGCTCCCTTTCCGTGCTTGGAATAGCGAGAGAGGCGGGCTGCTCTTCCGATCTAGGAGAGATCGGCGACCTCAATGGTCGGCGGACTCGAAGGTTGAGGCGGGTCTCTTTGCATCTCCCGAGGTTCGTGGCCAGGGTGTTTGAAGACGTTCAACGCTTCATCTCCTTTACTTTCGGAAGATCTCTTTGTCCTTCTTCCGCTTCCTAGAACCCTCACCACCCGCCATACCTGCACAAAGAAAAGGTTAGTGAGATCTCTAAGGTCTGAGCGAGATATAGAAAATACCAATGCCGAGTCGAGCGGAAGTTCGCGAGCTTGGCGGTGATCGATTGCATGGTCCAATGGTGCGATTCGGCGATCACGCATTTGGACAGAATATTTTAGAGTGGTGGCGACTTTTCAGCTCCATCACTATCAAGCTTTCCTCTTGACTCGGGGTAATGTGTTTGAGCGAGGGGCCCTGGTACCACCACTCTGAGAAAGTCCTCAAAGCGGCTCGGATCTTTACTCCTCGGAATGAAGAACCAGGTTCTTCCAATTCTTAAGGGATGAGGCAGATCGGAAAGAGTCCGCAATGAGGCTTCGCTGAAAGAACCAGTGTTCATCATCCTTTGGCGAGTTAGTGCATGCGGCTCGGCGAACACCTTAGCCGTAGGTCCGATTCCCTTAGCTCGGCATAGACCTCGGAAAGCTACCAAGATCCGCCACGAGTTAGGGTGGATTTGAACAATGGATGCTCGGTGAAGTTTTAGGACCTCTTTATAGAAATCGGCTAGAGGAACCTCGGACCGCCTTTAATCGTTCTCGTACACCATGACCATGTCATTCTCTTCAAAAGAGTGATCGACACGAAGATCGCCATGGCACTTGATCACTCATATGAATTAGGACAAATGTTGTATTCTTGAACAAACGATTGCAGATCGGATTCTCAAGAACCGACGGAAGCTCGTCTATAGGAAGGGTCTCTCCTTGAAGGTGGTGCAAGCCTTGATGGTATGACCCGACCCGACTGGAGCAGAGACCCTAGGGGTTTAGGTTGCACGCTGGCCCGATCGCCTCTTCTTCGTCGACGATGACCATAAGAACTGAATGGAAGGAGGGCTCGCCGCCTCCGACCTTCTGACCGCTCATTTTTAAAAGAAACAAAGAACTTAAACAAGAAAGAAGATCAAAGTCCTTACGAGTCCGACGGCGTCGGAGAGACCGGAGAAAATGAGAGAACTTGAAGTTGTGAGCGAGGGATTGAAAATGGAATGAGAGAACAACCGGCTAACCCTCCCACCCCTATTTATACTAGTCCGAGCATTTAATGCTCGCGAGGTTCTAGGCAGCGCATCGATTGGTGGGACTCGACAGCTGTTCTGACACTTTTCTCAAATATCCGAATGTTCTGAGATCGGTTTATTAGAGATCGGCATAATAAGTTAAAAATTTTGAATAAAGGATCAGCTAAGTGTCATTCGTAAAGAATCGATTGGATAATCACATTAGGGATCGGAAAATAATCAATGCAAAAATAATAAGATGATAACCGACAAAATAAAGTCTTTATTTTCAAAAGTTCGATTACATCATTTGGGCGATCTCTAGGATCGGATTACACTAACATTGGATCACATCATTTCGTGATCTCTAGAGATCGGATTGCATTGAAAATAAAATACATCATTTGGGCGATCTCTAGCGATCGGACTACAATAAAGGTCTAACTACAACATTTGGGCAATCTCTAGAGATCTGATTACATTTCAGGATTACATCATTTGGGCGATCTCTAGAGACCGGTGGAACATCCTATCTAAAAGGCCTATGTCAAAGCCTAGTCTTGTGGTGAATCAAAAGATGTGTTTGACCAGAGACCTACTGTTGGCATCGGATAGATGTGCGGCTTCGATGGGGTGATTATGACTCCCATGAAGATGAGAGACATCGTCACCGATGTTACCACTGAAACGACTACCGGAACACCCAATGTGGAGGAAAGACGCTGTCGGAACACCCAATGCGATGAGAAGCCGAATGAACTCAGTAGAGCGACTCGAGATCGGTACAACCAAAGTCCGCAATACAGATCGATCAAATCCAGTCCTCTCACCATCATCAGTAAAGGTCATTCGATCACCGGGATCGTGAATTTTCAGTCGGTAAGTAAAGAAGTTCATCGGAAAAAGATCAAAGCCACAGTTATAGCCAGAACTTCCACCGGAGCAGCTAGAACAGGGAAAGTAAGAAAAGAAGAGAGGAAAGTCAGATGAAGAAAATGTCTCCGTCGATGTGGTATATATAGGGGGAAATGAGCATTTAATGCTGAGCGGAAAACGAAGCGGACGCTTCGAGAATCGAGATGTAATTAATGCTTGGACCGAATCCAGACTGATTAAGGGATAATAGAGATCGGGAGATAGGAGATCGGCATGAGAGATCGGAATAGGAGCTAGGGGAGGGATCGGAAGACAAAAAGAATAAGACAAATAACCGTCGTCAGAATCAGAGCCGAGGTAGTTAAAGCGTGGCAGACGAGATCTCCACCGCACGCCTAAGAATCGCCCGCACGTCGACAGTGCGTGGTATGTCATGACAGTCCTGTACATCCCAATCTCCACCGTTGATCTCACTTGTAAGGATGAATCCGGAACCCTTGGATCAAAAGAGAAGACGACAATACCAGCGTTTTTCACTCTTAGCCCTCAGATCGTTCCGGACAAGAGGATTCAAGACCGTCAGATTAAAAGAGGAAAAGGACAAATATTCTGAGAAGCGATCTCAGCCATTTGTTTTGATTCTCTTTAATTCCTGAACATCCGATCATGTACTTCAAAATCTTGACCCTCCATCTCCCTCAAAATAAATCCTGACCCTTCATGGGGAGCACCCGATTCCTATAAATACCTGCATGAAAAACTGTTCAAGGACGGACGGAAAAACAGACGAGTTATTATAGCAAGAGGAACTCTGAAAATTCATTTAGTTTGTTACTCTGCTATTTAGAAGTGTTGATTAAAAGGACTTTGGAAACTAGTTTTCTGAAGTGTTTTCTTGAAGAGATTTTGAATACTGGAACCCTATATTTCCAGTTTGTTCATTATCTGGTCATACTCTCTCTTTCTGTCTTTTATCATCTCTGTTTTCACTGCCCAAGATCAACTTCATATCACTCATTTCTTTAGCTAAGTAACCTCCAGCCACGAAGAACACCACCCTCAAAGCTAATCACCATCTGTCTCATCCCCGCTTGCCACCCAGTAACTATTTTAGTAGACCCGCTCCTCAGTGTAAGAGTTCATACTGTTGTTTACGTTTATTTTCTGCACTTCCTTTGTTCTTCATATATCTGCAATTTTCTTCAAGATTATTTTGTACGAGAGAACCCAAGAAAAATGTTGTTGTAAGAGTTCATGTTACTGTTTTATTAAGTGTCTACGTTTATTTCCCGCATTTTCCTTGTTCTTCTTACATCTGCGATTTTCTTCAAGATCATTTCGCACAAGCAATCCCAAAGAAAGTCACTCTCAAATCATCTTTTTAGTGATCAGTTCATTTTATTGATCTCAGTCATTTACAAAACAAGTTTTCTAACTCCTAGTAGTATGTAAATGGTTGGGTAAACGAGGTAGCTGCAACTTAGGGGTCTCTTTTAAAAGAGAGAACATGAATAACACGTCAGAAGATAGCCAAACCATTAGGTCGACGTAAACAAAGAATTCGGCAAGATGTCATAAAGCGAAATAGAACCAAAGTAAACATAACAAAGATAGATCGGATGTTAATAGACATTGGTAAAATGAATACATGGAAGGTCGGTAAATCGAGTCTAGTTTTCCCCATCTAGCCAAAAGGTATCGAGAAATCTTATCCCCAACCTCTTTAAATTTAAGGATCCTTATCCTTAGGTTCTTAGGACACCAAAATTCGGGAGATCGAAAAAAAATCCCTTTCAGGCTCCTTTCTAATTTAAAAGAGATCGGAGGAGAGTTCTTATCCGGTCTCAACTCAAAATTCTAATTTAAAAGAGATCGGAGGAGAGTTCTTATCCGGTCTCAATCCAAAATTTTAATAACTATTAAAAGAGATCGGAGGAGAGTTCTTATCCGGTCTCAACTCAAAATTCTAATAAACATTAAATAGGGATCGGAGGAGAGTTCTTATCCGGTCTCAACTCGGAACATTAATAAATAACTCTAAAGGAGATCGGAGGAGGGTTCTTATCCGGTCTCCCCTCAAAATTTTAAT
Organism: Hevea brasiliensis; assembly: GCF_030052815.1. NCBI lineage: Eukaryota > Viridiplantae > Streptophyta > Magnoliopsida > Malpighiales > Euphorbiaceae > Hevea > Hevea brasiliensis. The sequence goes on along the minus strand of NC_079506.1, from coordinate 42,438,781 downwards.
AAATAACTCTAAAGGAGATCGGAGGAGGGTTCTTATCCGGTCTCCCCTCAAAATTTTAATAAGTAACTTGAAAGAGATTGGAGGAGAGTTCTTATCCGATTCTCACACCCGTTCACTAAGGTTGTCTCATTTACTTATGTATCTGGGTGATCCAAATTTAGTGAAAAATCAAGTATTCCTTCTACCAAAAGGATTAACATTGCCGCCTAAGCCCTCCTAATTAATTTATAAAGGACGCAGAATTAAATCTACTTACCCTTATTAAGGGACGAGGTGGGGTGCCTAACACCTTCCCCACCCGTTTACGGACCCCGAACTTAGAATCTCTGTTTTGAAGTGGTTTCATTTTTAATTTAACTTCTCAAATGGTTTTCTTTAGTTTCCCTCAAAACTAAGGTGGCGACTCCTCACTTTTTCCCACTTCGGTGAGTGATCGTCCAGGCGACCGCAAAATCCCATTCATGACTTAGCGACTCCGCTGGGGACACTATTGACCCAACCCCAGTCTAGAGGTCCAAAAGTAGGCTTAATTTTTGTCCGATCAAATTATATTTAGAGGGGCTCACTCGGCGATGTCTTATATGCTAATTATTATTGCTACTAACTATTTTGTTTTGCCTGTTCTATCTCCTACAGTGCTCTTCATTTCAAAGAAAAAGGAAAAAAGAAAAAATGGAAAAATAAAATCCCCCTGAATTGGGAAGAGGTAAAAGTGTCCCTTCACACACTGAACACTTACACGATGTCCTCACACACTATGGTCCTAACCCGGGCTTTCTTACCCTTTTAGGAAAGTAGGAGGGGGTCATGTAGCGGTGCCCGTGGGTTTTACCCCGTTAGTATCCGTGAAGGCTTCTGCTCAAATTGAAACTCGTTCTATTTACCGTGATACCCGTGGAATTTTCCCGACAATATCATGGGGGTAGAATGGGGCTCTACTGTTTACAGTAGGGGCAATTTGGGAACCTGTGGCTATTAGAAAATTAGATCCTGAGCTAAACCGTCACGATAGCTGAAAGCCGTAGTAAACTGCCTCATAAGATAGAACTATCCAGATAGGTAGCGCTTACCCGGTGTTAGGAGTCTCCCTACTATAGGACAAAAGGGGCATACTTACTCTTACCCTATTCTGCTTTAATTTCCTTTTGTTCATTTCTTTAGAGGGTAATCTTGAATCCTACTAAAACGCCTACACATTTTCCTACTTTGATAAATGTGTACGTGTCACCCTGTCAACAGTATGATTCAAAATTACCCTAATTTGTCTTACTAACAAATTTTCCCACAGGCGTTACCAAACCAAGAGTCTGTATAAGGATAGGCATCATTTTTATCATGGCATCCTTGAGTCGATCGGTAGGAGAGGCTCAAAGATGCTAAACTTTGGTCCAAATCACTCATTGGTGGTACCTCGCAAAATGATGTTTCCGAGGCACACATTAGCTCAATATCTTCACCGGATCTCGACAAAATAGAGGTCAAAATGAACAACCTCGAGGGTCTGTCTAATAGATGGAGGTTGCTTCCTGGCCAGTCAAGGTACGCTTTGAAGAGAAGTGCGGAAGGATTGCAACCTTAATGCAAGTCAAGGTCCAAATCCTCGCATTAAAAGCCATGTTGACGGTTTGGAATCCTAAGGCACGGAGTGTTCTCTTTCAATGACATTGACACGGCCCCCACTATGGAAGAATATCGGGCATTGCCGGGGATCCCATACTCATTGCGTAACCGGATCTACTTACACCTCGAGCATAGGCGGACACGAAACGGTTGGCACATATGTTGGGTTCTCCCCGGAAGAAGTAAAGTCCAGAGAAATAGTCAAAGGAACACGCATGGATGGCATTGACGTACCTTGAGAAGCGGTAAGATCATCACCTCCAAGAGAAGCGGTGGGATCAAGCTCCGTGGCACTCACCTTGGGAATCTATGGTCCGATCCTGTTCCCGGCCATTGGGGATCATCACTTGCGGCAATGGAGGTATTTTGGACAAGAGAAAGGCAGGATCAATCCGATACCGCAATTCTTGCCAAACCTTGTTAACCCTAACTTATCGCGGACAACAGGGAAAGGGTCCATTAAGTGTTGCCTCGGTTATTATACCTCTGGACTATCGGTCACATGTGTCTGTGGAGACAAAAGGATTGACTTGGTACCTTGACCAGCCTCCCATTGAGAAGATGATCCGGTTAGTGATCACCAAGAATGAAAAATGGCATGGAACGGATTTTGAGTTTCAATAGCCGTGATTCTCGTTGGAGGAAGTCAGGACGTCAAGCCAACCCGTCTTGATTGGTACAGAGGTATTCGGTCGGTGTCCCCGATTGGAATAACCGGTATACAAGTTACACTCCAAAGACCGGTAATGAGGCGCTTTGGCTCAACACAGTCCATGATCAACATTAAAGAATACCACCAAGGTCACTTCTACCATGAGCTCAAGGAAGAAGAAGGGTTGAAAATGGCTCGCAAGTCCTGGGAAAACATCACTCTAATGGAGAGATCACCCAAAGGCCCAAGTGCCTCGGGCGATTACCTTAAATGGAGAGCTGATAGGGACCAAGAACGCTCTACCATAGAATTCAAGGACGACAACCCTCGCCAAGACGCCCTATTAGAGGAAGGCGATAATCGCTGGTTGACTCGCTACAAAAGGCAAATCGAGAACTCACAGCTGCAAGAACGAATGAAACAATTGGAGGACTAACAGCAGAAACTTAAGAGAAGGGTAAGAAAGCTCAAGGAAGAGGCAAGGGCCGAAAGGATAGGGTTCGAAGAGCAAGAGGTACAGTGGGAAAAAGAAAGAAACTCTCTCCAAGCTGAGGTCAAAGAGATGAAAGGGCAGAATAGTAAGCTTCAGGAAAGGATGAAGTACCAAGAGGTACTCGTTGAAGAGTATAAACAGGAAAACAAGAAGAAGAAGCTTGAATTAAAAGAACAAGCACTCCTCATCAACGACATCTTGAAAGAGTGTGCTAAAGAAAGGAAAGAGAAAGAGAAACAAGCTGCCCTCTATCAAGGACTGAAAGAAAATGTGGACCAGTTGGAGAAAATGATAGCACAAGGAAAAAAGGAACTATTACCTGAATCCGAGTATGCTCTGAAAGTGTTCGATCCTGCCAAACAAGAGGAAAGGTTATATGAGTATCTCAGAAAATGTCATCTCATTATAAAGAACCTCCCAGAACCTAGGCCGATGTAAAGAATATGTCAGATTTAATTATTGATTAATGAAATGATTTTTGGACCATTGTTTAAGCAGATTTGTGAATGAATAATATGACTCGTAGAACTCCTCGCTAGGGTTATGTGAAATATTTAGTGCGCTATATGAACAGGTATGATAATTGCACATTCAATCCCGTCATTCACAGTGAGTCTATCAAACGATGCCATGATAAAGTTGATGCGGGTATCCTTTGCGATTCCAACACGGCTCTCAAATGCCATCAGATCCTTCGTCTGCATCAGACTTTTAGTTTCTTTGCAAAACTCAAATTCATTTAAATTTTTTTTATCCCTCACAGGAAATCAATATTGATTCAAACAAAGCAAGTCTGACCAAGCACACGATCCAACCCAAGCGAGTGTACTTAACAAGATCTCGAACGAGGAAGATAATGGAAAATCAGGAGCAAGTACAGAACCTACAGGGACAGGTCTCAGAGTAGAAAGATCAGCTTTCTGAAATTATGAGACTAATGAAGGAAATGTCTCAGAGCAAACCCGCTTGTAACCTAGCCCACCATTACCTCCTCCGCCTCCTACAACAAATGATCCTCGCAAGCTTCAACCTCTTTTACCTTTCGGTCTCCCATTCGGACCGACAATCACTTTGTCAATCCGATGACCATAAATAATGACCCACCTTTTTCCTATTACCCATTGCCTCAAATGCCGAGCCTCACCATTCAATCCCGATCCTCCAGCTTTACTCCACCTCGCCTCCGGTTGGAGGAGCGTATCATACGGTGGAAGGAGAACATAGGGTGAGAGAAAACGAGAAACTATCTGCCCTAGAAGAAAGATTGAGAGCAATAGAAGGGTTGAACATGTATGGCTCAGTCGATGTGTCGTCACTGAGATTGGTGCCAGATGTGGTGGTACCACCCAAATTCAAGGTTCGGATTTCACAAATACAATGAAACTTCAGATCCTCAGATCCACCGCAACCTACATTGCCAAAATGTCTGCCTTAATAGAAGACGATAGACTTCTCATTCACTTCTTTCACGAGAGCCTCTCCGGAGCAGCTCTGAGATGGTGCATACAATTGGACAGGAGCAAGCTGCACTCTGAAGGACTTAGCCGATACCTTTCTAAGGCGGTACAAATTCAATTGTGATGCGGCACCCACGAGGAGGGACCTCCGCAACTGCAGTAAAGACCGGGAAGGTTTCAAGCAAGATGCCCAACGATGGAGGAGAAGGCCGCAGTATATATCCTCCGGTGACCGATAATGAACTCGCTCCCTATTCATCGAAACATTGAAGGCTCCTACTTCAACCCGATGATCGGAAATACCTCCAACAGCCTTCTCGATATCATCCAAGCGGTGAGAGAATTGAAGCTAACTGAGAATAGGAAGAATACAGGAGTTGGTGAGAACCTGTGGAAAAGACCGCCAATTTTGGCAAGAAAAGGAGAGTGATGTGCATTCCATCACTCGGCGTAATAATTTTCCCCAATTCCCCAAAATAACTACCGCCATATCCTCCTCTCATGGCCCAACTATCGCAAACATCCCCCCCCCCTTTCCCTAATTATTCACAACCCCGCCCCTAAAACGCCCCACCTGCCAATTTCCAACCAAGACCACCACCTCCACAAGCTCAACCACCACCACCACAAAAAAAACCAAGACCTCCAAGGAATCACGATCCACCCCTTCCCCTCCCTCTCAGTGAAATATACCGATACCTTGTCGGTATAAACCAAATCGTACCAGTCCCTTTAGACCCAATCCAGCCGCCATATCCCAGGTGGTATGATGCCACTGCCCGTTGTGAGTATCATGGAGGAGCACAAGGGCATTCAACTGACAATTGCGGGGCACTCAGAGGGAGAGTGCACGCTCTAATCCGGAACGGGTGGTTGAAGATCGAGGGAAATGGTTCCCTCCCCAATGTCACCTCAAACCCACTACCTAACCATAATGCGGGTAGTGGTGTGAATATGATTGAGTCCGAGGAGAAGGATCAACAGGAAGTGGACAAGTTGGTCCCTTATTTCAAAGAAATTTTTGCCATATCGAAGAGAAGGTCACCTTTGCCCTCGTGTAGCAGGATTTGAAGAGAGCAGGGTGTCCTTACCATGGAGGCGGTGACCATAAGCTGCAAGATTGTGAGGGGTTCAGGCAAGAAGTCCGAAATTTGTTATCTCTAAAAGTTCTGAGATGCCAGACAAAGGCAGAAGGGGAAGTGAACACCGCTAGACTCAGCCAAACTGCTTCTACCTCCAAACCCAGAATCACTTTCTCACCCCCAGTAGCCTCACCGCCAGTAACAGTTATCCGAACTACGCTGACTTCTGTCACCAATACTCACGCAGTCCCTTGGAACTATAATTTCCAAGTTTTTACTCAGGGAGCGTCAAGCAGCGCATCCGCCCCTAGCCTTGCCTCACCTCCAACACCACCAAAACCATGTTTCGCTCCTCACGAGCATTTCAGGATGACTTATGCTGGACCTGCTAGCAACATTACTCCCCAAACCAGTTCTCGGCCCGTTATTGCAACAAAACCTTCTCCACCTGAGCAAGAAGTCGAGTTTATAACTCGAAGTGGGAGGTGTTACGGGAACGAAGAAAGAGAGAAGAAAAAAGGGAAAGTAAAAATGGGAGAGTCATCAAGAAACACAGAAAAGGAGGTTGAGAAAGCGAGAGGAAGCGAGCCTATTGAGCGCAAGGAAGATGAAGAAGCTGCTGCTCCAAATAATGAAGCGAGCGAGTATGACGTGGTGGAGCAATTGAGAAAAACCCGCCAATTTCACTGTTATCACGATCCCGAGCTCGGAAGTCCACCGACAAGCCCTACAAAGAATCTGGATCGGGCCTTTGTGAACCCCGACATTACTCGGCGGTTTGAGAAAATAGTAGGACAAATCCGGGCATCGGCTCGTAGCCTTTTACGAAGAGGAGGTAGACCTGCGGGCTTAGGGTACAATAAAGCTCTACATGTAGCGTGAAGTGTAAGGGTTGTATAGTGGCCAAGGTTCTCATCGATAACGGATCGGCCCTCAATGTCTTGCCTAAGCGCGACCTTAGCCCTCTGCCGGTTGACCAATCGCATGTACGTCGAGTGCAATGGTGGTAAGAGCCTTTGGCGGTACCAGGAGAGAGGTCTTGGGAGACATTGACTTGCCAATTCAAGTCGGGCATGTACTTTCAACGTCACGTTTCAAGTGATGAACATTGAGCCGCTTACACTATGTTACTAGGGAGGCCGTGGATCCACTCTGCGACATTTGTTCCTTCAACCTTACACCGAAGATCAAATACATTAAGGCGGCAAAATCATCACGGTAAGGGGCGAAGAGGCCATCTTGGTCACCAAGCGCAATCACTTCCTTATGTGGAAGTGGTAGGAATCATTGGAGAGTTCTTTCCAGGCCCTTGAATTGCAAGATCTTGGGAAGGAAGGGGCTATGGCTATGGTGGCCAAAGTAATGTCAAGAAACGGGTATCAAGAGGGGAAAGGCTTGGGCCTCGCCTTGCAAGGAATCGTCGAGCCTATACCGCTATTCGAAGATAGGCCGTTGTGGTTTGGGGTATGAGGAGGATGCCCTCGTGGATGGGCGATTCGGATGAGGAGAATGCTTGGGATCGGAGGTTCGACGGAGACGGGAAAAATGAAAATAGTCCGAGAATTACGGAGATCTTCACCAAACCGGTCATCCAACATCCGGCAAAGTCTGGAAGAATCACGGATGATCCATCCATAGATGTCATCCAACTGGATTCCTTGTATGAGGCCCTAGTTTCACCCATGGTGAGGAGCGGGAGCTTGACAACCGGACAACGGAGGATATCCACGTACTCAATTTGAGTAAAGTACCTCTGGTTATCTACACTTGATCATTTTGTCCATGGTGACAAGTGTAATCAGTAAATGGACCTTTTCTTATGGCATTAATATTAATGAATTGATAGCGCATTTTAAATCCAATACTCTCTTTCCTTTTAATTCCATCCTTATAACATGTTCTATTCTTTATTCATTCAGACCATTCATCAATTAACACCTAATAATCCAATAGACTCGAAATTCCTCTGGTTAATTTTGAAATCCCCATAAGCGCCATTACTTCAAGTAATTCGAGGAAGACCTTACGAAGAAAGCAATGAAAAGATGAACCCTCCTCGTGCCTTGTGAAGAGGAAACGCACACAATAAACTAAGGCTAGGAAGACGAAAAAATGGAACTAAAGGTAGAGGAGAGTGAGGAATTGGGAGATATGATCGGTGCAGCTAAGGAATTTCTTGACGTATTTTCATGGAGCTATGATGATATGGTTGGTTTGGACCCTCAGATAGTGACGCACAAGATTCCCTTAATTCGAGAACGATCCGGTGAAGCGGAATCGAGGAGAATGAATCGACACACCGCTCAAGGTTCGGGATGAAGTCAAGAAACGATATGACGCGGATTCTTTGAAGTAGTCAAATATCCCCAATGGGTGGCTAATGTCGTCCCAAGAATGAAGAAAGACGGGAGAGTCAAGGTGTGTGTTGACTACAGGGACCTTAATAAAGCAAGTTTGAAAGATGATTTCCCTCTCCCTCACATTGATGTGTTAGTTGACAATGCTGCGGGATTGGGTAGGTGTTCGTGTATTGATGGGGCATCAGGGTACAATCAGATTCCGATGGACAAGGAAGACAAGGATAAAGCGCTTTCATCACCCAATGGGGTATTTTGCTATCGGGTCATGCCCTTCGGGTTGAAGAATGCCGGGCTACTTACCGGTAGCGCAATGGTCACATTATTCCACGATATGATGCATAAAGAAGTGGAGGTATATGTGGATGATATGATCATTAAATCCAGGGGAGAAGAGAGCCACGTTCAGGTGATGAGGAGGGTGCTCGAAAGGCTCAGGAAATACAAGTTGAAGCTGAACCCTGCTAAATGCATCTTCGGAGCTAGATCGGGAAAGCTATTTGGGATTCATAGTAGCGAGAAAGGGATAGAAGTGGATCCGGACAAAGTTCGAGCTATTCAAGAAATGCCGTCCCCAAAAGCAGAAAGGGAGGTGCGTGATTTTCTAGGAAAGTTGAACTACATCTCAAGATTTATTTCTAATCTCACTGCCAAAGCTGAGCCTATTTTTAGACTACTCCGGAAGAACAATCCTACCCAATGGGATTCGGATTGTCAAAAGGCTTTCGAGACAATCAAACAGTATTTGTCAAACCCACCAGTATTGGTCCACTTTGTGGCGAGGCCTCGATCTGTACATGGCGGTCCAACGAGCTCTATGGGATGTGTTTTGGGGACAGACATGATGATACCTGGCCGAAAAGAGAGGGCTATTTACTACGAGCAAGAAGTTCAATGATTGTGAGTCAAGGTACTCTTTCTTAGAAAAGACTTGCTGTAGCGTTAGCACAGACGACAAATCGCCTCAAGCACTACATGTTAAATCACAAGACATGGCTTATCTCGGATGGATCCTATCGGATCGTATTCGAAAGCCCATTCGTGCGGGAAGGATAGCCAAGTGGCGAGTTATACTCTCGAAGTATGATATAGTCTACATGACCGGAAGCGGTGAAAGGTAGCGTAATTGCGACCTCCTAGCGGAAAACCCTATCCGGATTATGAAGCTCGGATTTTGAGTTCACGGCGAACATATTAATGAAGTAGACTGCGAAGAAGAGGTCGATCGATGTGTGGGAAATGTATTTTGTGAGCGATCAATTTATCAGGAATGGAATTGGAGCTGTACTAGTATCCCGGAAGAAAGCACTTCCCAATAGTGCTAAGTTGGGATTTGTTGTACCAACAATGTCGCAGAATATGAAGCTTGTGTAATGGGTCTACATCTTGCTATAGAGATGAAAATCAGAAAGTTGGAGGTGTATGGAGACTCGGCTCGATAATTTATCAGTCAAGGGAGAATGGCAAACCAAGGATCCCAAGCTAATCCCCTACCGTAAATACTTCTTGGAGATGATCGAGGATTGAAGAAATCTCTTTCACTCATCCGAGTAGAGACAAGAATCAATTTCTTGGCGCCTTAGCTACTCTATTGTTATGGCTCAAATCGAAGAAGGCGAGACGTTTGAGACGTTGAAGATTAAAGTAAGGGATGAGCGACCTATTGCTTCATGATTGAAGAAGAGCTCGATGGAAAGCCTTGGTATCACGACATCTGGTCTCTTGTAGAACAGGAGAATTCCCTTGAGGGCAAACAAAAATGAAAAGAAGATGATTCGGAGGTTAGCATTGGGGTACTTTCCCATGGGGAAACCCTATACAAAAGAAGCTCCAACGGTGAATTATTGAGATGTGTGAATGCAAAGGAGGCAAAGAGAAACCTTTTTGAAACTCAAGAGGGAAATTGTGCAACTCAAGCCAATGTACCCATGATGGCCAAGCAAATCATGCGGCGTGGGTATTTTTGGACCACAATGAAAATGGATTGCATCGAGTATTTACGGAAGTGCAACAAGTGTCAGATTTATGCAGATCCGATAAATGTGCCACCTCACAAGCTGTTCAATCTCGTCTCACCATGGCCTTTTGCAATGTGGGGCATAGATGTGATTGGTCCCATCAATCCCAAAGCATCCAATGGGCACAGATTCATCCTTGTAGCCATCGACTATTTCTCCAAGTGGGTCGGCGACATCATATGCTCACATCACGCAGAACACGTTTCTCAAATTCTTGAAACAATATCATATGCCGGCATGGTCTCCCGAATGAAATTGTCGCGATAACGCCAAGAACACAGCGGTCCGAAGATTCAGAAGTTGTGTGATCAATACAGAATCCGACATCTCAATTCCTCCCCATACCGTCCCCAGATGAATGGAGCGGTGGAAGCCGCGAACAAAAATCTAAAGAGGATAATCCGGAAAATGACGGTCACATATAGGGATTGGCATGACATGCTCCCCTACGCTCTTCATGCATACCGGACTTCCATAAGAACCTCAACTGGGGCAACTCCATACTCACTAGTCTACGGGATGGAAGCGGTATTACCTGTTGAGGTTGAAATTCCTTCCCTAAGGATTCTGAAGGAATCAGGGATTGGTGAGTCAGAATGGATCGATCAAGGTTGGATCGATTAAACTTCTTTGGATGAGAAAAGGTTAATGACATGTCACGGGCAATTATACGGAGGAGAATGGCGAGCATTTGATAAGCGTACGCCACGGGAATTCCTACGGGGACTTAGTTCTAAAGAAAGTACTACCAAACCAAAACGATCCCCGGGGCAAATGGTCACCAACCTACGAGGGACCCTATGTGGTTAAAAAGGCGTTTACTGGAGGAGCCTTAATTTTGACCCACATGGACGGTGAAGAATTCCCGAGACCTGTGAATGCCGACACTGTCAAGAGATACTATGCATAAAAAGGAGAAGGGATGAAAACCCGAAAGGGCGTCCTAAAAAAAAAAAAAAAAAAAAAAAAAAACCTTCTTGGGGTGAAAACCAAAAAAGGGCGTCCCAAGAACCAAACTGGAGGAATAAGGAAGGGGGCATGAAACCGCGGATAGAGAGGCAACCGTCACGGCATGGGACTTCAGAGAACTTGGAATATGGCAGTTAAAAGACTTCAAAACCAACTAAAAGGAATATATGAGATCTATCCTTGTACCTTTCCTTTTCCTTTGAAAGTCTATTTTTCCTAAAGCCATGATAAAGTTATACTCCACTCCTGCTGTTGTTTTCCTGCTTACTCACTTTTTTAATACTATCCTTTCTCTTTGACTAATGCGCTATTGATTAGTTAAATTTCTGCCATAAGATTTGAATTTAAAAATTGATAACCTCACGTACTTTACTATGAGATTTGCAGGGAATAGCCAAAAAAAAAAAAAAAAAAAAAAGAACTAGAGGTGAAAACCCGAAAGGGCGCTTCTGGTCGAATGGACGAAAAGAAAGTGAAAACCCACAAGGGCGCCTTCCGAAGAATAAGGAGAAAGTCGGGAACGGAAAAGGGACATCCGAAAGAACGGAGTCATAGGTCAGGCCTTACAACTCCTCCTCCATTAATCGTCCGCCTTCATTATCTTGTTAAGTACACTTTGTCAGGGAATAACTTCATGTGCCAAAGTCAGACTTGTTTTGTGAGTTGATTTTAATTTCCTGCAATTCCACCATCAACCTCTGGTTCCTTGATCTAAGTTGATTTTAATTTCATGCAATTTACATTTCTGCTATCAACCTCTGGTTCCTTGATCTAAGTTGATTTTAATTTCATGCAATTTACATTTCCTGCTATCAACCTCTGGTTCCTTGATCTAAGTTGATTTTAATTTTCTGCAATTTACATTTCCTGCTATCAACCTCTGGTTCCTTAATCTAAGTTGATTTTAATTTTCTGCAATTTACATTTCCTGCTATCAACCTCTGGTTCCTTGATCTAAGTTGATTTTAATTTTCTGCAATTTACATTTCCTGCTATCAACCTCTGGTTCCTTGATCTAAGTTGATTTTAATTTTCTGCAATTTACATTTCCTGCTATCAACCTCTGGTTCCTTGATCTAAGTTGATTTTAATTTTCTGCAATTTACATTTCCTGCTATCAACCTCTGGTTCCTTGATCTAAGTTGATTTTAATTTTCTGCAATTTACATTCCTGCTATCAACCTCTGGTTCCTTGATCTAAGTTGATTTTAATTTTCTGCAATTTACATTTCCTGCTATCAACCTCTAGCTCCTTGATCTAAGTTGATTTTAATTTCATGCAATTTACATTCCTGTTATCAACCTTTGGTTTCTAGATCCAAGTTGATTTTAATTTTCTAGGTCATTAACTTAGGTGTACTTTAGTTCCCTAATTTCGAACACCTAATCGTCCAAAATATGAGTCTGAATCTTTACATAATTCCTATACGGAAAATTTTCCTTTAATAGAAATTATGTAAAGAGGGGCAGCTGTCGACACCATATTTTGGCCGACCCCTAGGATCAATAAAAATTCTTCTTTGAACAGCTAATCACGTTTCCGATCCCTCTTTGATAGGCGGTCACATTTCCGATCTCTCCTCACAAAGAATTGAATTAATGCTGAGCCCTCATATTCATTAAGGCCTCGTCGATCTCTCAAATCATTTACCGACCTCTCAAACCCGTTGTTGAATTTAGGACACATCAAGTATATTCTGATCTCTGTTGATAAATAAAATGAAGCGGCACTAGATCTTTTCCTACCAGTTTTATTGCCGACCTCCTTTTCTGAATATTAAGATCTAAAGTTTTGGTTCGGTTTAACGAGGGGTCCGATCTTAAGTGTTCAAGTTATATTTTCAATTTTAATCAAGTCCCGTTCAGCATTTCTCCCCAACCGATCTCATGCTTATTGTGCTTTCCGATCTTTTATACTTAGATCAATAATGGCATTTAGTTCATGTTTCGCTATGCTCATACAATCAAATACTTAGGCAATTCAAAGATTTTCCAATCACATCCATTCATTAAACAAAGAGATATTCCATTTCATTTCATAATTTGTACAAGTTATTCGGTGGGGATCACCCCGGCTGATTTATTCTGCTCACTCTCTCTCTCTTCCTCGCCCTCCTCCTCACTATCTTCACCATCGCCCAGAGCAGTCGTCCATCCAAGAGAAGTCCTCTTGAGGATAGCGCTTTTGGAGTTCGGCCAAGAGATCTTTATGAGCATTCACATAGGCTCGGCTATTCCCGACACCATCTCTTCATCCTTTTCCTTAAGCTCTTTGTCTTTCTCCGAAAGCTCCTTATCCTTCAGCGTTAAGCTCCTCTACAAGTTGAGCGACTGGCGCCGTTGGCTGAAGTGCACGGACTTCTCACGAGCCCGTTCACTTTGGCCAAGTCACGAGACCTTTCGGCCAGTGGTCTTCATGGTACTTCGCCCGTCCCTCAACTTGAGATATATAATCTTGAGCGGATGAGAGTTGAGATCGGAGGAAGCCACTTCACGATTTTTCTTCCCGACCTCCTTACCCGGTATTGAATCTTTTCCCGAATCATGGTGCGGTTCACGGACACTCCACGTTTAGGCTCATGGTTCGAGTCAAGATATCATCGAGACCACTCGGGATAGCTGTCCGATCCTCCCGAAGAAGATGGTAGATCCCGGGACTTTGGCAAAATCGGAGTTCTCCCTAACGATCAGGTTATTCTTCAAGCGATCGATCGATGTCGGCGCCACGAGAAGAGGTCCTCGAGAAGATTGAGAAGGCTCCCTTTCCGTGCTTGGAATAGCGAGAGAGAGGCGGGGCTGCTCTTCCGATCTAGGAGGAGATCGCGACCTCAATGGTCGGCGGACCGAAGGTTGAGGCGGGTCTCTTTGCATCTCCCGAGTTCGTGGCCAGGGTGTTTGAAGACGTTCAACGCTTCATCTCCTTTACTTTCGGAAGATCTCTTTGTCCTTCTTCCGCTTCCTAGAACCCTCACCACCCGCCATACACGCACAAAGAAAAGGTTAGTGAGATCTCTAAGGTCCCGAGGCGAGATATAGAAAATACCAATGCCGAGTCGAGCGGAAGTTCGCGAGCTTGGCGGTGATCGATTGCATGGTCCAATGGTGCGATTCGGCGATCACGCATTTGGGCGAGAATATTTTAGAGTGGTGGCACGACTTTTCAGCTCCATCACTATCAAGCTTTCCTCTTGACTCGAGGTAATGTGTTTGAGCGAGGGCCTGGTACCACCTCTACGAGGAAAGTCCTCAAAGCGGCTCGGATCTTTACTCCTCGGAATGAAGAACCGGTTCTTCCAATTCTTAAGGGATGAGGCGGATCGGAAAAGAGTCCATAGCGAGGCTTACTTTGAAAGAACCGATGTTCGTCATCCTTTGGCGAGTTAGTGCATGCGGCTCGGCGAACACCTTAGCCGTAGGTCTGATTCCCTTAGCTCGGCATAGACCTCGGAAAGCTACCAAGATCCGCCACGAGTTAGGGTGGATTTGAACAATGGATGCTCGGTGAAGTTTTAGGACCTCCTTATAGAAATCGGCTAGAGGAACCTCGGGCCGGCCTTTAATCGTTCCTCGTACACCATGACCATGTCATTCTCTTCAAAAGAGTGATCGACACGAAGATCGCCATGGCACTTGATCAGCTCATATGAATCGGGACAAATGTTGTATTCTTGAACAAGCGATTGCAGATCGGTTCTCGAAGAACAGCGGAAGCTCGTCTATAGGAAGGTCTCTCTCCTTGAAGGTGGTGCAAGCCTTGATGGTATGACCCGACCAGGCACAGGCGAGAGACCCTAGGGGTTTAGGTTGCACTGGGCCCATCGCCTCTTCTTCGTCGACGATGACCATTAGAACTGAATGGAAGGAGTGCTCTGCGCTCTCTGTCCTTCGGCACCGCTCATTTTTAAAATAAACATAGAAATTTAACAAGAAAGAAGATAAAAGTCCTTCAGAGTCGATCGGCGTCGGAGAAGCTGGAGAAAATGAGAGAACTTGAAGTTGTGAGCGGGGATTGAAAATGGAATGAGAGAACAAGCGGCTAACCCTCCCACCCCTATTTATACTAGTCCGAGCATTTAATGCTCGCGAGGTTCTAAGCGTGCATCGATTGGTGGGACTCGGCAACATTACGACACTTTTCTCAAATATCCGAATGTTACGAGATCGGTTTATTAGAGATCGGCATAATAAGTTAAAAATTTTGAATAAAGGATCGGCTAAGTGTCATTCGGGTAAAGAATCGATTGGATAATCACATTAGGGATCGGAAAATAATCAATGCAAAAATAATAAGATGATAACCGACAAAATAAAGTCTTTATTTTCAAAAGTTCGGATTACATCATTTGGGCGATCTCTAGGATCGGATTACACTAACATTGGATCACATCATTTCGTGATCTCTAGAGATCGGATTGCATTGAAAATAAAATACATCATTTGGGCGATCTCTAGCGATCGGACTACAATAAAGGTCTAACTACAACATTTGGGCAATCTCTAGAGATCTGATTACATTTCAGGATTACATCATTTGGGCGATCTCTAGAGACCAGGTGGAACATCCTATCTAAAAGGCCTATGTCAAAGCCTAGTCTTGTGGTGAATCAAAAGATGTGTTTGACGGAGACCATTTGTTGGCATCGGATAGATGTGCGGCTCGGATGGGGTGATTATGACTCCCATGAAGATGAGAGACATCGTCACCGATGTTACCACTCAGCGACCATTGCCGGAACACCCAATGTGGAGGAAAAGCGGCCGGAACACCCAATGCGATGAAGCCGAATGAACTCGGTAGAAGCGACTCGAGATCGGTACAACCAAAGTCCGCAATACTGATCGATCAAATCGGTCCTCTCACCATCATCGGTAAAGGTCATTCGATCACCGGATCGTGAATTTTGATCGGTAAGTAAAGAAGTTCATCGGAAAAGATCAAAGCCACGATTATAGCGAACTTCCACGGAGCGGCTAGAACAGGAAAGTAAGAAAAGAAGAGAGGAAAGTCGGATGAAGAAAATGTCTCCGTCAGCGGGGTATATATAGGGGAAATGAGCATTTAATGCGGCGGAAAGCAGCGGGCGCTTGAGAATCGAGATGTAATTAATGCTTGGACCGAATCGGGCCGATTAAGGGATAATAGAGATCGGAGATAGGAGATCGGCATGAGAGATCGGAATAGGAGCTAGGGGAGGATCGGAAGACAAAAGAATAAGACAAATAACCGTCGTCGAGAATCGAGTAGAGGTAGTTAAAGCGTGGCGAGCGAGATCTCCACCATGCGCTAAGAATCGCCCGCAATCTTGACAGTGCCGTGGTATGTCATGTGATCCTGTACATCCCAATCTCCACCGTTGATCTCACTTGTAAGGATGAATCGGAACCCTTAGATCAAAGAGAAGACGACAATACCAGCGTTTTCACTCTTAGCCCTCGGATCGTTCGGACAAGAGGATTCAAGACCGTCAGTTAAAGAGGAAAAGGACAAATATTACGAGCGATCTCAGCCATTTGTTTTGATTCTCTTTAATTCCTGAACATCCGATCATGTACTTCAAAATCTTGACCCTCCATCTCCCTCAAAATAAATCCTGACCCTTCATGGGGAGCACCCGATTCCTATAAATACCTGCATGAAAAACTGTTCAAGGACGGACGGAAAAACAGACGAGTTATTATAGCAAGAGGAACTCTGAAAATTCATTTAGTTTGTTACTCTGCTATTTAGAAGTGTTGATTAAAAGGACTTTGGAAACTAGTTTTCTGAAGTGTTTTCTTGAAGAGATTTTGAATACTGGAACCCTATATTTCCAGTTTGTTCATTATCTGGTCATACTCTCTCTTTCTGTCTTTTATCATCTCTGTTTTCACTGCCCAAGATCAACTTCATATCACTCATTTCTTTAGCTAAGTACCCACCAGTTCACGAAGAACACCACCCTCAGGCTAATCAGCCTACTGTCTCATCCCTGTTTGCCACCCCGTAACTATTTTAGTAGACCCGGCTCCTCACAGGTAAGAGTTCATACTGTTGTTTACGTTTATTTTCTGCACTTCCTTTGTTCTTCATATATCTGCAATTTTCTTCAAGATTATTTTGTACGAGAGAACCCAAGAAAAATGTTGTTGTAAGAGTTCATGTTACTGTTTTATTAAGTGTCTACGTTTATTTCCCGCATTTTCCTTGTTCTTCTTACATCTGCGATTTTCTTCAAGATCATTTCTGCACAAGCAATCCCAAAGAAAGTCACTCTCAAATCATCTTTTTAGTGATCAGTTCATTTTATTGATCTCCGTCATTTCTGAAAACAAGTTTTCTAACTCCTAGTAGTATGTAAATGGTTGGGTAAACGTAGGTAGCTGCAACTTAGGGGTCTCTTTTAAAAGAGAGAACATGAATAACACGTCAGGAAGATAGCCAAACCATTAGGCTGACGTAAACAGCAATTCGGCAAGATGTCATAAAGCGAAATAGAACCAAAGTAAACATAACAGCATAGATCGGATGTTAATAGACATTGGTAAAATGAATACATGGAAGGTCGGTAAATCGAGTCTAGTTTTCCCCATCTAGCCAAAAGGCATCGAGAAATCTTATCCCCAACCTCTTTAAATTTAAGGATCCTTATCCTTAGGTTCTTAGGACACCAAAATTCGGGAGATCGGAAAAATCCCTTTCAGGCTCCTTTCTAATTTAAAAGAGATCGGAGGAGAGTTCTTATCCGGTCTCAACCCAAAATTCTAATTTAAAAGAGATCGGAGGAGAGTTCTTATCCGGTCTCAATCCAAAATTTTAATAACTATTAAAAGAGATCGGAGGAGAGTTCTTATCCGGTCTCAACTCAAAATTCTAATAAACATTAAATAGGGATCGGAGGAGAGTTCTTATCCGGTCTCAACTCGGAACATTAATAAATAACTCTAAAGGAGATCGGAGGAGGGTTCTTATCTGGTCTCCCCTCAAAATTTTAATAAATAACTCTAAAGGAGATCGGAGGAGGGTTCTTATCCGGTCTCCCCTCAAAATTTTAATAAGTAACTTAAAAGAGATGGGAGGAGAGTTCTTATCCGATTCTCACACCCGTTCACTAAGGTTGTCTCATTTACTTATGTATCTGGGTGATCCAAATTTAGTGAAAAATCAAGTATTCCTTCTACCAAAAGGATTAACATTGCCGCCTAAGCCCTCCTAATTAATTTATAAAGGACGCAGAATTAAATCTACTTACCCTTATTAAGGGACGAGGTGGGGTGCCTAACACCTTCCCCACCCGTTTACGGACCCCGAACTTAGAATCTCTGTTTTGAAGTGGTTTCATTTTTAATTTAACTTCTCAAATGGTTTTCTTTAGTTTCCCTCAAAACTAAGGTGGCGACTCCTCACTTTTTCCCACTTCGGTGAGTGATCGTCCAGGCGACCGCAAAATCCCATTGCGACAATTCTAAATAAACCAAATGAGTTAGTTGTTTCACTTCAGTTCATCAAAGTCTTTAACACCTGTAAATAGTGCTCACCACTGTAAAAGAAGTAAGAAAAGTTTTTTTTAAAATCCCTTGTAGTGTACTTAATGGGTTATCAGTAGACGGAGTTGGTAATTCATTAGGTATACTACGGGATCATGTTATGCCTTACAGAGGGGTAGGGTGTGACACCAGGAACCTAAAACATCAAGAACAATTAAATTAACATAGGATTTTATCCCTATTTACTTAGGGTAATAGATTCCATTTTGATCAACACCTACCTCCATATATAACTAGTAGGAGCCAACACATGCCCATATACCCATACATAGTACAAGTATGAAAGCAGTATCAAACTCAAACCACCTATATACAAGATAACTATGCTATCTCAGGTCTAAAGATTATATGTACTGATATGATTAATGACAATGCATTGACAAGAGTAAACTCCATGTGCTTGTCATAAAGGTCACTGGTTCGACCTACTTATCATGTATAAGTGCCTATCATGTTTGTTATATGGCATGAGACTCACCATTCCATCTTATTTACATCTCGTATAAATAACTTGGGAACAAACATGATTACAATCTTTCTGGATAAGTCAAGTCCTTATTGTGAAGTATCCTCGATTGTGAACCTATTTATGATACTTTGTGTTAGAAATACTGTCACTCATATTCTTAACAACTTAATAATAGAATTTCTAACAAAATATTAATGGACCTTTTCTATTACACATAAATATATCATGTAAAAAGAAAAGTAAAAATGCCTTTTATTAAAAAAAAAACATGTACAAGATACATGCTAAATGATATGCTCTAAGGCATACTACTAATAATCTTCCACTAGCACTAGAGCTATTCATTACAATATCTTAGACCCATCTTCTCAAGATGTTGGTGTAGCTGAGTTTGTGACATAGGCTTAGTGAATGGATTAGCTAGATTTTCAGCTAATGCTATTTTTTGCATGGCTACATTGCCTCGCCCAACTATTTCTCTGATAATGTGGTAGCTCCTTTCTATGCGTTTGGATTTCTAGTGAGACTGGGGTTCCTTAGCCTGTATGATTGCTCCATTGTTGTCACAGTGAAGTGGAACTGCTGACTCAATGGAAGGAACTACTGCAAGTTCTGCCATGAACTTCTTTATCTAAACAGCTTCTTTTGCAGCATCTGATGCAGCAATATACTCAGCCTCGGTAGTAGAATATGCAGTCGTACTCCATTTGGAACTCTTCCAACTGACTGCACCTCCATTACAATTGAACACATATCCAGAGGTAGACTTTCTATCATTGATATCTGATTGGAAATCAGAATCAGTATAACCATCCAATTGCAAGTCACCACCTCCATATATCAAGAATAAATCCTTAGTTCAAGTACTTAAGGATATTCTTAACAGCTATCCAGTGTTCCAAACCTGGATTGGATTGATACATACTAGTCAAACTAATAGCATATGCGATATTCGGCCTAATACACAATATTGCATACATCAAACTTCCAATAGCCGAAGCATATGGAATCCTTGCCATTTTATCTCTTTCTTCAAGTGTCTTTGGAGACATCTATTTAGAAGGGTGGATACCATGTCTCACTGGTAACAATCCTCTCTTGGAATCAAACATGTTAAACCTCTTTAACACCTTTTCCAAGTATAGACTTTGGGATAAAACAATTATTCTTTTTGCTTTGTCTCTACAGGTGCGAATCTTGAGAATATAGGTTGCCTCCCCTAAGTCTTTCATGGAGAATATATTTGACAACCATGCCTTTACAGCTGTCAACATACCTGTGTCATTACCTATCAATAGAATATCATCCACATATAAGACAAGGAGAGTGAAAGCACTGTCACTAACCTTCTTATATACACATGGCTCATCCTTATTTTTGATAAAACCAAATGACTTAATGGCTTCATCAAAACGTATGTTCCAACTCCTCAAAGCTTATTTCAACCCATAAATGGATCGCTTTAGCTTGCATACATTGGAACCATCTCGGGATTCAAAACCCTAGGTTGTTTCATGAAAATGTTTTCTTTAATGTATCCATTGAGAAAAACTGTTTTGACATCCATCTGCCAAATCTCATAATCATAGTATGCAGCTATTGCTAATAGAATCCTAATTGATTTAAGCATGGCAACAGGTGAGAAAGTCTCCTAATAGTCGATTCCTTGCCTTTAGCAAAACCCTTTCGCTACTAGCCTTGCCTTATAGGTCTCTACCTTTCCATCAGAACCAATTTTCTTCTTGAAAACCCATTTGTTCCCTATAAGTACAATACCTTCAGGTGGGTCAATAAGATCCCAAACTTGATTCTTATACATGGAATCAATTTCGAATTTCATAGCATCAATCTATTTTGAAGAGTCTATATCTGATATAGCTTCTTTATAGGTAAGTGGATCATATCCATGTTCAACTTCTTCATGAGTAGACAACTCTTGTTCTTCTTCATGAAGGAAACCATATCTCACTGGTGGGCGAGATAACAGCTGTAGATGTTTCATCAATAGGTGTAGGTTGACTAGATGGATCTATATCCATCTAATCTGTTGGTTGGTCAGAATTCTCCAATTCTAACTCTATTTGCCTTCTTTTGCCTCCTTCTTAAACAAACTGTTGTTCAAGAAATGTGGCATCTCTACTCACCACAACCTTTTGTGATGTAGGTAAATAAAAATATTATCCAAAACTATCTTTTGGATATCCAACAAATCGACCCTTTTCTGATCTAGTTTCCAATTTATCAGTGTTCAGCTTTTCGATATAAGCTTGACAACTGCAAATCTTAACATGCTTAAGACTTAGTTTTCTTCCATGCCATGTCTCATAAGGTGTGGAAGATACTAATTTTGATGGAATCCTATTCAGAATATACAAAGCTGATTCAAATGCAAACCCCCAAAAAGAGATTGGCATATCAGTATAGCTCATCATACTATGTACCATATCCAATAGGGTACGATTTCTCCATTCAGATACACCATTAAGCTGTGGTGTTACTGGAGGAGTCAGCTGGGAAACGATACCATGCTCTCTCAAGTATTCATCAAATTCAGTACTCAAGTATTCACCACCACGATCTGATAAAAAAGCTTTAATACTTTTTCCTGTTTGATTTTCTACTTCAGATTTAAATTCTTTGAACTTTTTAAAGGATTCATGTTTGTATTTCATCAAATACAAATACCTAAACCTTGATTTATCATCAGTAAAGGTAATAAAGTAATGAAAACCACCTCTAGCCATTTCTTTAAATGGACCACATACATCACTATGTATTAGCTCCAAAATATTTTCAGCTCTTAGCCCTTGTCCTACGAAGGGTGATTTAGCTATTTTGCCTTGAAAACAGGATTCACAGGTTCGAGTAGGTTCAGAACCCAATGAGGATAGAATCCCCATTTTCTTCAGTTTTGCAATCCTATCTTCTGCAACATGACATAACCTTAAGTACCAAATATATTTTGAACTTGAGTTGATTTTCACCATGGCATTGCATTCATTTAGATCACTTGCATTCATTTTGTGTTTGTCATTATTATCCAAATAATAAAGACCATCATTCATATAACCCGAACCAACATATTTATTTCCAAAGTAAATATTGCAAACATCATTTGTGAACTGAAATTCATAGCCATTTCTAGTCAAACTAGATATAGAAATGATGTTCTTAAAAGCATCAGGTACATATAAAATATTATCCAAACACAAAACATGTCTAGACATGTAAAAAGATTTAGATCCTATGGCTAAAGCTTCAACAGTTGAGCCATCGCCAATCCGGAGTCTAACAACTCGAGAACGCAAGCTGCTACTATTTGCTAGTTCCTGCATATCATAAGAAATGTGAGAACTGGCACCAGTATCAAAAACCCAAGCTGTAGATGAACTATGAGTATCATCAGAATCTAAATAATAAGATATGGACATACCTTCTGAAGGCGTATCCTTCTTGTCCTTCAGAGAAGCAAGATACTCTGGGCAGTTCCTTTTCCAGTGTCCATCCTTCTAGCAGTGGAAATACTTTCCTTTGCCTCTATCAACTTTAGTCTTCCCTTTTTGTTTAGCTATTTTCTTGGAAGGACTAGGAATCTGAGGTTTCCTTTTCTTATTGCCCTTCTTCTTGTTAGACTTTCCAGCAGAAGAAGATGCAATCAAAGCTACCTCTTTTCCTTTATTGCCCAGCATATTCTTTTGGACAATAACCAGCATGTTGAGTAAACCAGCCAAGGTGCAATCCTGTTTAGTCATATGGAAATTTGTCAAAAAATTCCCAAATGATTCAGGAAGGGACTGAAGGATCAAATCCGTCTGCAGTTGAAAATCCATGTTAAAGTTGAAGGAACGGAAGCATGAAAAAACACAAATTTAGATAATTGAAATTCAAAATTTTTCATCTAGGGTCACATGAATCATGCAAGATTTATTTTTATCTATTTGATTTTAATGATAAATAGTATATTAAAACTCTTTTAATATATTTTGGATCTACATTTGCCATTTAAGATTCTAAAATTAATGGATTAATTTATTAGAACCCTAGATTAGATCAAGAACAAGTGCACTAACCTTTTGATGCACTGTAGTGTATTTGGCACCTTTGGGATGCATCTTTAGGACACCAGATGTTGTCCCTCTAGCTTGTCCACACCAAGATCACCTATGCAGCCCTTGAACAGCTTTTAAAGCTTTTCTATAAATTAGAAAATTAAGTTTTGCCTTTTGAGAGATTATAGATGTAAACAGGACACTAGAAATAATTTCTAGTATTTTTAATTCAAGAGATTGTTTGCTAATCACTTGGAATTGATGAGAGATGAAGAAGAAGAGAAGGGAGAGCAGCCAAGGGTGGTGGCACAAAGAGATGAATGGCACTTATCATGTTTTCTTTTCATAACAACACTTATATAGCTAGGTCACCACTTAAAACCGTTGCCACATGTCACCTTTTGATTAGCTCTAGGTTTAATTGACCCAATCACATTGTGCCAAGTGTCAAACCTATATTTAATCTTGACTTTGATCATCTTACATGATTAAAAGACATATGACAAGCTTATGTGTAGTGCCATGTGCCGCCATCTCATGGTGCCACATGTCACCATGTGAAATGACCAAAATACCCCTGAGTCTTAATTTTGAGTTCTCAATCAAAAATAATTATTTCTCTTCTTCTAATCAATTTATATCAAATATAAATTAATTAATTAATCTCTATTAATTAATTTCTCATTATTTAAATTTATATTTAAACACTTTAAATATAAATTTAACTTATACTGTACATCCAATAACCTAGATTTGGTTTCAAGCCATGCTAGGGACTTTGCAATCTAATTGCAAACCAAACCTATTTAGTTAATCAATTAAACTCTTTAATTAATTAATTAATTAAATCATATTTAATTTAGTGATTTCTTGTGTATGTGTATGACTTACTAGGCTCATCACTAATTGGCAATGAGATATGATATCAACTCTTAATATCATCAGAACTCTTTCTTACTATAAATGATTTCTTTAAATCATTTTATGCACCTCATAGACCATGGTTAATACTTAGCATAGCATACCATGGCCACCCAATTAGTAATAAGGTTTACCTTAAATGAACCTATAATCATATGTTACCATGCACTAGAATCTCTCAGTTACAAAATCCCAATTTGAGCTGGAGTCATGATTTATGTCAAACCACATTTACTATAAATATTATGTTCTCTTTTAATTCCAGTTCTTGATTAAAAAGATTTTCTCATCAGAAACTCTTTTTTGATTAAATCTATCTGTCTTGGCCAGGAACTTAAAATATCAAGAATAATTAAATGAACATAGGATTTTATCCCTATTTACTTAGAGGAACAGATTCCATCTTGATCAATACCTACCTCCATATATAACTAGTAAGAGCCAACACATGCCCATATACCCATACACAGTATAAGTATGAAAGTAATATCAAACTCAAACCACCTATATACAAGATAACTGTGCTATCTCAGTTCTGAAGATTATATGCACTGATATGATTTATGATAATACATTGACATGAGTAAACTCCATGTGCTTATCATAAATGTCGCTGGTTCGACCTACTTATCATATAAATGTGCCTATCATGTTTGTTAAATGGCATGAGACTCACCATTCCATCTTATTGACATCTCATATAAATAACTTAGGAACAAACACGATTACAATCTTTCTGGATAAGTCATGTCCTTATTGTGAAGTATCCTTGATTGTGAACCAATTTATGATACTTTGTGCTAGAAATACAGTCAATCATATTCTTAACAATTTAAGAATAGAATTTCTAACAAAATATCAATGGACCTTTTCTATTACACATAAATATATTATGTAAACGGAAAAGTGAAAATGCCTTTTTTTAATAAAACATGTACAAGATACATACTAAATGATATACTTTAGGGCATACTACTAACAATCTCCCATTAGCACTAGAGCCATTTATTACAATACCTTAGACCCATCTTCTCAAGATGTCGGTCTAACTGAGCTTGTGACAAAGGCTTAATAAATGAATCAACTGGATTTTTAGTTAATGCTATTTTCTGCATGGATACATCGCCTTGCCCAACTATTTCTCTAATAATGTGATAGCACCTTTCTATGTGTTTGGATTTCTAGTGAGACCGTGTAACACCCCTCGCTTTTCTACAGTATAGCCAAGCAAGGCGTGCTACACGGCGTGCCAGAGCACCTAGTCTATAATCAACTCATTTCCTGAACTCAATTTGATTTTAAGAAGTCTTTTATGTAATATTCATATCATGCTGATACTATTTTCATACTTTAATAAAATCAGTGTTTCAAAAATGGTAATAAAAATTTGGCAAGGTGCCATCTGTATTTTAGACAAACTGTCCTTCCAAACCTGTTAAAAATAGTTCAATATGATAATATCAAAATCTCAACTATTTCACAATCTCGATTTCTCAGTAAAGTCAATCGACTTTTACAGTCATTAAACAGTTTCATAATACAGTCCATAATAATTTAAATATATCCAAAAAATCTCTATGTTATTTAATATGTACAAAATATTAGAAACTTTAGAGCTTTCATAATATTACAAAATACAAGGCCAAATTTCAAAAATATAACAGAAGTACAAAATATAAGATATCCTAAGTCCTACCATGTATGCAATACAGTGCAGATGACTCTGGACTCCTGTGCAGATCTGATGTCTCACCCGGTCATAGGTGTGCTGGGCTCTCCAGCTGTGTCTCCAATACCTACCCGTTACAAAAGCAACGCGCTAAGCAATTTTGCTTAGTGGTGCCAAATATAAAGAAATATATACTAAAATAAAGCACATGAATTGTTTATGAATTTATGACATCGATATTCTTTACACTTGTTGATTCTACTTTTATTTACTAACATTTCAATTTGTGCTAATTTTGGTGGTGCTGTATGTCAGTAGACTGGATTTAGCTATTTGAATTTAATAGTGCTTAAATTAACTGTCCATGTAGCCTATATACTGACCAGACTGGAAAAACAGATATACCGGCACTGGGTACCTAGTACCTCGGGCCGTCACACCATTGGTCACAAAGTGTCTCCCGGTGTGCAAATAGTGTGGCTAAAAAGCCATATAGTCAATCTGGTAATAAGCCAAGTATAATAACACAATACGTATAGCCATAGGCTATTAAAGTCACAGTGCGGCATAATAAGCCGTAAAAACACAGTATGGCATAAAGCCATTTACAGAACAGCTGTCAAAATCCTATTGGCATGCCAACCTATCCAAACTAGTCAACTAGGCAAACTAAGGCATATTATAAATTAATTGTTTATTTCTTCAATTTCTAGAGTTTACTAGCTATTATATAATTTCATAAGTCAATGCATATGTTGACCTTTTTAGGTAATATAGATAAGTTATTTCTAGCTTCAACATATCACAATTTACAATTCAATATGCTGTCAATATAATGCAATTTACTCTTTTCACAAGTTGGCATTCATTGCCAAATCACCTCAAGCATCATTGTATGTAAATGTCAATTTCTCAATTTTTGCGTGCTAGATTAATCGAGCTGAAAGTCCTATTTCTCTTGGTTTTTAGCGTCTGGTCAAAGAAGCAAAATTGTAGCTCTACGTCTTATTGCACTCTGGGCAAAATTTTAGGTCTTTCTGAGTTGTATAGACCAAGATATGGTCAATTTACTAAAGCTGGATAGATTGCACCTTTAGTGCAAAATTTGGTCAATTTTAAGTCACTTTTAGTTCTGGCAGTTTTGGTACCTGAACTTATGTAAGCTATTTGACTTGGTTTTGGCCATTTCTGGGCTTTGGTGTCTTCATAAGAATTGTAGCTCTATGTCTAAGCTATCCATATAAACATTTTAGGTCAATTGGATCTATTTTGAGTGAGTTAGGGTCATCCTAATGATTACTGTTCATATGGTAAAAAATCTAGGTTTGCAAGGTTGCCATTCCGGATTTGGTCATTTTTAAGGTCAGTTTCTAGGCAGAATTTTGGCAACATTTCTCCATGAAAGTTGGTCTATTTGGTGTCTAGTTTCATCCCCCATTGGCCTCATACCAATTGGGTTCACAGTTTTGCACTTATAACCTAATTTATGTACTGCCAACAACACACAACCTGCACAAGACAATTACACTTCCAATTTGACATTCCTCCTCCTCCTCATGACTTCATTATTCATTCATAGTGTCACACCTTACCCCTCTGTAAGGCATAACATGATCCCATAGAATACCTAATGAACTACCGAACTTTACCTATCGATAATTGATTAAGTACACTACAAGGGATTTTAAAACCATTTTCTTGCATTTTGGAAGTTGTGAGTGTTTTGGTAGGAATTAAAATCATTTTATTGAAGTTTCAAAACTAGTTAAAACTTTTGCCCATTTTATTTTTCTGAAAATTTTATAAAAATTTCGGTAGAGTGCCGTCTGTATTTTTAGAAAACAGTTCTTCAAATGCCTGAGAAAAATACTTCCAATAAATTTTTCCACAACTCCCAACCTAAATCAACTCAAAATTCTCAAATCAAACTACTTCAAAATAATTCCACAATTTAATCCAAGTTTGTCATCTCAAAATATTTCATCATTTCATTCAATAAAGCTAATTTACATTCACAAGTTTAATTTACAGATATAAAATACAAAAAATAATATTACTACAATTTATTATACAACTGCTCAACTTTACATTGATACATAAACATTACAATATTTACATCAATTAATTACAAGGGTATAAATAAATACTCGTACAAAAGTGATCAACGGAAGCTTTTCCGGTTCAACAGCTCACTTTGCTGCTTTTTCCTTGCTCCTATTTGTGACAGCAAAATAAGCTATTGCTGAGTATAAAAATACTCAGTGGTGCACAATAAAAATTGAAATGCAGTACATAAAACATTCCTTGACAAATTCACAATTTGAATATTTCATAATCACATTTCACAATTTATCAAAACTCATTATAGCACAATTTTGGTCAAATAATTTAATAAACACAGTGTTGCCAATTCATACACAACTTAAGCCATGACACAAAATTTTCAATCAATGCCGTGTTGTACACCACGACAAAGCAATCTATAACCCCACTAATCGAATCAATGAGGGAGGTGGCTAGCTAGCTAATGAGTACTCATCTGATCTACAACCTCAATTGGTAAACCAGAGAGGGAGGAAAATAATCGATCTCAACCCCATAAATGGAGGAGGAATAATAAGGCACTGTCATGCTAAGTGTGAATCAGAAATCCATTTCAAACATTTTATTCAAATATTGCATACAAAAATCAAATCAATTTCCAAAGTTACAATTTCATCACAAAGTGACAACACAAAAGTTCTTAAACTCATAATGTGTACTAAATCAAATTTTCAAGGATAAAATGCTGAAATAGGGTTTATTGTGTATAAACCTGATGTGAGTCGTCACTAGGCCTTGACTCAGTCTCTCAAACTTTCCGAGTATGTCACACCCTACTCCTCCTAAGATGTAACATGTTACCATAGTACACCTAATGAATTATCATACTTCACCTACCGGTAACCCATTAAATATACTACAAGGGATTTTAAAACAATTTTCATTCATTTTGGAATTGGTGGGTAAATTTTTTTTTTCAAATATTAAAAACCTTCATTTAGAGTCCAAACATAAATCAAATTTTTAGATATTTAAAGTCTTCGCAATTTTTACAAAAATTTCGACAGAGTGCCATCTGTATTTTGAGAAAACAATTCTTCAAAACCTGAAAATAGAAACACTCCCAATATATTTCTCAATCACAATTCCATTTGTAACCACCAAACTTCAAATTGACCGCAATAGCAACACTTCAATTCAAAATCCAAATTTCAAATCAAGAATTAATATCTCAAAACATTTCATAACTCATGCACATTGCATTTTAAATCATTAATTTACAATCACAAGTTAATTTACAGATGCAAAATCTCAAAAAATAATATTATTATAATTTTATCTGTACAACTGCTCAAATTACAGAGATACATATGCATACTATCATATTTACATCAAACTAAACTACTAGGGTATAGACAAATACCAGTACAAAAATTCTCCAATTGTGCTCATCTCTAACTGTAGCAGCTCGCTCTACTGCTATGTTCTTTTCTCTATCTGCGATAGCAAGTTAAAGCTATCGCTGAGTATATAAATACTCAGTGGTGCACAATAAAGCATAAAATGCATAATATAAAACATTTATGAACAAATCATCATTCAAAAATCTCATAATCGCATTTCACAATTTTTTTCTCAAATCATATTTATAACAAATCATAATTTTCAAAGCTTAATATTGCACAACTTGATCAAACAATTTAATAAACATAGTGTTGCCAAATAATAACACAACTTAGGCCATGACACAAAATTTCCGAACATGTCGTGTGTACATTACGACAAGGCAAACTCACCCCATTAATCGAAATCAATGAGGGAGGTGGCTAGCTAGCTAATGAGTACTCATCCAAACTCATACCTCAGACTGGGAAGCCAGAGAGGGAGGAAAGTGATCAAATATCAAACTCACCCCACAAGTGGAGGAGGAACATATTAATATTGGCATGCCAAGTGTGAATTAAAAACAATTTAAATCAAGTTATTCAAGTATTTTATACAATTCACAAATCATATTTCATTCTAAACTTTTCGTTTACAAAGTAGGCAACACACTATTTTTCAAATAATATTTTCAAAGCCATAACAATCAAAATTATTCACAATATTTATTTCAAGAATTATAAAGTAGAAACAAAGAATTTTAAGTTTGTTGTGCACAAACCTGACGTGAGTCGCCTCTATGCCTTGACTCAGTCCCTTATACCTTTCGAGTCTTTTTCAGCTGAAACACAAAATTTATATTGTTTTAATATCTTATTTCATAATAAATCTAATAATTAATTCATAAATACTTAATTCTAGCCTGAATATGCTTAAACTAACATTCTTGGAAAATTTTATTTTGGAGTTACTATTCATGATACTATTCAAGTCAATTTGTTGACTTTCTAAGGCTTAATAGGTATGGGAACTTCAACTTCACCCACATACCACATTTTGGTTCCCTAATTTATTAGTTTTGGTTGTTTTCTCAAAACTTAAGTCTTTTAAGCAAAATTGCAAATTTTCAGTTTTGATGTCATATGTTGCATTGTTCTATTGGTCATTTTTCTGTTAGAATTTGGCAAAACTTCCTTCAGAGAATATGTTCCCTATTATCTTAAGTTTATTTTCCTTTTTGAATCACTCCAATTGGAGTTTTATAGCTCAAGTTATAGCCATTTGAACCATGGCTGCCGGATTGGACTTAACCCAGATTTTCTGGGCAAATTTTGGTTCTGGCAGTTTTAGGTCACTAAATTTGGGTGGCCAAATGACAAGGTTAATGGCATAATTTGTTTGTGTTCTTCATGAAAGTTTTAGGTCTATATCTCATCTGTCCACTGGTAAAATTTCAGGTCATTTAGACCTGCCTAGCTCAAGTTATGGCCAAATGAACAAACACTATTCATTTGGTCAGTTTGTACAGGTCAGACTGAGAATTTTCAGATTCGGTCAATTTGTTCACTAGGTTTTGGTCACTTTTTGGGCATAGTTCCTAAATGAAAATTGTGTCATTTAGTGTCTATTTTCATTTCCAATTGGTCTCATACCAATTGGACTTATAAATTTTTAGTTTTGGTCCCTCAAAGGGACCTTGGTCTTGCTGCCAGCAGCATGACCACATTGAATCCGAATTTAACCTCAACTCCAACACTTCCAACACACTTCATTTGGTCAAAAATGACCATTTCTTACCTCAAACTAGGTCAACCACATCATTTAACCATTTCTCCACATTTTGTCTCCCAAACCCTAGGTGTCCAAAACCCTAACTCACTAAATTGTTACATTTAACCAAATCTAGGTATCTTAATCTCACTACCACATTCATACAAGCTTGCCTAATATATTAAATTCAATCAAAACACAAACATATGCATAGTAACCCTAACTGGCTGAATTTTCAGTTTGGTCCTCCACAAATGTTTTTATTTCATTTTAAGTTTATTCCTAAGTTAGTTGAGCTAAACACACAAAGTATAAACTGAATTTTTTAAACTTAAATCACTAACCTTAATTTGGATGTTCCCTTCTTCAATTTCCTCTTTTTCTTCCTTCTTTCTTTGCTAAATCTCCTTCTCAAGTGAGGGTGGTAAGGTTTTATGAAGTAATTATGGAAGAAATTGGGGTTTAGTAGGGATTTAAAAGCTTGAAGCAAGCTTTAATGGAGTTTTAGAAATGGAGAGGGAGAGTGAGAGTGAGACGGCAAGGGATGAGGAAGAAGAACTTTTTGTCTTTTTTTTTTCTCTTCTTTTATGAATTTTTATCTTATGGAAGACCAAAATTGTCACACCCTCCTCCTCGTACGATGTAACATGCTCCCGTAGTACACCTAATGAATTACCGTACTTCACCTACCGATAACCCATTAACTATACTACAAGGGATTTTAAAACAATTTTCTTTCTTTTTATAAGTAGTGAGCATTTCTAAATAGATATTAAAACATTTAATTAAAGTTGAAAACCAGTTAAAATTTTTGGTTCATTTTATTATTCCGCAAATTTTATAAAAATTTCGACAGAGTGCCGTCTAAAAATAGTTCTTCAAAACCTGAAAATAAAGACACTCTCAATATAATTCTCAATCCCAACTCCATTATTCAATCTCATTTCACAAATCTGCATAAACCACTCAATACACAGTGTAAATTAAATCAAATATTAAAACATCTCATTGAGGTAAACAAATAAATTTTCACATTCATTGGAGCATTAAAATTTAATAGAGCAAAACTTTATAAGTATATAAAATCTCAAGATAATATTACAATAATTTGTATTTGATTACAATCGAAATATATATATTACAAAAGAGTTAGTACAACTGGTCAAAGTAAATTTCATAAATACAATTACAAAATTACATCAAAATCTAAAGTACAATGGTATACATATGATATACCCGAGGATAATCTCACCACGTCTTTCAGTAACCTCGCTCAGCTGCTCTATATTTTCTTTCACCTGCGACAGCATACAAAGCTATCGTTGAGTGGTGAACTCAGTGGTGCACAAACTAATAATTTAAATCTTAACACAAGTTGTGCTTGACAATTCATAACAAATAAACATTTAAAATTCTAAATTCTTCAAAATTCATAACATTCAGAAATCAATATTTTCATTCATGCAAATTATTCATTTGAATAACATTTTGATCAAATAGTAACTATTTATCTACATTTCTTTTAAATCCCGAAATAATACAAAAATATTTTGAATCACTGACAAATTATTTATTTCAACCACAATTTATCAAACTATGCATAATTTAAAGGGCGTTGCCAACAATTCACGCAGTTGAACCCATGACCCAAAATTCAAATAGATGCCGTGTTGTACACCATGACATTTCACACTTTCCCAATAACTGAGGCTAAAAGGGAGGAACAAAGACTAGCTAGTATATATGAGTACTCATTCAAACTCTTTCCCAACTGGCAAGCCAGAAAGGAAGAAACTCGCCCCATCTAGTGGAGGAGATATCTCACTAGACAAGCTAATGAGAATTCACAACAAATTTTGCCATGTCAACTGTGGTTTCAAATCATATTCAAAACAATTTCTATTTACAAAGTGTTTATAAATCATTAACATATTTAATCATCATAAATTCATGCTCAAGGTTGGCAACACATCAAACTTAAAATTTACAATCCTCAAAACCATGCAATAAATCCTTAAATGCATAAGAAAATTTACATTTAATTAATATAATTTCATTCAACAAATTAAAATCCTCAACACAACAAAATTAGAAATCATAAAATAAACTTGTTCAAATCAATTTAGAAGTGAAAATTAACAAAATAGTTAGTTGTGCACAAACCTTAAGCGAGTTGCCTCTTGGCCTTGACTCGATTCCTTGGGTTGTTTCCTAGTGTTCATTTCAACTGAAACATACAATTTCATAGTGTTTCAGTATCACGACTCATCGTAAATCCAAAAATAAATTCAAATTCACTTATACCTAGCTTTAATATGCTAAACTTTGCGTTTTTTAAATTTTGTATTTCGAAGTTACTATTCACGATACTATTCAAGTCAATTTATTGACTTTCTAAGGCTTAATAGGTATGGAAATTCCAACTTCACCCACATACCACATTTTGGTCACTAAATTTTTTGGTTTTGGTTGTTTACTCAAATTCTAAGTCTTTTAGGCAAATTTGCAAATTTTCAGTTTTGGTATCTTAATTTGCACTGTTCTATTGGTCATTTTACTGTTAGAATTTGGAAAAACTTTCTTCATAGAAAATGTTCTCTATTGTCTTAGATTTATTCTTCTTTTTGAATCACTCTAATTGGAGTTTTGTAGCTCAAGTTATAGCCATTTGAACCATGGCTGCTGGATTGGACTTAACCTGATTTACAGGCAAATTCAGTTACAGCGGTTTTAGGTCATCAAATTTGGGTGGCCAAATGACTTGGTTAATGGCATAATTTGGGTTTGTGTTCTCCATAAAAGTTTTAGGTCTATATCTCAACTGTCCACTGGTAAAATTTCAGGTCATTTAGACCTTCCTAGGTCAAGTTATGGCCAAATGAACAAACACTGTTTATTTGGTCAGTTTGTACAGGTCAGACTAAGAATTTCCGGATTTGGTCAATTTGTTCACTACGTTTTGGTCACTTTTTGGGCATGATTCCTAAATGAAAATTGTGTCATTTTGTGTCCATTTTCATTCCTAATTGGTCTCATACCAATTGGACTTGTAAATTTTCAGTTTTGGTCCCTCAAAGGGACCTTGGTCAAACTGTCCAAAATTGACCCTTCACCAATCTGAATTTGAATTTACTTCTATCCATTCAAACACACCTCAATTGGTCCCAATTGACCATTTCTAACCACAATTTGGTCAATTTGGTTCAATTTCAAAAATCTCTAATTTTTGTCCCTATTTTCCCTAATTCAAGAACCCTAATTTTCTAATTCTCTAATTTTAAAGATTCAAAGTGTATAATTCATCTTCACACCTTCATTCAAGCATGCTCACTTATCTACTTCAATTAATTGACATCAATTCTATACTTAATATTAATTCTAGCCGAATTCAAGGAGTCCCTCTACATGAAAATTTTTCATGTTTTTATGCAATTAAAATCTTGTTTAACCACAATTCCATACTAAAAATTCAATTCAAATTCAAATTAAAAGAGGGAACTTACCTTAATTGAAGCTTTTTCAATCTCCCTCAAATCTTCAAATTGCTTTAATTTCTTGCTCCAAATCTTCTTCTTGAGGGTCAATTTAATGGTTTCTATAATTATTCTCAAGGATTAGGGGTGAAATCTAAAGTTTAAGAAGCTTAAATCTAATTTTTAATGGTGGAACAAAATAAGAAGAGAGGGAGAGGAGAGAGCTACGGAAATTAGAAGAAGAAGAAGTAAAAAAAAATCTTTTTGAATTTTTGTTTTTATGCCACATAATTGACTTGGTCAAATATTAAATTAAATAGAATTTATTTTTAATGTCATGCATGATGTCATTTGGGTGATGTCATAATCCTATTTTCTTTTCCTTTTGTTTTTTTTTTCTTTTTTTTCTTTTTTTTTTGTAATTATTTGGCTATTTGACTTGGTAAAAAAGGTTGCAAAATTAAAATTAATTTTAACATCATATATGATGTCATCATCATGATGTAATAAGTCTCATTTTTATTCTTTTTCTTTTTCTTTAATTCTTTAATAGTTCTTTAATTTAATTCTTGATCCCGAAATTTTCTTTTCTTCGATTTTATTTGACAGTTAGGTCAGGAGTCAGCTCTCATGGTCAATTGACCAAATTGCCCCTCACCGGTTTGACCCAGTTTGCAAATAATTCAATATTTCTTCTGGCTCTCTAATCTAATTATTTGACTGGCTTAACAATTTTTTTTCGTGATTTTCTCTTTTCCATTGTGTTTGCAATAGTCCTAAGGATCGTAGCGTCACATTTTCCGGTTCAAAATTTGAGTTACGATTGACCTCGCAATCCTTCCCGAGAAGGTCACCCATCGCTGTGACTCTCGGCTCGTTTAACTTCTTATGTTCTATTTTTCTTATTTATACTTAACTAATTGGCAATTACTAATTATTTGTGTTCAGGGTTTATCTAGTTGTCTTAAGTATGGTTCTAATCCCCTCAGTCGTCCGGACCGACACCGGTCACTGGAACAGTAACATATACCAGGATATGCAAATAGGGGTGTTACAATTCTCCCCCCCTTACAATAAATTCTTCCTCGAAATTTTACCTAGTATCAGTCTCTGAACAGTTGTGGGTGCTATCTCCTTATGTCCTATTCACGCTCTCAAGTAGCTTTCTGGCCTGAATGATAGTTCCTTAGCACTTTAACCAATACTATTTACTCATCGATTGCTCACCTCGTGTGCCAAGTTTCTTATGAGCTTCTGTCATAAATTAGATTCAAATTCATTTCAATTTTAGAGGTAAGCAAATCTGTGTGCTAGTGGATCCACTCTTTCTAGGACCTCATACGATCCTATGGGTGAGAACTTAGTTTTACTCTTTTCTTATCAAATCTCTTGATTATTTGATGCAACTTTCAATTTAGTTTAGAATATTTTAGTCTTTTCTTGCTGTTGTTTTAGCAATTATTTTCCTTTTTAGTCTTTTTTTTTTTAAATGACCTTGTTGGTCATATATGAATTGCTTATCTCTTTCTTGGCCATAGGTCTATAACCATTATCTTACCATCTCCATTTATGACCAAGGCCTATCTGCCATTTTGCACTATCTTGTTTGCTTTTGTTTAACTTATTTTATTATTGATAAAATAGTTCGGAATATCGTTACGCGTCTTAAGTAGGTTGTTTGCCTTGGTGGCAATTCCTTATTTAGGGTTTTTCTCATTTCTTAATGTTCTATTTGTTTCCTTCTTTCATTCCACAACTTAACTTTAATTATTTTATTCCTCAATCTTATCTTCTTCCTTAACTTGACTGTCGAGTTATGATTTAACACCTCTTATCATCCCTAATAAATCCACTATACTTCAATATTACTTTGATTTGGTCCTCTGACCATTCTAGTCAACACTTTAACTAATATTCATAACGTTTCTTTATTACATTCGCACCAAATATTCTAATTTTTACTTCTATATCTTCTTTTATCTATCGATATTCTATAGCTTATTTTCCACTGGTTTGCGAACATTACCCTTTTTTTTTTCAACCATAAACAATTCTTTAATCTTAAGAAGGGAGTCTACCGGACTCTCCTGTTTACCATGCTATTCAAAAGTTCCGCTTGAATTCTAATCTAATCCTTATGATCCGCACAATAAAATTGTGCTCTTTCTAAAGAATACCTAGCCAACTAGTTCCTATCGAATTACTGTTATCAATAGAATATCATTTCGTAACTATTTTATAAGTTATAATTGTCATCCATAGCATCCTGTCTCTTCTAGGGGAACAAAATTATATTTTGTGTCTTACTGCTACACAAATAGAATACCGTTCCTTACTAAACTTTGAGCAAAAGATCCATTGCAATACCAGAACAACTATAAACCCCATATCGAAGACTGGATGACTTAGCCCTATAAGTGTTATTTTAAAATTTTTACCATGCTAAAATCTCTAGTCCCATAACAATTCTTGATGTATTGTAATTCATGCTAGGGTAACGGAGTCTTTAACTCTCACTACCTTGCAACCATGATCTTTTGATATTCTAATTATAGAGTTTTAAATCCCGAATTAGGATTTTCAAACTCAGTTCTAGTAATAAAACTATATTATGGTATATTTGCACCAGAGCGAAAGTCATTTATAACTATTCTTATCCTTATGTACTATTGGGTAGTATGTAGCTCTACACAATAAATCTCAAGTCAGTACTGTAATCTGCAGCTTACAGCACAAACATCAAGAATATTGCATAGTTACTACGATACATTCCAATATATCAAACTTCCCTATATCTTATTTCTCTCAAATCCACTAATATCTTAAACTTATTTTGATTATGGTATCTACTAACATCTATCAACAATAATACCTTTATTTTCATCTAGGCCAGATATATTACTACAACTTACTTTTAGGTCCTCTTGTCTTACCTAATTAGGCTTACTAATTAACTTTATAATTTATCGTAGTCTAGGATATGTCTCTCACTAGAAACTTTTCCAAAATTAATTCCAATCATGCTTATTATCGTAATTCTTATCCTTTCACAAGTTAAGAACATACCGGCAACTACATCTGAAGTCTCTGCTTCTTCCTCTCGATGCATGGCGTTCCATCTTTCTAATGTATTCCTCTGCTCGGGTTAGTCCATTATGCGAGGATTACTCGAAGTGTTGTCTCTACTTCTACCTCTGCCCCTACTAACTATTAATGAGCCTCTAATATCAGAATCTTGAACTAATTCCTTTGGTGTAGTATGTGGCATAAATCGACGTGCGCTAGTACAATCTCGGGCAAAATGTCCAATTCCACCACAATTGAAGTAGGCTCCAGTGACCCTATGACAAATACCCCCATGAAATTTTCCACAAACGTCACAGATACTGAAAGGGTAGGAACTTCTGGTTCTTTGACAAATGGTTCTTAATTGTTTTTGCCCTGAAGATCTGCCTCTATCATACTTAAGAGCTCACAGTCCCTCAAAATCTTTTCTCTTTCCCAAATTACTACTCGAACTTTGACCGATGGGTTTCCCGCTTTTCTCTTTTTCATGCTGCTCTTGAGGGGGTTGGGTTTGTACTTGGATATGGGCTGACAGATTATCAGCCATTTACTGAAAGAACATGGCCATCTGTTGGGCCGTTTGTACAGTAATTTGTATAGGAGGGACTAGTGCAGTTGGACCTCCAACGCTCAGAGAAACTAGGGCCTCTGTTTGTACGTTAGCTGTATCAGACTGCTCTACCATTTTATCCCCCTTGTCCATATCTATTCACATGATTTTTTTTTCTATTTCCTGTACAACCAACACAAGGAGATTTCTCCCCGTTAGTTCATATTTACGATGTAAATATACTATATGTATCAAACATTTGAGTAGTTGTACTTATCGAAAAATATTTCAAATTCACAGTTCAAAATTTACTTTAAAACCTTTGCTCTGATACAACTAAACATGTCACACCCTACTCCTCGTACGATGTAACATGCTCCCATAGTACACCTAATGAATTACCATACTTCACCTACCGATAACCCATTAACTATACTACAAGGGATTTTAAAATAATTTTCTTACTTTTTATAAGTGGTGAGCATTTCTAAATAGATATTAAAACATTTAATTAAAGTTGAAAACCAGTTAAAATTTTTGGTTCATTTTATTGTTCCGCAAATTTTATAAAAATTTTGGCAGAGTGCCGTCTATATTTTGAGAAAACAGTTCTTCAAAACCTGAAAATAAAGACACTCCCAATATAATTCTCAATCCCAACTCCATTATTCAATCTCATTTCACAAATCCGCATAAACCACTCAATACACAGTGTAAATTAAATCAAATATTAAAATATCTCATTCAAGTAAACAAATAAATTTTCACATTCATGGGAGCATTAAAATTTAATAGAGCAAAACTTTATAAGTATATAAAATCTCAAGATACTATTACAATAATTTGTATTTGATTACAATCGAAATATATATATATTACAAAAGAGTTAGTACAACTACTCAAAGTAAATTTCATACATACAATTACAAAATTACATCAAAATCTAAAGTACAGGGGTATACCTATGATATACCCGAGGATAATCTCATCGTGTCTTTCAGTAAGCTCGCTCAGCTGCTCTATATTTTCTTTCACCTGTGACAGCATACAAAGCTATCGCTGAGTGGTGAATGCAGTAGTGCACAAACTAATAATTTAAATCTTAACACAAGTTATGCTTGATAATTCATAACAAATAAACATTTAAAATTCTAAATGCTTCAAAATTCATAAAATTCAGAAATCAATATTTTCATTCATGCAAATTATTCATTTGAATAACATTTTGATCAAATAGTAACTATTTATCTACATTTCTTTTAAATCCCGAAACAATACAAAAATATTTTGAATCACTGACAAATTATTTATTTCAACCATAATTTATCAAACTATGCATAATTTAAAGGGCGTTGCCAACAATTCACACAGTTGAACCCATGACCCAAAATTCAAATAGATGCCGTGTTGTACACCACGACATTTCACACTCTACCAATAATCGAGGCTGAAAGGGAGGAACAAAGACTAGCTAGTATATATGAGTACTCATTCAAACTCTTTCCCAACTAGCAAGCCAGAGAGGAAGAAACTTGCCACATCTAGTGGAGGAGATATCTCACTAGACAAGCTAATGAGAATTCACAATAAATTTTGCCATGTCAACTGTGGTTTCAAATCATATTTAAAACAATTTCTATTTACAAAGTGTTTATAAATCATTAACATATTTAATCATCATAAATTCATGCTCAAGGTTGGCAACACATCAAACTTAAAATTTACAATCCTCAAAACCATGCAATAAATCCTTAAATGCATAAGAAAATTTACATTTAATTAATATAACTTCATTCAACGAATTAAAATCCTCAACACAACTAAATTATAAATCATACTCCACTATGTGGTTTATCACAAGTCTCACAAAGTCGATCCGATAGCGTATTTCTGCGTGTCTGTTGAGTTTGCTGATCAGATTGGGATGGTTTCTGTCTAGAAGATATACCTCTACCCGATTCGCGAGAGCTAGATTCTCCAAAATGTTTTCTTTTCCCAGAGCCACTCTCAGTAGCTTGACCAGTAACCTTTTCAGCTTTCTCTTTCTCTTGTGTACTCTTTTTCACTGCCCATTCTGATTTTATCCTTTCCAGTTCCAGGGCTTGTGAAATCAATTCAGAAAAATTCTGGTGTCAGAACCTTACCACTTGCATTCTCAAGCTAGGCCTCAACCCAGCCTCAAACCTTTTACACCGGTCTCTGGGGATGGAGACTAAGCTTCCAGCATAATGGCTTAGCCTTGAAAAGTCCCGCTCATACTCTGCTACAGTTCTATCCCCTTGCTTCAAACTTAAAAACTCTTGCAGCTTCATGTCTACATAAGTATCAGGGACCCACTTTTGCAAAAATTCCCTTAAAAAGTCTGCCCATGTGAGGACTGATGGCTCTATCAGACTGTAGGGGATGGTCTTCCACCACTCATATGCATCCCCTTGCAGAAGTGATACTGAATATTCGAACTTCAACTCTTCAGCACACTGTAGTTTTTTGAAAACCCGTTCCATCCTCTCACTGTTCTGCTTCCAGCGGATCCACTGTTCCTTTGAATTCTGTAGCCCCAAATTTTATTAATTTCTCATATTGTCGAGCCGGAGGCTGTGGCTGTGCTGTAGGTGCTTGTGTCTATGCTTGAGGTGGCACATTTCCCTCCATTTGTTGAAAGAACGCAGCCATCTGCTTTGCAAACTGAGATGGGAATTGCGGTGCATGAGGAGGAGCTGGAGTGGCTGACCCACTCACATTCTGGAGTGCTGGGGCTTCTCCTCGGGCCTCAGCCTCGATAGATTGCTCTATGGAATGATCTCCCTCTTCCATTTCATTTTCCAGAAATTTTCTACTCTCTGATAACAAACACAAGGAGGTTGACCTCCGTTAGTGCATATTCATGATGTAAATATGTCATATATATCAAACATTTGAGCAGTTGTATTTACCGACAAAATATTTCAAATTCACAGTTCAAAATTTATTTTAAAACCTTGCTCTGATACCACTAAACATGTCACACCCTACTCCTCGTAAGATGTAACATGTTCCCGTAGTACACCTAATGAATTACCGTACTTTACCTACCGGTAACCCATTAAATATACTACAAGGGATTTTAAAATAATTTTCGTTCATTTTGGAATTGGTGGGTAAATTTTTTTTTTAAAATATTAAAAACCTTCATTTAGTGTCCAAACATAAATCAAATATTTGGATATTTAAAATCTCTGCAATTTTTACAAAAATTTCGGTAGAGTGCTGTCTGTATTTTGAGAAAACAGTTCTTCAAAACCTGAAAATAGAAACACTCCCAATATATTTCTCAATCACAACTCCATTTACAACCACCAAACTTCAAATCAATAGCAATAGCAACACTTTAATTCAAAATCCAAATTTCAAATCAAGAATTAATATCTCAAAACATTTCATAACTCATGCACATTGCATTTTAAATCATTAATTTACAATCATAAGTTAATCTATAGATGCAAAATCTCAAAAAATAATATTATTACAATTTTATCTATACAACTGCTCAAATTACAAAGATACATATGCATACTATTATATTTACATCAAACTAAACTACCAGGGTATAGATAAATACCCGTACAAAAATTCTTTAATTGTGCTCCTCTCTAACTGTAGCAGCTCGCTCTGCTGCTATGTTCTTTTCTCTATCTGCGACAGTAAGTTAAAGCTATTGCTGAGTATATAAATACTCAGTGGTGCACAATAAAGTATAAAATGCATAATATAAAACATTTATGAACAAATCATCGTTCAAAAATCTCATAATCGCATTTCACAATTTTTTTCTCAAATCACATTATAACAAATCATAATTTTCAAAGCTTAATATAGCACAACTTGATCAAACAATTTAATAAACATAGTGTTACCAAACAATAACACAACTTAGGCTATGACACAAAATTTCTGAACATGTCATGTGTACATCACGACAAGGCAAACTCACCCCACTAATCGAAATCAATGAGGGAGGTGGCTAGCTAGCTAATGAGTACTCATCCAAACTCATCCCTCAGATTGGGAAGCCAGAGAGGGAGGAAAGTGATCAAATATCAAACTCACCCCACAAGTGGAGGAGAAACATATTAATATTGTCATGCCAAGTGTGAATTAAAAACAAATTAAATCAAGTTATTCAAATATTTTATACAATTCACAAATCATATTTCATTCTAAACTTTTCGTTTACAAAGTAGGCAACACACTATTTTTCAAATAATATTTTCAAAGCCATAACAATCAAAATTATTCACAACATTTATTTCAAGAATTATCAAGTAGAAACAAAGAATTTTAAGTTTGTTGTGCACAAACCTGATGTGAGTCGCCTCTAGGCCTTGACTCAGTCCCTTATACCTTCCGGGTCTTTTTCAGCTGAAACACAAAATTTATAGTGTTTCAGTATTTTATTTCATAATAAATCCAATAATTAATTCATAAATACTTAATTCTAGCCCGAATATGCTTAAACTAACATTCTTGGAAATTTTTATTTTGGAGTTACTATTCATGATACTATTCAAGTCAATTTGTTGACTTTCTAAGGCTTAATAGGTATGAGAACTTTAACTTCACCCATAAACTACATTTTGGTTCCCTAATTTGTTGGTTTTGGTTGTTTTCTCAAAACTTAAGTCTTTTAAGCAAAATTGTAAATTTTCAGTTTTGATGTCTTATGTTGCACTATTCCATTGGTCATTTTTCTGTTAGAATTTGGCAAAACTTCCTTCATGGAAAATGTTTCCTATTGTCTTAAGTTTATTCTCCTTTTTGAATCACTTCAATTGGAGTTTTATAGCTCAAGTTATAGCTATTTGAACCATGGCTGCCGAATTAGACTTAACCCAGATTCTCTGGGTAAATTTTGGTTCTGGCAGTTTTAGGTCACCAAATTTGGGTGACCAAATGACTAGGTTAATGGCATAATTTGCATTTGTGTTCTTCATGAAAGTTTTAGGTCTATATCTCTTCTGTCCACTTGTAAAATTTTAGGTTATTTAGACCTACCTAGCTCAAGTTATGGACAAATGAACAAACACTGTTCATTTGTTCAGTTTGTACAGGTCAGACTGAGAATTTCTGGATTTGGTCAATTTGTTCACTAGGTTTTGGTCACTTTTTGGGCATGGTTCCTAAATAAAAATTGTGTCATTTAGTGTCTATTTTCATTTCCAATTGGTCTCATACCAATTGGACTTGTAAATTTTCAGTTTTGGTCCTTCAAAGGGACCTTGGTCCACATTGAATCTGAATTTAACCTCAACTCCAACACTTCCAACACACTTCATTTGGTCAAAAATGACCATTTGTTACCTCAAACTAGGTCAACCACATCATTTCACCATTTCTCCACATTTTGTCTCCCAAACCCTAGGTGTCCAAAACCCTAACTCACTAAATTGTTACATTTAACCAAATCTAAGCATCTCAATCTCACCACCACATTCATACAAGCTTGCCTAACATATTAAATTCAATCCAAACACAAACATATGCATGTGGCCAAATTTTCAGTTTGGTCCTCCACAAATGTTTTTATTTCATTTTAAGTTTATTCCTAAGTTAGTTGAGCTAAACACACAAAGTATAAACTGAATTTTTTAAACTTAAATCACTAACCTTAATTTGGATGTTCTCTTCTTCAATTTCCTCTTTTTCTTCCTTCTTTCATTGCTAAATCTCCTTCTCAAGTGAGGGTGGTAAGGTTTTATGAAGTAATTATGGAAGAAATTGGGGTTTAGTAGGGATTTAAAAGCTTGAAGCA
The DNA here is from genome assembly GCF_030052815.1 of Hevea brasiliensis. Taxonomy (NCBI): domain Eukaryota; kingdom Viridiplantae; phylum Streptophyta; class Magnoliopsida; order Malpighiales; family Euphorbiaceae; genus Hevea; species Hevea brasiliensis. Next base: position 42,395,428 of record NC_079506.1, on the reverse strand, counting down.
AGCTTTAATGGAGTTTTAGAAATGGAGAGGGAGAGTGAGAGTGAGACGGCAAGGGATGAGGAAGAAGAACTTTTTGTCTTTTTTTTTTTTCTCTTCTTTTATGAATTTTTATCTTTTGGAAGACCAAAATATCTAATTAATTAAATATATTAATTATAATATTTATAGCATCATGCTTATGTCACCACATGATGTCATTACCTTTTTAACTTTTTCATTTTCCTTTTTTTTTCTATTTATTTTTCTATTAGTTGTTTAATTTAATTCCTGACTCCGAAATTTTCTTTTCTCTGATTTTATTTGACAGTTAGGTCAGGAGTCAGCTCTCAGGGTGAATTGACCAAATTGCCCCTCGCCGGTTCAACCCGATTTGCAAATAATTCAATATTTCTTCCGGCTCCCTTACCTAATTATTTAACTTGCTTAACAACCTTTTTTCATGATTTTCTCTTTTCCACTGTGTTCGTAATGGTCCTAAGGACTGTGGCGTCACATTTTACTGCTCGAAATTTGAGTTTAAATCGACTTCGCAGTCATTCCCGAGAAGGTCACCCATCGCTGTGACTCTTGGCTCGTTTAACTTCTTGTGTTCTGTTCTTCTTATTTATACTTAACTAATTGACAATTACTAATTATTTGTGTTTATGGCTTATCTAGTTGTCTTAAGTGTGGTTATAATTCTCTTAATTGTCGGGATCGACTTCGATCACCGGAACAACATAATTTACCAGACTATGCAAATAGGGATGTTACAGAGTATTTTTCAGCTGAAACACAAAATTTATAGTGTCTCAGTATCTTTACTTCATAAAAATTCCAATAACTAATTCCAATATGTTTAAACTTACATTCTTGCAAATCTCATGTTGAGGTTACTATTAATAATACTATTTAAGTTAAAATATTGACTTTCTAAGGCTTAATAGGTATGGGAACTCTAACTTCACCCACATACCACATTTCGGTCACCAATTTTGTTGGTTTTGGTTGTTTTATCAAAACTTAGGTCTTTAAAGCAAAATTGCAAATTTTCAGTTTTAGTGTCTTAGGTTATACTATTCCATTGGTCATTTTGCTGTTAGAATTGGGCTATGGTTTCTTTATAGAAATTGTTCCTTAATGTCTTAACTTTATTCTCCTTTTTGAATCACTCCATTTGGAGTTTTGTAGCTCAAGTTATAGCCATTTGAATCATGGCTGCCGGATTAGACTTAACCCAGATTTTTGGGCACCAAACTGGTTCTGGTAGTTTTAGGTCATCAAATTTGGGTGGCCAAATGACTTGGTTAAGGGCATAATTTGGGTTCGTGTTCTTCATGAAAGTTTTAGGTCTACATCTCAGCTTTTCACTGGTAAAATATCAGGTCATTTGGACCTTCCTAGCCCAAGTTATGGCTAAATGAACAAACACTGTTCATTTGGTCATTTTTGTACAGGTCAGATTGCCAATTCTGGATTTGGTCAATTTGTTCACTAAGTTTTGGTCACTTTTTGGGCATGATTCCTAAATGAAAAATGTTTCATTTTGTTTCTATTTTCATTTTCAATTGGACTTGTAAATTTTTAATTTTGGTCCCTGAAAGGGACCTTGGTCTGCTGCCTGCAGCATGACCCTAAGCAATTCGAATTTGCATTTGGTTCCAACACATCTACCATACTCCAATTGGTCACAAATGACCATTTATCACCTCAAACCAAGTCCAACACACCATTTAGCACATTCTCACATTTTTGTCTTCTAACCCTAGGTGCCAAACCCTAATTCACCTATTTGTTGCATTTAACTAATTAAACACATATATACATGCTTCCTTAACTCATGCAAACTTACCTACACTTTTAGTTCAATCAAAACACATGTACACACCCATCAAACCCTAGCTAGCCAAAATTCAACTTTTTCCCCTAACACTTGTTTTCATTTCATTTTAAGTTTATTTCCAAGTTCATTCAATGATAAACACTAGAATCAAACCAAAAAAACTCAAGTTGGATCACTAACCTTAGTGCAGAATTTTAATCTACAATTCTCCTCACTTTCTTAGTTTTAATGGCATCCAAGCTTCATATCAAGGTCCACTTGCATGGTTTGCTTAAGGGGGTTAGGGAATTTGTGGCTGAATTTAGGGTTTATGAGAGCTTGAGGTGAGCTCCCATGGTGGTTTCAAGAAAGAAAAATGAGAGAGAGAGAGCTAAGGGAGAGTGACGGCAACAAGATGAAGATAAATGAATTTTATTTTATTTTTCTTTTCTTTTATGTGTATTAGGAAGACTACAAATTAAATTAAATAAATTTTTAATTATAATATTTATGGCATCATGCATGATGTCATGCATGATGTCATCTCTTTTCACATTTTCATTTTCTTTTTTTTTTCTATTTATTTTTCCATTTGTTCTTTAATTTAATTTTCGATTCTGAAATTTTTTTTTCTCTGATTTTATTTGACAGTTAGGTCAGGAGTTAGCTCTCGGGGTTAATTGACCAAATTGCCCCTCACCGGTTTGACCCGGTTTGCAAATAATTCAATATTTCTTCCGGCTCTCTGACCTAATTATTTGACTGGCTTAACAATTCTTTTTCATGATTTTCTCTTTTCCACTGTGTTCGCAATAGTCCTAAGGACCGCAGAATCACATTTTACTATTCGAAATTTAAGTTTAAATCGACCTCGTAGTCCTTCCCAAGAAGGTCACCCATCACTGTGACTCTCGGCTCATTTAACTTCTTATGTTCTGTTTTTCTTATTTATACTTAACTAATTGGCAATTACTAATTATTTGTGTTCAGGGCTTATCTAGTTGTCTTAAGTGTGATTCTAATCCCCTCAGTTGTTCGGACCAACACCGATCACCGGAACAGTAAAATATACCAGGCTATGCAAATAGAGGTGTTACAATTCTCCCCCCCCCCCCTAATATAAATTTCGTCTCAAAATTTTACTTGGTATCAATCTTTGAACAGCTGTGGGTGCTGTCTTCTCTTGTCCTCCTCTCGTTCCCAAGTAGCCTCCTGGCCCGAATGATAGTTCTACAGTACTTTCACTAACGGGATCTGCTTATTCCGTAGCTGTTTCACCTCATAAGCCAGAATTTCTATGGGTTCTTCTTCATATGTGAGGTTTGGATTCACTTCAATTTCTTCTATCGGTAGTACATGATGTCGACACCATATTTTGGCCGATCCCTAGAATCAATAAATTTCAAAATCGATCCCCAGCACTAAGTCTCCCTTTCCCAGCCAATTACATTTCTGATCTCTCTTTGCCGCACAACCACATTTCCAATCTCTCCTCAAAAGGAATCGAATCAATTCTAAGTCCCCATGTCATTTAAAGCTTCACCGACCTCTCAAACCAATTGTCAAATCTCCTGACTAGTCAATTACATTCCCGGTCTCTCTTGTCAAACAAAATTGAACCAACACTAGATCTTTATGTCACCAGTTTTATTGCTGATCTCCCTTTTAAAAGTTTAGGAATAATCAAGTTAAGGTTCCAATCCGGTTTAATGATGATCCCGATCTTAAGTGTTCAAGCCAAATTTCCAATTTTAATCAAGTCCCGTTTAGCTTTGGTTCCCTGCCGATCTCATGCATATTGTGTTTTCCGACCTCTTACACTTAGATTAATAATCACTTTTAGTTGTTTTAATATGCTCAGACAATCAAGTGCTTAAGTAATATAGAGATTTTCCGATCACATCCATTCACTGAACAAAAAGGGAATTTCATTTCATAATAAAATTTGCACAAGTCATTCGGCTGGAGGATCACCCCCAGCCTGATCTACATTTTGCTCACTTCCTCTCTCACCCTCAGCCTCTTCCTCGCTTTCCTATTCATCTTGGGGAGCCAGGTCGACCATCCAGGAGAAGTCCTCCTCGGGATAACGCTTCTTGAGCTCGGCCAAGAGATCCCTGTGAGCATTTACATAAGTGCCGGCCTCCCTTGTTACCGCCTCTTCCTCTTTCGCTTTGAGCTCCTCAGTGAGGTGAGCAACTTCACCGGCCCGGAGCGCTTGAACTTCCTCAAGAACATGATCTCGCTCGGCCAGAACATGAGCTTGCTCGGCCAGCTTGTCCTCGTAGAACTTCACCCGCCCCTCAATTTCAGATATGTAGTTCTAAGCGGATGAGAGTTGGGATCGGAGGGAAGCCACTTCATGAACCATTTTCTTGACCTCCTTACCCAGGCAGTGAGCCTTCTCCCGGACAATGTGTTGATTCACCAAGCACTCCATGTTCAGGCTCATGGATCGGGTTAGGATGTCATCAAGATTGTCCGGGGACAGCCTGTCCTGATCCTCCCGAAGGCAGATAGAAGCCCCCAGAACCATAGCCAAAATCGGATTCTCCCAAACAGTTCGGTTCTTCTCCAGGGAATGGATCAGCACCTGAGCACCGCGGGAGAGGGTCCTTGAGGTAGGTTGGGAAGGACCCCCTTCTGTACTCGAAGCAACTGGAGGAGGTGGAGGCGGCTCTTCTTGGCGAGGAGGAGATCAGATCACTTCTACCTCGGGGATCGGCTGCCCCGAAGGTTGAGATGAGCCCCCTTGCATTTCCTCAGCTTTAAGCCTGGGTGTCTGGAGTAGCTCGGATCGCTTCATCTCCCGCACTTTCTGGGAGACCTCTCTCTTTCGCTTCCGGCTCTCATTGGAAGCTTCACCGCTTGCCATACCTGCACAAAGAAGAGGTCAGTGAGATCGCTAAAGTCCAAAGATCTGAGATATAGAAAAATACCGATGCCGAGGTCAGAGAGCTGAAGCCCACGATCTTCGCCAGTGATCAACTCCATTGTCCAGTGATGCAGTTCGGCAGTCACTGCATCCAAACAAGAGAACTTCTCTCTGGCCGCCTGATCTTTCAGCTCCATCACCATCAGGCCTTCTTCCCTATTTAGGGTGAGGCGCTTCGAAAGTAAGGGGCCCTGGTGCAGCCAGCTGCGAGGGAAACCTTCAAAGCCGTTCAGAATTTTGCTCCTAAGTATAAAGAAGTGGTTCTTCCAATTCTTCAGGGAGGAAGGCCGATCGGTAAAAAGCCCACAATGTGGCTTCGCCTGGAAGAACCAATACTCGTCGTCCTTTCGACGAGTTAATCTATGTAGTTAGGTGAATACCTTAGCTGTAGGACGGAGTCCCTTAGCTCGGCAGAGGCCTCGGAAGGCTACTAGGATCTGCCACGAGTTCGGGTGAACTTGGGCGATACACACTTAGTGAAATTTTAGGACTTCCTTGAAGAAGTCATCGAGAGGGAACCACAGTCCAGCTTTTAATTGCTCCTCGTATACCATGATCATGTCGTTCTCTTCGAAGAAGTGATCGGCTCGAAGATCGCCGTGACATTTAATGAGTTCGAATGAATCAGGATGAATGTTGTATTCTTGGCTGAACGATTGTAGGTCGGTTTCTTGAAGAATTGATGGCAGCTCGTCCATGGGAAGATTTTCTCTCCCTGAAGAAGGTACATGCCTTGATGGTGCTGCTTGCCCCCGAGCTGGAACGGAGACGCTAGGAGGTTCAGGTCACATGCTTGGTTTGACCACCTCTACTTCATCAGACGACCATGAGATCTGAATGGAAGGGGGGCTCGCCGCTCTCTGACCCTCGGCGCCGCTCATTTTCAAAGGAAATAGAAAATTTAAACTTAAAGAAGGATCAAAACCCTTACCGGAGCTTGATCGGTGCCGGAAAAACTTGAAAAATTGAGAGGATTTTGGAACCGCTCGCGGGATGCTGAAAATGACATAAGAGAGCAACTGGTTGACCCGTCCCCTATTTATACTTGTCTGAGCATTTAATGCTCACAGTGTTCTAGGCGGTGCATCGGTTAGCGAGATTCGCTAGCTTTTCTGACACGTATCACGAATATTCCAGAAATTCCATCGGCTAGTTATAGATCGGTGAATTAAGGAGGATCGGTTAAGGGTTGTTCAGTTAGGGACCGGATCGGATAAACACATCAGAGATCGAAAAATAGTCAATGCAACAAATTATAAAAATGATAGTTGTCAAAATAAAATTTTATTTCCAAAAAGCTCGGATTACATCATTTGGGCGATCTCTAGGGATTGGATTACATTAAAGCTCGGATTACATCATTTGGGCGATCTCTAGGGATCGGATTACATTAAAGGTCGGGTTACATCATTTGAGCGATCTCTAGAGATCGGATTACATTGAAAGTAAAATTACATCATTTGGGCGATCTCTAGAGATCGGCAGTACATCCCATCTAATAAAGACCTATGTCAAAGCCCAGTCTCGTGGCTGAGTCAAAAGATGTGTTAGGCCAGCCATCGACATCGGACAGATGTACAGCTCAGATGGGGGGATTATGACTCTCATGAGGATGAGAGAGGTCGTCATCAATGTTATTGCTCGGAATTAAGCCGCTGTCGGGACACCCAATGTGGTGAGAAGCCAAATGAACTTCAAGGCGCAGTCACCAATGGTAAGGGAAATATTAGCGGTCATCTCGCCCGAAGTCAGCTCGCCGATTATATCGGTCGAACGATTCGAGATTGACACGATCGAAGTCCTCGATCCAGGTCGATAAGTTAGTCTGGTTCTCCCACTGTCATCAGATGAGGTTATCATAATTCTCCGATCACCAGGGTCATAAATTTTCAGTCGAGGAATAAGAAAAACAATCGGAAAAAGATCAAAAGCCACTATCATGGCAGGGACTACTGCCGGAGCAGTTAGAACAGGAATTGTGAGAAGGAAGAGGAGAAAATCAAATGCGGGGGACTTCCTGGTTGACGGTATATATATAGGAAAAATTCGAGCATTTATTGCGAGCAAAAAACGAAGCGAATGCCTCAGAAATCGAGGGAATAAATGCTTTGACTGAACCGGACCGGATGAAGGAGGAGACCGGAGTAGGAGAGATCGGAAAAGAGGAGCTCGGCATGAGAGATCGGAAAAGCATCATGTTGGAAAGACTGGAAAGGAGGAGAGATCAGAAAACAAAGAGAATAAGACGCCTACCGCTGTCGTCATAATCAGAGCCGAGGTAGTTAAAGCGTTGCAGATGAAATCTCTACCGCACGCCCCAGAATCGCCCGCATTACTGACATGTGCCAGAATATGTCATGACAGTGCTGTACATCCTAATCTCCACCGTTGATCCGACTTGTAAGGACCAGCCCGGAGCCCTTGGATCAAAGAAGAAGACGACAAGACTAGTGCCTTTCACTCCTAGCCCTCGGATCGCCCTTGACAAGAAAATTTTGGGCCGTCAGATTAGAAGAGAGAAAGGACAAATATTCTGAAAGGAATCTCAACCGTTCGTTCTGCTTCTCTTTAATTCCCGAGCCTCAGATCATGTCCTTTAAAATCCTGACCCGCCATCTCCCTCAAAATAAATCCTGACCCTTTATGGGGAGCACCCAGTTCCTATAAATACCTGCATGAAAACTGTTCAAAAAGAAAAATAGTGAATATAGCGAGAGGACTCTGAAACTTAATTCAGCTCGTTACTCTGCTATTTTTGGGCTTTCATAAGAAAAACTTTTGAAACCAGTTTTTTGAAGTATTTTCTTGCAAAAGGGATTTTTTGAATACTGAAACTCTCCATTTTCAGTTCGTTCATTATCCTGTGACACTCTCACTTTCTGTCTTTGTTATCTTTATTTCCACTCCCGTTGTCCAAGCTCAACTTCATTCAAACTCGGTTATAATTTTGATCAGACTGCATTTTAGCGAGGTATCCTTCATTTCAGGGCGAACCTTAGTCCTCGAGTTATCAGCCCGCAGCCCCATTACATTTTGTGATCCCGTAGTTAGTTCAATAGATTTGGCTCCCTACAGGCGAGTGCTTATATTGCTGCTTTATCAAGTACTCATTTTTATTTTACGTATTTCCTTCATTTCTATGTTTGTAATTTTCACCAAGTTTATATTGCGTTAAAACACGCATAGAAGGTTATTCCGGAGTTTACTTCTTTGTTAATCAGTCCATTCTTTTTGTCAATCTTCGTTACTTCTAAATGCAAGAGTTCTAGTTGGATAAAATGTAAGTAAATGTATCTAAAACGTTTCTTTAAAAATGAAAGGTCTGAATAATAAGTCAGGAAAATAGTAAAGTTGAATCATTAGGCTAACACAAAAGACGATCGGGTAAGACGCCATAAGGCAGAATAAAAACCAAATCTCAGATAAATAAATAGAACAGATCGGGTATCAAAAGGTACTGGCTAGGCGACCACATAGGAGGTCGGTAAAATTCAGTTCGGTATCCCCTGTCCAGTCACGAGGTACCAAGGAGTTAAAAGAAGCCTTATTCCGATCCCCGGCATCTTTGAATGTCAGAACCCTTAGTCTTAGGCTCTTATGATGTGTGGCTATAATTAAATTTCGATAGGTCGGAAAAATCCTTATCCGACTCCCATTAAAAATAAAAGAGATCGGAGGAGAGTTCTTATCCGATTCTCACCTAAAAATTTTTAATGAATACTTTAAAGAGATCGAAGGAGAGTTCTTATCCGATCCTCAAGCCTAAAATTTTAATGAATATTTAAAAGAGATCGGAGGAGAGTTCTTATCCGATTCTCACCTAAAAATTTTTAGTGAATACTTAAAAGAGATCGGAGGAGAGTTCTTATCCGATCCTCAAGCTTAAAATTTTAATGAGTATTTAAAAGAGATCGGATGAGAGTTCTTATCCGATTCTTAATCCAAAATTTTAATAAATATTTAAAAGAGATCGGAGGAGAGTTCTTATCCGATTCTCAATCCAAAATTTTAACAAATATTTAAAAAAGAGATCGGAGGAGAGTTCTTATTCGATTCTCAATAAATACTTAAAAGAGATCGGAGGAGAGTTCTTATCCGATTCTCAATCCAAAATTCTAATTTTAATCTAAAAGAGATCGGAGGAGAGTTCTTATCCGATTCTCAAATTAAATTCTAACAAATATGCAAAATGACCCCTTAAACAAAACTGATATGCAACAGTAACTCACTAAGGGTCGACTCATTTATTTATGTATCTGGGTAACCTGAATTTGTGAAAAATCAAATATTCCTTTTTACCAAGAGGATTAACATCTCCGTTCGAACCTCCTAACTCTCAATTCTAGTTTATGAAGAGCTTGAAGTTAAATCTGCTTACCCTCATTGAGGGACGAGGTGGGGTGCCTAACACCTTCCCCACTCGTTTACGGACCCCGAACCTAGAATCTCTGTTTTTGAAGTGGTTTCATTTTAATTTATTTTCGCAAATGGTTCTCTTTAATTTCCCTCAAAATTAAAGTGGCGACTCCTCACTCTTTCCCACTTCGGTGAGGGTTTGTTCAGGCGATCGCAAAACCCCTTGCGACAGCTTGGCGACTTCACTGGGGAGCGGACTTTTCTTCAACCTCGGCCCAGAAGTCCAAAAGCAGATTTAATTTTATGTTCCTATAAACTAGAATTATATTTAAATAGGTACGATTTACGAAACTCGAAAACCTTAGTCTATTAATGTTTGTTATTTCCGCTAATCGCTTTGTTTATTTTTGTTTTATATCCTCAGCATTCTCCGTCTAAAAAGGAAAAATAAAAATCCCCCTGTATTGGGAAGAGGTAAAGGTGTCCCTTCACACACTGAACACTCACATGATGTCCTCACACACTTCAGCCCTATGCCCGGGCTTTCTTACCCTTTTAGGAAAATAGGAGGGGGTCATGTAGCGGTACCCGTGGGTTTTACCCCGTTAGTATACGTGAAGGCTTCTGCTCAGATTGAAACTCGTTCTATCTACTGTGATGCTCGTGGAACTTTCCCGACAGTATCATGGGGGATAGAATGGGGCTCTACTGTTTGCAGTAGGGGCAATTTGGGAACCTGTGGCTTTTAGAAAATTAGACCTTGAGCTAAACTGTCACGATAGCTGGAAGCCGTAGCGAGCTACCTTGTAAGATAGAACTATCCAATTAGGTAGCACCTAGCCGGTACTAGGACTCTCCTTATTTTAGGATAAAAGGGGCATGCTTACTCTTACCCTATTCCGTTTGTGTTTATTTTGTTCTTATTTTTAAGGGTGATCTTGAGTCATATTGTTAAGAAAACCTACACACTTTCCTACTTTGATAAATGAGTAGGTGTCACTCAGCCAACAGTATGATTCAAGACTACCTGAATTTATCCTGCTAACAAATCTTTCTTGCAGGCATCACCAAAATAAGGTCTGTAAAAGGATAAGCATCATTTTTAATATGGCATCCTTGAGTCAGTCGGCAGAAGAAGTTCTTAAATCAGAACAGAATGCTAAACCATGGCCCAAAACGCCTAATAGTCCAGTGCCTCCACAAAGTGATAATAGCTCATTACCTCCATTAGACCTGAGGAAAATTGAGGTCAGAATGAACAGTCTCGAGGGTCTAGCCAATGGTTGGAAGTCATTTCCCGATCAGGTCAAAGCACAATTTGAGAAGAGATATGGGAGGATTGCAACCTTGATACGAGTTAAAGTTCAAGTCCCGGCATTAAAGGCCATGTTGCCAGTGTGGAATCCTAAGTATGGGGTGTTCTCTTTCAACGATATCGATACTGCTCCCACTATGGAAGAATATCAAGCATTGCTAGAAATTCCTTATGCAGCGCAGAATCAGATCTACCTACACCTCGAGCATAGGTAGACCTGGAAACGGTTCGCACATATGCTGGGGATTCCACCAGAAGAAGCAAAGGCAAGGGAAACTGTCAAAGGGAACATGCGTGGATGGTATTGGACTTATCTCAAGAAGTGGTTGGATCAATGCATCCAAGATAAACAGTGGAATCAAGCTTCATTGATGCTTGCTTTAGCAATCTACGGCCTGATCTTGTTCCCTGGACCTTCCGGAATCATAACCTGCGGCATTGTGGAAATGTTCTGGGCAGTAGGGAAACAGAAAGTCAACCCGATACTGGCAATTCTTGCAGAAACTTTGTTGACTCTCACCTATTGTAGACGACAAGGCAAGGGATCTGTTAAATGCTGCCCTCAATTATTATACCTCTGGATCATCAGTCACATATGTCCTGTAGAGACGAAGGGATTGACTTGGTACCTTGACCAGCCTCTCATTGAGAAAATGACCAGACTAGTAATCAACCCAAAGGATGAGTTGCAGTGGCAAGAACGGATCTTGAGCTTTAACAGTCCTGACTACTGTTGGAGGAAATTGTGGACATCGGGTCAATCCATTTTGATCAGCACAGGGGATAATCAATCAGTATCCCTAATCGGAGTGACTGGATACACAAGTTACACTCTGGCATTAGTGATGAGACAATTCGGCTCGACACAGTTCAGAGTCAACATTGAAGAATACCATCAAGGACACTTCTACCATGAGCTCAAGGAAGAGGAAGGGTTAAAAATAGCTCGCAGATCTTGGGAAAACATCACTCTGATGGAGAGGTCGCTTAAAGGCTCGAGTGCCACGGACAATTATCTTAAATGGAGGGCTGACAGAGATCAAGAACACTTGACTGCAGATCCAATAAAACTCAAAGACAGCAACCCTCGCCGAAACGCCCTTTCAGAAGAAGATGGTGATCGTTTAGCCGACTCCCTACAAAAGGCAAACATTGAAAACTCACAACTACAAGAACAAACAAAACAATTGGAGGACCAACAATAGATCCTCAAAAGAAAAGTAAGAAGACTCAGGGAAAAGGAAAGAACCGAAAAGAGGGGGTTCGAAGAGCAAGAGATACAGTGGGAAAAGGAAAAAAGCTCTCTCCAAGCTATAATAAAAGAAGCAGAAGTACAGAATAGCAAGCTTCAGGAGAAAATGAAATATCAGGAAATACTCATGGAAGAATATAAACAAGAAAGCAAAAAGAAGAAGCTTGAACTGAAGGAACAAGCACTGCTTATCAACGATATTCTGAAAGAATGTGCTAAAGAAAGGAAGGAAAAAGAGAGACAAGCTGCTCTCTATCAGGAGCTGAAAGAGAATGTTGACAAGCTGGAGAGAATGATAGCACAGGGAAAACAAGAACTCCTACCTAAATCCGAATATGCTGTGAAAGTGTTTAACCCTGACAGGAAGAAAGGTTATATGAGCATCTCAGAAAATGTCATCTCATTATAAAGAACCTCCCTGAGCCTAGGCTGATGTAAAGAATGCTGTTAATAGAATGATTTTTGGGCCATTGTTTAGCAAAATTATGAATGAATAGTATAACTCCCGTAGGAACCCCCTCGCTAGGGTTATGCGAAAAATTGGATGTGCCATATGGACAGGTATCATAGATGCGCGTTCAATCCAGTCATTCACAGTCAGACTATCAAATGGTGCCATGATAAAATTGATGCAATCATCCTTCTGCAGATTTCATTTTGGCTCCCAAATGCCACTGTATCCTTTGTCCGAACCAGGACCTTTAGTTTTTTTTTATGAAATTTAAAATTCATTAAAAGCTTTTTTACTTCCCTACAGAAAATCAACATTGCTTCAAACAGAGCATGTCTGACCAGACACGCAGTTCAACCTAGACGAGTGTACTTAACAAGATCACGAACAAGAAGGCTAATGGAAGACTAGGAACAAGTTCAGAACCTACAAGGGCAAGTGTCCGAGCTGAAAGATCAGGTCTCAGAACTTATGAGACTAATGAGGGAGATGTCCCAGAATAAACCTGCTTCAGAACCTAACTTATCACTACCTCCCCCACCACCTACAACAATTGATCCTCATCAGGCTTCAACCTCTTTTACCTTTCAGTCACCTATCCCGGATCCGACAATCACTGTCAACCCGGCTACCATAAATAATGACCTACCTTTCTACCATTACCCAGCCGTCTCAAATGCCGACCCATACTCTTCAATACTAATTCCTCCAGTTCACTCCACCCCTCATCTCCCAACTGGGGGAGCATTTCATGCAGTAGGAGGAGAAAATAGGACCAGGGAAAATGAGAAGCTGTCTGCTCTAGAGGAGAGATTGAGAGCAATAGAGGGGCTGAACATGTATGGTTCAGTCGATGTGGCGTCACTGAGATTGGTGCCAGACGTGGTGGTGCCGCCCAAGTTCAAAATCTCGGACTTCGACAAGTATACCGGGAACTCAGACCCCCGCATTCACCTGGCAACCTACATTGCCAAAATGTCTGCCTTGACAGAAGATGATAGACTTCTTATCCATTTCTTTCATGAGAGTCTCTCCGGGGCAGCCCTGAGATGGTGCATACAGTTGGACAGGAGCAAACTGCGCTCCTGGAACGATTTGGCTAATGCTTTCCTGAAGCAGTATAAATTTAACTGCGATGTAGCCCCCACGAAGAGAGACCTCCAAAACCTGGTGCAGAGAGACAGGGAAAGCTTCAAGGAATATGCCTAGAGATAGAGAGAAAAGGCTGCAGAAGTATATCCTCCGGTGATCGACAATTAACTATGCTCCCTATTCATCGAGACATTGAAGGCTCCTTATTTCATTCTGATGATTGGAAATACCTCCAACAGCTTCTCAGACATCATCCAAGCTGGTGTGAGAATAGAGGCCAACTTAAGGATGGGGTGACTGCAGGAGTTGGCTGAGAACCCTGCGAAGAAGACTATCAGTTTTGGCAAGAAAAAGGAGGGTGATGTGCATTCCATCACCTGGCAGAACAATTACTCCCTGCTTCCTCAAAATAACTACAGGCCATATCTTCCCCCTCGTGGCCAAACTATTGCAAATGTTCCACCCTCTTTCCTAAATTATCCTCACCCACGCCCACAGTATCCACCACCTATAAATTACCAGCCCAGACCACCTCCTCCTGCTCAACCTAGACCACCTCAAAACAACCCGAGACCACCAAGAAACCCTGATCCACCTCTGCCCCTCCCACTCAGTGAAATATATCGATACCTCATCGGTATAAACCAGATAGTACCGGTTCCCCTTGACCCAATTCAGCCACCATACCCCAGGTGGTATGATGCCACTGCCCGTTGTGAATATCATGGAGAGTGGTTGAAGATTGAGGGCAATGGTTCCCTCCCCAATGTCACCTCAAACCCGTTGCCCAATCATAATACGGGCAATGGTGTAAACATGATAGAGTCAGACGGAGGGGGGTCAGCGCCAGAGGTAGACGAGCTGATTCCTCACTTTGAGGAAATTTTTAGAATGGCAGTAAGGGAAGGTTACCTCCACCCTCAAGCCCCAGAACCTGAGGTTGAAACAGGATGCCCCTATCATGGAGGAGCAGCTAGTCATGAGCTGCAAAATTGTGAAGAATTTAAGCAGGAGGTTCAGAACTTATTGTCCTTCAAAGTTCTGATATGCCAGGCAAGATCCAAAACGGAGGAAGGAGTAATACAGCCCGACTCGGCCAAAACGCCTCCACCTCTAAACACAGAATCACCTTCTCACCCCCAGTATCCTCACCTCCAGTGACAATCATTCGAACCCTGCCTCAGCTCCCTGTCACAAATACCCATGCCATACCTTGGAATTATAACTTCCAAGTTTTCACCCAAGGAGCGTCAAGCAGTACATCGGCTTCTAATCTTGCTTCACCTTCAGCACCTCTGAAACTGTGCTTCACTCCTCATGAGCATTTTAAGATGACTTATGCCAAACCTACCAGCAGTACTACTCCCCAACCTAATCCTCAGCCCGCCACTACCGCAAAATCTTCCCCGCTTGAATCAGAGGTTGAGTTTATAACCAGAAGTGGGAGATGTTATGGGTATGATGAAAAAGAAAAGAAGAGAGATAAAGTAAAAATGGGAGAGTCACAGAAGAGTACAGAAGAGGAGGTTGAGAAAACAGAGGAAGTAGAACCTACCGGACCAAGAGAAGAAGAAGAGCTGTTGCTTCAAATAATGAAGCAAAGTGAGTATGGTGTGGTGGAACAGTTGAGAAAGACACCTGCTCGAATTTCACTGTTATCCTTGATTTTGAGCTCTGAGGTGCACCGCAAAGCCCTGCAGAAAATCCTGGATCAGGCCTTTGTGAACCTCGACATCACACCGGGGCAGTTCGAGAAAATAGTGGGACAAATTCAGGCATCCAGTTTTATCACCTTTTCTAAAGAAGAGATAGACCCTGCAGGCTTAACGCACACTAAAGCTCTGCATGTGACGGTGTAATGTAAAGGTTGTATAGTGGCCAAGGTCCTTATTGATAATGGATCAATGCTCAATTTATTGCCTAGTGCCACCTTGGCCAGGCTGCCGGTTGACCGATCGAATATACGTCAGAGTGCTATGGTGGTAAGAGCCTCTGACGGTACAAGGAGAGAAGTGCTGGGAGACATTGACTTACCCCTCCAAATTGGTGCATGCACCTTCAACGTCACATTCCAAGTGATGAACATTGAACCTGCCTATACCATGCTACTGGGGAGGCCTTGGATCCATTCAGCAACTGCCATTCCTTCGACTTTGCACCAAAAGATAAAGTATATTAGGGACGGCAAAATCATCACTGTGAGAGGGGAAGAAGCCATATTGGTCACCAAGCCACAATCACTTCCTTATGTGGAAGCTGCTGAGGAGTCATTGGAAAGCTCCTTCCAAGCCCTCGAATTACAAGAAATTATCTCAAAAAATGAAGGGGCTATGGCTATGGTAGCCAAGGTGATATTGAGGAATGGGTATAAAGAGGGCAAAGGCCTAGGCGCCGCATTGCAAGGGATTGTCGAACCTATACCGGCTATCCAGAAGGTAGGCCGTTGCGGTTTGGGTTATGAGGAGGACGCCCTCATGGATGGGCAATTCTGGATGAGAAATCAACTTCGGGATCAAAGATTTGATCAGAAAATCAGGAGGATGAAGGTAGTCCCGAAAATCACAGAAGTATTCACTAAATCGGTCATTGAAAATTCGGCAGAGGTTGAAGAATCACCCGATGAACCATCCATCGATGTCATCCACTTGGATTCCTTGTATGGGGCTCTGGTCTCGCCAATAGTTGAGGGGCAAGAACTGGACAACTGGACAGCAGAGGACATCCCTGTACTTAATTTCGAGTAAAGTACTTTTGGTTATCTACACTTGATCATTTTGTCCATGGTGGCAAGTGTAATATTGTAAATGGACCATTTTCTTATGTCATAAATGTTAATGAATTAATGGCGCATTTTATATCCAATTCTCTTTCTTCCCTTTTAAATTCCAATTTTATAATATATTCCATTTTCGTTCATTCAGGACCATTCATTAATTAGCACCTAATAATTCAATAGACTCAGAAATTCCTCCGGATAATTTTGAAATCCCCATAACTGCCATTACTTCAAATGATTCTGAGGTGGAACTCACAGAGGAAAGGGATGAAAGAGATGAACCTTCCCCAGTGCCTTGTGGAGACGAAACGCACACCATAAACTTAGGCACGGAAGAAGTGAAAAGGGAACTTAAGGTTGTGGAGAGTGAATAATTAGAAGATATGATCAGTTTGCTCAAAGAATTCCTAGACGTGTTTTCCTGGAGCTATGATGATATGGTTGGTTTGGACCCTCATATAGTAACGCACAAAATTCCCCTAATTCCGGGGACAATCCCGGTAAAGCAGAAATTAAGAAGAATGAATCCTGACACACTGCTCAAAGTTAGGGATGAGGTCAAGAACTTGATATGATCTTTGGGTTCTGAAGTGGTCAAATATCCCCAATGGATAGCTAACGTTGTCCCGGTAATGAAGAAGGACGGGAGAGTCAGGGTGTGCGTTGATTACAGGGATCTTAATAAAGCGAGCTTAAAAGATGATTTCCCTCTCCCTCACATTGATGTGTTAGTAGACAATGCTGCGGGATTGGGCAGGTGTTCGTGTATCAATGGGGCATCAGGGTACAATCAAATCCCAATGGATGAGGAAGACAAGGAGAAAACTGCTTTTATCACTAAATAGGGGGTATTTTGCTATCGGGTCATGCCTTTCGGGTTAAAGAATGCTGGAGCCACCTACCAACGCGCTATGGTCACATTATTCCATGATATGATGCATAAAGAAGTGGAGGTGTACGTGGATGATATGATCATCAAATCTAGGGGAGAAGAGAGTCATGTGCAGGTGATGAGGAAAGAATTCAAGAGACTCAGGAAATATCAGCTAAAACTGAACCCTGCCAAATGCATATTCGGAGCTAGATCTGGGAAATTGTTGGGATTCATAGTGAGCGAGAAAGGAATAGTAGTTGATCCAGACAAAGTCCGAGCCATTCAAGAGATGCCATCCCCAAGAACAGAAAGGGAGGTGCACAGTTTCCTGGGGAAGTTGAACTACATATCAAGATTTATTTCCTATCTCACCGCTAAAGCTGAGCCTATTTTTAGACTACTCCGAAAGAACAACACCACTCAATGGGATTCGGTTTGTCAAGAGGCTTTTGAGAAAATTAAGCAGTACCTGTCAAACCCACCAGTATTGGTTCCACCAGTGGCGAAAAGGCCTCTGATTCTGTATATGGCGGTCCAACAAAGCTCAATGGGATGTGTTTTTGGGCAACATGATGATACCGGCAGAAGGGAGAGGGCTATTTATTACCTGAGCAAAAAGTTCAATGAGTGTGAGTCAAGGTATTCTTTCCTAGAGAAAACTTGCTGCGCGTTAGCCTGGACAACGAATCCCCTCAAGCACTACATGTTGAATCACAAGACATGGCTCATTTCCAGGATGGATCCTATCAAGTATGTATTCGAAAGCCCATTCGTTCCAGGAAGGATAGCCAAGTGGCAGGTCATACTATCTCAATATGACATTGTCTATATGACCCGAAAAGCAGTCAAAGGTAGCGTGATCGCTGATCTCCTAGCAGAAAACCCTATCCAGGATTATAAAGCTTTGGATTTTGAGTTCCCCGATGAGCATATTAATGAAGTGGACTGCAGAGAAGAAGAGCCAGCTGATGTATGGGAAATGTATTTCGACGGTGCTGTCAATTTGTCCGGTAATGGAATCGGAGCTGTATTGGTATCCTCGGATGGGAAACACTTTCCGATAGCTATCAAATTGAGATTTAACTGCACCAACAATGTCACAGAATATGAAGCTTGTGTAATGGGTCTACAAGCTGCTATCGAAATGAAGGTTAGGAAGTTGGAGGTATATGGAGACTCAGCCCTGATCATTTATCAAGTCAAAGGAGAATGGCAAACCAAGGATCTGAAGCTAATCCCATATCAGAAGTACTTACTGGAGCTAATTAAGAAGTTCGAAGAAATCTCTTTCACTCACCTTAGTCGAGACAAGAATCAATTTGCAGACGCCTTGGCCACCTTGGCTGTTATGGCTCAAATGGAAGAAGGGCAGATGATTCAGGTATTAAAGATTAAAGCAAGGAGTGAGCCGGCTTACTGCTTCATGATTGAAGAAGAACCTGATAGTAAACCTTGGTTCCATGACATCTTGCTTTACATCAGAACCAGAGAATTCCCCTCAGGGGTGAGCAAAAACGAAAAGAGGATGATTCGGAGATTAGCATTGGGATACTTCCCCAGTGGAGAAACCCTATACAAAAGGAGCTCCAACGGCGAGTTGTTGAGATGTGTGGATGCAAAAGAGGCGAAGAGAATCCTTTTTGAGACTCATGAGGGAAACTGTGCAACCCATGCCAATGAGCATATGATGGCTAAACAAATCATGAGACAAGGATATTTTTGGACTACCATGGAAAAAGATTGCGTTGAGTATTTCCGAAAGTGCCATAAGTGTCAAATCTACGCAGATCCAATAAACGTTCCACCTCACCAATTGTTCAATCTCGTTTCACCATGGCCTTTAGCAATGTGGGGCATCGATGTGATTGGTCCCATCAACCCTAAGGCATCCAATGGGCATAGGTTTATCCTAGTAGCAATCGACTATTTTTCTAAATGGGTCGAAGCAACATCATATGCTCACATTACACAGAACACATTTCTCAAATTCCTCAGAAATAATATCATCTGCCGGCATGGCTTCCCCAATGAAATCGTCACTGACAACGCCAAGAATTTGAATGGTCCGAAGATTCAGAAATTATGTGATCAATACAAGATCCGACATCTCAATTCCTCCCCATACCATCCCCAGATGAATGGAGCGGTGGAAGGTGCAAACAAAAATCTCAAAAGAATAATTCGGAAAATGATGATCACTTATAGGGATTGGCATGATATGCTCCCCTATGCCCTTCACGCATACCGGACTTCTGTAAGGACCTCAATTGGTGCAACTCCTTACTCGCTGGTTTATGGGATGGAGGCTGTATTACCTATCGAAGTTGAAATTCCTTCCCTAAGGATTCTGAAGGAATCAGGGATTGATGAGTCAGAGTGGATCCAGTCGAGGTTGGATCAATTAAACTTGCTGGACGAGAAGAGGCTAGCAGCAGCATGTCATGGGCAGTTATACCAGAGGAGAATGGCCAGGGCATTTGACAAAAACGTTCGCCCACACGAATTTCAACCTGGGGACCTAGTTCTGAAGAAAGTGCTTCCGAATCAAAACGATCCCCGGGGTAAATGGTCACCAACCCACGAGGGACCCTATGTGGTTAAAAAGGCATTTTTTGGTGGGGCCCTAATCTTGACCCACATAGACGGTGAAGAATTTCCAAGACCTGTGAATGCTGACGCCGTCAAGAGATACTATGCCTAAAAAAAAAAAAAAAAAAAGTAAGGGTGAAAACCCGAAAGGGCGCTCCTAGCAAAATGTGTGAAAGAAGGCGAAAATCCTCGAAGGGCGCTTTCTATAAAATGAGTGAAGGATGAAAACCCGAAAGGGCGTCCTGAAAAAAAAAAAAAATCTAGGGGGTGAAAACTCGAAAGGGCATCCCAAGAACCAAAAGGGAGAAATAAGGAAAGGAGCATGAAACCGAGAAGGGAAATAAACCGTCATGGCATGAGACTTCAGAGTATTAGAAATAATGTCAGTTAAGGGATTTCAAAGCTAGCCACAAAGAATATGTGAGATTTATCCTTGTACCCGTTTTCTTTGAAACTGTACCTTTGTTTCTTAAAACCATAATAAAGTTATACTTTATTCACTTTGCTTTTATCTTCCCGTACACTCACTTTTTAATATTGTCCTTCTTCAATCTCTTTATCTAATGCGCTATTAATCATTTAAAATTTTTCCATAAGATTAGGATTTAAAAATTGATAACCTCATGTACTTTACTATGAGATTTGCAGGAAATGGCCTAAAAAAAAAAACTTGGAAGGGCGCTTCTAGTCAAATGGGCGAAAGGAAAGTAAAAACCCGCAAGGGCGCTTTTCGTAAAATAAGAAGAAAGTCGGGAACAGAAAAAGGGCATCCGAAGAAATGGGGTCGTAGGTCAAGTCTTGCAACTCGTCCTCCATTAATCATCGGCTTTCTGGATCCTGTTAAGTACACTTCATCAGGGAGGAACTTCTCGTGTCGAGATTAGACTTGCTTTGTAAGTTGATTTTAATTTTCAGCATTTTAAATTTCCTGTTATCAACCTCTGGTTCCTTGATCTAAGTTGATTTTAATTTTCCTGCATTTTATATTTCCTATTATCAACCTCTAGTTCCTTGATCTAAGTTGATTTTAATTTTCAGCATTTTAAATTTCCTGTTATCAACCTCTGGCTCCTTGATCTAAGTTGATTTTAATTTCCTGCATTTTAAATTTCCTGTTATCAACCTCTGGTTCCTTGATCTAAGTTGATTTTAATTTTCAGTATTTTAAATTTCCTGTTATCAACCTCTGGTTCCTTGATCTAAGTTGATTTTAATTGTCAGCATTTTAAATTTCCTGTTATCAATCTCTGGTTCCTTGATCTAAGTTGATTTTAATTTTCAGCATTTTAAATTTCCTGTTATCAACCTCTGGTTCCTTGATCTAAGTTGATTTTAATTTTCAGCATTTTAAATTTCCTGTTATCAACCTCTGGTTCCCTGATCTAAGTTGATTTTAATTTTCCTGCATTTTAAATTTCCTGTTATCAACCTCTGGTTCCTTGATCTAAGTTGATTTTAATTTTCAGCATTTTAAATTTCCTGTTATCAACCTCTGGTTCCCTGATCTAAGTTGATTTTAATTTCCTGCATTTTAAATTTCCTGTTAATCAACCTCTGGTTCCTTGATCTAAGTTGATTTTAATTTTCAGCATTTTAAATTTCCTGTTATGAACCTCTGGTTCCTTGATCTAAGTTGATTTTAATTTTCCTGCATTTTAAATTTCCTGTTATCAACCTCTGGTTCCTTGATCTAAGTTGATTTTAATTTTCAGCATTTTAAATTTCCTGTTATCAACCTCTAGTTCCTTGATCTAAGTTGATTTTAATTTTCAGCATTTTAAATTTCCTGTTAATCAACCTCTGGTTCCTTGATCTAAGTTAATTTTAATTTTCAGCATTTTAAATTTCTTTTTATCAACCTTTGGTTCCTTGATCTAAGTTGATTTTAATTTTCAGCATTTTAAATTTCCTGTTATCAACCTCTGGTTCCTTGATCTAAGTTGATTTTAATTTTTAGCATTGAAATTTCCTGTTATCAACCTCTGGTTCCTTGATCTAAGTTGATTTTAATTTTTCAGCATTTTAAATTTCCTGTTATCAACCTCTGGTTCCTTGATCTAAGTTGATTTTAATTTTTAAGCATTTTAAATTTCCTGTTAATCAACCTCTGGTTCCTCGATCCAAGTTGATTTTAATTTTCTAGCATTTTAACTCCTCCTACCAATCTCTAGGTCACTAACTTAAGTAGGCTTTAGTTTCCTAACCTTGAACACCTAATCGCCCAAAATATGGGTCTGAATCTTTACATAATTCCTACACGGGAAAAATTTTCCCTTTAATAGAAATTATGTAAAGAGGGGCAGCTGTCGACACCATATTTTGGCCGATCCCCAGAATCAATAAATTTCGAAACCGATCCCCAGCACTAAGTCTCCCTTTGCCAGCCAATTACATTTCCGATCTCTCTTTGCCGGACAACCACATTTTCGATCTCTCCTCAAAAGGAATCGAATCAATACTAAGTCCCCATGTCATTTAAAGCTTCACCGACCTCTCAAACCAATTGTCAAATCTCCTGACTAGTCAATTACATTCCTGATCTCTCTTGTCAAACGAAATTGAACCAACACTAGATCTTTATGTCACCAGTTTTATTGCCGATCTCCCTTTTAAAAGTTTAGGAAAAATCAAGTCAAGGTTCCAATCCGGTTTAATGATGATCCCGATCTTAAGTATTCAAGCTAAATTTCAAATTTTAATCAAGTCCCGTTTAGCGTTGGTTCCCTGCCGATCTCATGCTTATTGTGTTTTCCGACCTCTTACACTTAGATTAATAATCACTTTTAGTTGTTTTAATATGCTCAGACAATCAAGTGCTTAAGTAATTTAGAGATTTTCTGATCACATCCATTCACTGAACAAAAAGGGAATTTCATTTCATATTAAAATTTGTATAAGTCATTCGGCTGGAGGATCATCCCCAGCCTGATCTACATTTTGCTCACTTCCTCTCTCGCCCTCAGCCTCCTCCTCGCTTTCCTCTTCGTCTTGGGGAGCCAGGTCAACCATCCAGGAGAAGTCCTCCTTGGGATAACGCTTCTTGAGCTCGGCCAAGAGATCCCTGTGAGCATTTACATAAGCACCGGCCTCCCTTGTTACCGCCTCTTCCTCTTTCGCTTTGAGCGCCTCAGTGAGGTGAGCAACTTCACCGGCCCGGAGTGCCTGAACTTCCTCAAGAACATGATCTCGCTCGGCCAGAACATGAGCTTGCTCGGCCAGCTTGTCCTCGTAGAACTTTATCCGCCCCTCAATTTCAGATATGTAGTTCTGAGTGGATGAGAGTTGGGATCGGAGGGAAGCCACTTCATGACCTATCTTCTTGACCTCCTTACCCAGGCGGTGAGCCTTCTCCCGGACCATGTGCTAATTCACCAAGCACTCCACGTTCAGGCTCATGGATCGGGTCAGGATGTCGTCAAGATTGTCCGAGGACAGCCTGTCCCGATCCTCCCGAAGGCAGATAGAAGCCCCCAGAACCTTAGCAAAACCCGGATTCTCCCAAAAAGTTCGGTTCTTCTCCAGGGAATGGATCAGCACCTGAGCACCGCGGGAGAGGGTCCTTGAGGTAGGTTGGGAAGGACCCCCTTCCGCACTCGAAGCGACTGGAGGAGGTGGAGGCGGCTCTTCTTGGAGAGGAGGAGATCGGATCACTTCTACCTCGGGGATCAGCTGCCCCGAAGGTTGAGACGAGCCCCCTTGCATTTCCTCAGCTTCATGCCTGGGTGTTTGAAGCAGCTCGGATCGCTTCATCTCCCGCACTTTTAAGGAGACCTCTCTCTTTCGCTTTCGGCTCTCCTTGGAAGCTTCGCCACTTGCCATACCTGCACAAAGAAGAGGTCAGTGAGGTCGCTAAGGTCCAAAGATCTGAGATATAGAAAAATACCGATGCCGAGGTCAGAGAGCTGAAGCCTGCGATCTTCGCCAGTGATCAACTCCATTGTCCAGTGATGCAGTTCAATAGTCACTACATGCAAACAAGAGAACTTCTCTCTGGCCACCTGATCTTTCAGCTCCATCACCATCAGGCCTTCTTCCTTTTTTAGGGTGAGGCGCTTTGAAAGTAAGGGGCCCTGGTGCTGCTAGCTGCAAGGGAAACTGTTAAAGCCGTTCGAAATTTTTCTCCTAAGGATAAAGAAGCGGTTCTTCCAATTCTTCAGGGAGGAAGGGAGTGAAGGAACGGAAGCGTGAAAAACACAAGTTTATACCATTGAATTCAAAAATTTTCACCTAGGGTCACATGCATCATGCAAGATTTATTTTTATCTATTTGATTTCAATGATAAACAACATATTAAAACTCTTTTAATATGTTTTTGGATCTGTATTTGCTATTTAAGATTTTAAAATTAATCAGATTAATTTTAGAACCCTAGATTAAATCAAGAACGATTACACTAACCTCTTGATGCACTGCAGCGTGTCTGCGCCTTTGAGATTCGTCTTCAGGACACCAGATGTTGTCCCTCTAGCTTGTCCACACCAAGAACACCTATGGTAGCCCTTGAATAGCTTCTAAAGCTTTTTCTATTAATTAGAAAATCAAGTTCTGCCTTTTAAGAGATTAAAAATGTAAACAGGACACTAGAAACAATTTCTAGCGTTCTTAATTCAAGAGATTGATGGCTAATCTCTTTGAATTGATAAGAAATGAAGAAGAATAGAAGAAAAGCCTCAAAGTGGCGTGACATAGGAGAGGAGTGGCTGCTGGTTGTTTTTTTTTTTCATAACAACACTTAAATAGCTAGGTTAACACATTAAACCCTTGCCACATGTCACCCTTTGATTAGCTCTAGGTTTAAGTGACCCAATCACATTGTGCCAAGTGTCAAACCTATATGTAATCTTGATTTTAATCATCTTACATGATTAAAAAACATTTGGCAAGCTTATGTGTTATGCCATGTGTCACCATCTCATGGTGCCACGTGTCACACTGCAAAATGACCAAAATGCCCCTGTGTCTTAATTTTGAGTTTTCAACCCAAAATAATTATTTTTCTTCTTCTAATTAATTTATATCAAATATAAATTAATTAATTAATCTCTATTAATTAATTTCTCATTAATTAAATTCATATTTAAACACTTTAAATATAAATTTAATTTATACTACACATCCAATAATCTAGATTTGGTTTCAAGTCATGCTAGGGACTTTGCAATTTAATTGCAAACCAAACCTATTTAATTAATCAATTAAACTCTTTAATTAATTAATTAAATCATATTTAAATAGGTGATTACTTGTGTATGTGTGTGACTTACTAGGCTCATCACTAATTGGCAATGAGACATGATATCAACTCTTAATATCATCGAACTCTTTCTTACCATAAATGATTTCTCTAAATCATTTTATGAACCTCATAGACCATGGTTAACACCTAGCATAGCATGCCATGGCCACCCAATTAGTAATAAGGTTTACCTTAAATGAACCTATAATCATATGTTACCATGCACTAGAATCTCTACATTTACAAAATCCCAACTCAAGTTGGAGTCATGGTTTATGTCAAACTCCATTTGCTATGAATATTATGTTCTCTTTTAATTCCAGTTCTTGATTAAAAGATTTTCTCATCGAAACTCTTTTACGAATAAATCTATCTATCCTGGCCAGGAACTTGAAACATCAAGAACAATTAAATGAACATAGGATTTTATCTCTATTTACTTAGAGGAACAGATTCCATCTTGATCAACACCTACCTCCATATACAACTAGTAGGAGCCAACACATGCCCATATACCCATACACAGTACAAGTATGAAAGCAGTATTAAACTCAAACTACCTATATACAAGATAACTGTGCTATCTCAGGTTTAAAGATTATATGCACTGATATGATTTATGACAAAACATTGACAAGAGTAAACTCCATGTGCTTGTCATAAGTGTCACTGGTTCGGCCTACTTATCATTTATAAGTGCCTATCATGTTTGTTATATGGCATGAGACTCACCATTCCATCTTATTTATATCTCATATAAATAACTTGGGAACAAACATGAATACAATCTTTCTGGATAAGTCATGTCCTTATTATGAAGTATCCTCGATTGTGAACCTATTTATGATACTTCGTACTAGAAATATTGTCACTCATATTCTTAACAACTTAAGAATAATATTTCTAACAAAATATCAATGGACCTTTTCTATTACACATAAATATATTATGTAAACGAAAAAGTGGAAATGCCTTTTATTAATAAAAATATATACAAGATACATACTAAATGATATGCTCTAGGGCATACTACTAACAATCTCCCACTAGCACTAGAGCCATTCATTACAATATCTTAGACCTATCTTCTCAAGATGTCGGTCCAACTGAGTCTGTGACATAGGCTTAGTGAATGGATCAGCTGGATTTTCAGCTGATGCTATTTTCTGCATGGCTAGATAGCCTTGCCCAACTATATCTCTGATAATGTGGTAGTGCCTTTCTATGTGTTTGGATTTTGGGTGAGACCTTAGTTCCTTAGCCTGTATGACTGCTCCATTGTTGTCACAGTGTAGTGGAACTGCTGACTCAATGGAAGGAACTCTTGTAAGTTACATCACGAACTTCTTTATCCAAACAGCTTCCTTTGCAGCATCTGATGCAGCAATATACTCAGCCTCTGTAGTGGAATCTGCAGTCGTGCTCTGTTTGTAACTCTTCCAACTGACTGCACCTCCATTACAAATGAACACATATCCAGAGGTAGACTTTCTATCATCGATATCTGATTGGAAATCAGAATCAATATAACCATCCAATTACAAGTCTCCACCTCCATAAATCAAGAATAAATCCTTAGTTCTTCTCAAGTACTTAAGGATATTCTTGTGACTATCGATGTTCCAAACCTGGATTGAATTGATACCTGCTAGTCAAACTAACAGCATATGCGATATCCGGCCTAGTACACAACATTGCATACATTAAACTTCCAATAGCCGAAGCATATGGAATCCTGGCCATCTTATCTCTTTCTTCAGATGTCTTTGGAGACATCTCTTTAGAAAGATGGATACCATGTCTCACTGGTAACAATCCTCTCTTGGAATTAAGCATGTTAAACCTCTTTAACACCTTTTCCAAGTATAGACTTTGGGATAAACCAATTATTCTTTTCGCTTTATCTCTATAGATGCGAATCCCAAGAATATAGGTTGCCTCCCCTAAGTATTTCATGGAGAATGTATTTGACAACCATACCTTTATAGTCGTCAACATACCTGTGTCATTACCCATCAACAGTATGTCATCCACATATAAGACAAGAAAGTGATAGCACTGTCACTAACCTTCTTATATACACATGGCTCATCCTCATTTTTGATAAAACCAAAGGATTTAATGGCTTCATCAAAACGGATGTTCCAACTCCTCGAAGCTTTTTTCAACCCATAAATGGATCGCTTTTGCTTGCATACCTTGGAACCATCTTAGGATTCAAATCCCCTAGGTTGTTCCATGAAAATGTTTTCTTCAATGTATCCATTGAAAAAAAACTGTTTTGACATCCATCTGCCAAATCTCATAATCATAGTATGCAGCTATTGCTAGTAAAATCCTAATTGATTTAAGCATGGCAACAGGCGAGAAAATCTCCTCATAGTCGATTCCTTTCCTTTGGCGAAACCCTTTCGCTACTAGCCTTGCCTTATAGGTCTCTACCTTTCCATCAGAACCAATTTTCTTCTTGAAAACCCATTTGTTCCTTATTGGTACAATGCCTTCAGGTGGGTCAACAAGATCCCAAACTTGATTCTTATACATGGAATCAATCTCGGATTTCATAGCATCAATCCATTTTGAAGAGTTTATATCTGATATAGCTTCTTCATAGGTAAGTGGATCATCTCCATGATCTACTTCTTCATGAGTAGACAACTCTTATTCTTCTTCATGAAGAAAACCATATCTCACTGGTGGGTGAGATACCCTGGTTGTTCTACGAGGAACAACTGTAGATGTTTCATCAACGGGTATTGGTTGACTAGATGGATCTATATCCATCGATCATTGGTTGGTCAGAATTCTCCAATTCTAACTCTATTTGCCTTCCTTTGCCTCCTTCTTGAACAAACTGTTGTTCAAGAAATGTGGCATCTCTACTTATCATAACCTTTTGTGAAGTAGGCAAATAAAAATAATATCCAAAACTATCTTTTGGATATCCAACAAATCGACCTTTTTCTGATATGGTCTCCAATTTATCAGTGTTCAGCTTTTTGATATAAGCTGGACAACCCCAAATCTTAACATGCTTAAGACTTGGTTTTCTTCCATGCCATATCTCATAAGGTGTGAAAGAAACTGATTTTGATAGAATCCTATTCAGAATATACAAAGCTGATTCTAATGCAAATCCCCAAAAGGAGATTGGCATATCAGTATAGCTCATCATACTTCGTACCATATCCAATAGGGTAAGATTTCTCCTTTCAGATACACCATTCAGTTGTGGTGTTCCTGGAGGAGTCAGCTGAGAAACAATGCCATGCTCTCTCAAGTATTCATCAAATTCAGTACTCAAATATTCACCTCCACGATCTGATCGAAGAGCTTTAATACTCTTTCCTGTTTGATTTTCTACTTCAGATTTAAATTCTTTGAACTTTTCAAAAGATTCATGTTTGTATTTCATCAAATACAAATACCCAAACCTTGATTTATCATCAGTAAAGGTAATAAAATAATGAAAGCCCCCTCTAGCCATTTCTTTAAATGGACCACATACATCACTATGTATTAGCTCCAAAATATTTTCAGCTCTTAGCCCCTGTCCAACAAAGGGTGATCTAGTCATTTTGCCCTGAAGGCAAGATTCACAAGTTGGAGTAGGCTCAGAGTCCAATAAGGATAGAATCCCCATTTTCTCCAATTTTGTAATCCTATCTTCTGCAACATGACATAACCTTAAGTGCCAAATATATTTTGAACTTGAGTTGGTTTTCACCACGGCATTGCTTTCATTTAGATTGCTATACTCTGGCCAGTGGAAACACTTTCTTACTGGGAATGGAAACAATTTCCTGTTGGCAATGGAAACACTTTCCTGTTAGCAGTGGAAACACTTTCCTTTGCCTTTGTCAGCTTTGGTCTTCCCTTTTTGTTTAGCTATTTTCTTGGAAGGACTAGGAATCTGAAGTTTCTTTTTCTTATTGCCCTTCTTCTTGTTGGACTTTCCAGCAAAAGAAGATGCAACCAAAGCTATCTCTTTTCCTTTATTGCCTAGCATATTCTTTTGGGCAATAACCAGCATGTTGAGTAAACCAGCTAAGGTGCATTCCTGTTTAGTCATATGGAAATTTGTCACAAAATTCCCAAAAGACTCAGGAAGGGACTGAAGGATCAAATCCGTCTGTAGTTGGAAATCCATGTTGAAGTCTAGATGTTCCAACTGCTCAATCAGCCGAATCATCTTGTGGACATGATCCCCAACATTCTGTCCCTCAGACATCCTCATACGGAATAGCTGTCTAGATATCTCATACCTAGCATTCCTGCTGTGCTCACCATACAACTCTTGTAGGTGAAGGAGGATCTCACTCGCACTCTGCATGTTCTCATGTTGCTTCTGTAACTCATTACTCATGGTAGCAAGCATGTAACAATTAGCTCTCATATCATGCTCCTTCCATTTGTCCAAAGTATCATGTTCCTCTTGTGTGGCCTCTGGAGTTAAGGGACCAGGAACATTTGAATCTAGAACATATCCTATATGTTCAAGGTTCAGGACAAGTTTCAAATTTCTTAGCCAATCAGACAGATTAGGTCCTGTCAACCTGTTGTGATCAAGTATGCTTGCAAAGATATTGGATGGTGGTGGTTGTTTTGTGCTCATTTTTATCAGAAAATTAATTGCAGAAAATAACCAGATTAATTAGTAAATGTATCATGTAATTAACCAAAATGATTATGGTCTTTTAATCAAATTGGTCCTCCCACTAACTTAGCGAATCCTACACTTCCAAAGTAGAAAACAGAAATCCTAGTTGGATAGATTTCTAGTGGGTGATTGAATTCTTATAATTCTATTGATCATCCTCAGGTACATCCATTATTGGAATTACAATAAACTATAAGTGAGCAACTCCTTGCCCATCACATCTCATGTGAGGTTCAATCCTTTACCTAGCCCCTAATGCTCAAAATCTCAGGTACATCCATTATTGACTTATCTTGCATTAGTTAAGTTGATCCCATTGATCAAGTAATTATGCAAATAATTTTAATGTCCTCAGGTACATCCAATATTGGCCACCAAACCATTTACATATTTACAACATCTCATGCTTAACAATTATTCTTAAGAAAATCTCTTAAATAAATTGCATCTTATGCAACTATTTAAAATTTCTTAAAATAATTGCCCCAATGGAGGGCCTATGTTATAATTACTTTAATTATAGCATTTCCAACTTAATCATTTGTTTGGAAGATTTTATGGTCATTCTAATTACTATTAAGGTCTCACTTTGCACATTATCCATTTAGCATGCATATATCATATAATTGCATACATTCCCATACATCTCATGCATTCATGGATAAGCGATAAATATGGTATGATCATGGACTTTCTAAGGGATTCAATTGAGCCACCAAGAATTGAATCAGGGCATTCCTAGGTGCATTTCATTCATTCATTTTACACGAGTTGCTGAAGGAGTACATAATCAACACTTGATCTTGAATGCCTCCCACTGGGTCCACCAATGCTCTTGACCTCCTTGAACTTCTTGCAATCCAATATTACATAGTAATCCTTGGCATACCAAGGCGAATTTACAAGAACTTAAATAAATGAAATTACAACCCAAAAATTATTACAAACTTAATAATACATGCCCAAAATAAATTAAAATAAATTAATTAATTTACAATCCCAAAGAAACATAAAAGAAATAAATCCAATCACATTGGTCTTTTATAGTCCATGATCATCCATCATGCATATCACTATTTAACAATTAAATAAAACATACATACTTAAATTAAATTGAATATCTCATATACAACATAATAATTCAGATTTGAATATGATTCAAATAAATTTAAAAATACAGATTTGAATCTCATTCAAACAAATTTAAAAATTCAGATTTGAATCACATTCAAACAACTTCAAAAATTCAGATTTGAATCACATTCAAACATTTTTTAAAAAATCAGATTTGAATCACATTCAAACATTTTTTAAAAAGTCAGATCTGAATTTTATTCAATCAATTTTAAAAAATCAGATTTAAATATGATTCAAACAACTTTAAAAATTCAGATTTGAATCACATTCAAACAACTTTTAAAATTCAGATTTGAATCACATTCAAACAATTTTTAAAATTCTGATTTGAATCATAATTTAATTGTGTGATAAAAAATA
The DNA here is from genome assembly GCF_030052815.1 of Hevea brasiliensis. Lineage (NCBI taxonomy): Eukaryota > Viridiplantae > Streptophyta > Magnoliopsida > Malpighiales > Euphorbiaceae > Hevea > Hevea brasiliensis. Next base: position 42,364,593 of record NC_079506.1, on the reverse strand, counting down.
CTAATTAAACACTTTAATTAGTCAAAGAATAGGCCTTAGATCATACAACAATTGCAGAATTAAAAGCCAAACCTTAAACCACCCATGGAAGCCAAACCATGCGCACCATTGATGGTGTTTTTTCAAGTATGCCACCAACTTGCTTTGCAACCAGCAATGAACATTTGATCTCATGATCAAACACACAATTAAATCATATAATCAACAATCTAAATGGCAAATATAGTGGCTCTGATACCAATTGAAGGAATGGAAGCGTGAAAAACACAAGTTTATACCATTGAATTCAAAAATTTTCACCTAGGGTCACATGCATTATGCAAGATTTATTTTTATCTATTTGATTTCAATGATAAACAACATATTAAAACTCTTTTAATATGTTTTTGGATCTGTATTTGCTATTTAAGATTTTAAAATTAATCAGATTAATTTTAGAACCCTAGATTAAATCAAGAACGATTACACTAACCTCTTGATGCACTGCAGCGTGTCTGCGCCTTTGAGATTCGTCTTCAGGACACCAGATGTTGTCCCTCTAGCTTGTCCACACCAAGAACACCTATGGCAGCCCTTGAATAGCTTCTAAAGATTTTTCTATTAATTAGAAAATCAAGTTCTGCCTTTTAAGAGATTAAAAATGTAAACAGGACACTAGAAACAATTTCTAGCATTCTTAATTCAAGAGATTGATGGCTAATCTCTTTGAATTGATAAGAAATGAAGAAGAATAGAAGAAAAGCCTCAAAGTGGCGTGACATAGGAGAGGAGTGGCTGCTGGTTGTTTTTTTTTTTCATAACAACACTTAAATAGCTAGGTTAACACATTAAACCCTTGCCACATGTCACCCTTTGATTAGCTCTAGGTTTAAGTGACCCAATCACATTGTGCCAAGTGTCAAACCTATATGTAATCTTGATTTTAATCATCTTACATGATTAAAAAACATTTGGCAAGCTTATGTGTTATGCCATGTGTCACCATCTCATGGTGCCACGTGTCATACTGCAAAATGACCAAAATGCCCCTGTGTCTTAATTTTGAGTTCTCAACCCAAAATAATTATTTTTCTTCTTCTAATTAATTTATATCAAATATAAATTAATTAATTAATCTCTATTAATTAATTTCTCATTAATTAAATTCATATTTAAACACTTTAAATATAAATTTAATTTATACTACACATCCAATAATCTAGATTTGGTTTCAAGTCATGCTAGGGACTTTGCAATTTAATTGCAAACCAAACCTATTTAATTAATCAATTAAACTCTTTAATTAATTAATTAAATCATATTTAAATAGGTGATTACTTGTGTATGTGTGTGACTTACTAGGCTCATCACTAATTGGCAATGAGACATGATATCAACTCTTAATATCATCAGAACTCTTTCTTACCATAAATGATTTCTCTAAATCATTTTATGAACCTCATAGACTATGGTTAACACCTAGCATAGCATGCCATGGCCACCCAATTAGTAATAAGGTTTACCTTAAATGAACCTATAATCATATGTTACCATGCACTAGAATCTCTCTGTTACAAAATCCCAACTCAAGATTGAGTCATGGTTTATGTCAAACTCCATTTGCTATGAATATTATGTTCTCTTTTAATTCCAGTTCTTGATTAAAAGATTTTCTCATCAGAAACTCTTTTCTGAATAAATCTATCTGTCCTGGCCAGGAACTTGAAACATCAAGAACAATTAAATGAATATAGGATTTTATCCCTATTTACTTAGAGGCAGATTCCATCTTGATCAACACCTACCTCCATATACAACTAGTAGGAGCCAACACATGCCCATATACCCATACAGTACAAGTATGAAAGCGATATCAAACTCAAACTACCTATATACAAGATAAGCTGTGCTATCTCGGTCTAAAGATTATATGCCTGATATGATTTATGACAAAACATTGACAAGAGTAAACTCCATGTGCTTGTCATAAGTGTCACTGGTTCGGCCTACTTATCATTTATAAGTGCCTATCATGTTTGTTATATGGCATGAGACTCACCATTCCATCTTATTTATATCTCATATAAATAACTTGGGAACAAACATGAATACAATCTTTCTGGATAAGTCATGTCCTTATTATGAAGTATCCTCGATTGTGAACCTATTTATGATACTTCGTACTAGAAATATTGTCACTCATATTCTTAACAACTTAAGAATAATATTTCTAACAAAATATCAATGGACCTTTTCTATTACACATAAATATATTATGTAAACGGAAAAGTGGAAATGCCTTTTATTAATAAAAATATATACAAGATACATACTAAATGATATGCTCTAGGGCATACTACTAACAGGGAGATCGGTAAAAAGCCCACAATGTGGCTTCGCCTGGAAGAACCAATACTCGTCATCCTTTCGACGAGTTAATCTATGTAGCTCAGCGAATACCTTAGCTGTAGGATGGAGTCCCTTAGCTCGGCAGAGGCCTCGAAAGGCTACTAGGATCCGCTACGAGTTCGGGTAAACTTGGGCGATGCACACTTGGTGAAATTTTAGGACTTCCTTAAAGAAGTCATCGAGAGGGAACCGCAATTCGGCTTTTAATTGCTCCTCGTATACCATGATCATGTCGTTCTCTTCGAAGAAGTGATCGGCTCTAAGATCGCCGTGACATTTAATGAGTTCGAATGAATCAGGATGAATGTTGTATTCTTGGCTGAACGATTTTAGGTCGGTTTCTTGAAGAATTGATGGCAGCTCGTCCATGGGAAGATTTTCTCTCCCTGAAGAAGGTACATGCCTTGATGGTGCTGCTTGCCCCTAAGCTGGAACGGAGACCTAGGAGGTTCAGGTCGAACACTTGGTCCGACCACCTCCACTTCATCAGACGACCATGAGATCTGAATGGAAGGGGGGCTCGCCGCTCTCTGACCCTCGGCGCCGCTCATTTTCAAAGGAAATAGAAAATTTTAACTAAAAGAAGGATCAAAACCCTTACTAGAGCTTGATTGGTGTCAGAAAAACTTGAAAAATTGAGAGGATTTTGGAACCGCTCGCGGGATGCTAAAAATGACATAAGAGAGCAACTGGCTGACCCGTCCCCTATCTATTCCTGTCTGAGCATTTAATGCTCACAGTGTTCTAGGCGGTGCATCGGTTAGTGGGATTCGCTAGTTTTTCTGACACGTATCACGAATATTCCAAAAATTCCATCGGCTAGTTATAGATCGGTGAATTAAGGCGGATCGGTTAAGGGTTGTTCAGTTAGGGACCGGATCGGATAAACACATCAGAGATCGAAAAATAGTCAATGCAACAAATTATAAAAATGATAGTTGTCAAAATAAAATTTTATTTCCGAAAAGCTCGGATTACATCATTTGGGCGATCTCTAGGGATTGGAATACATTAAAGCTCGGATTACATCATTTAGGCGATCTCTAGGGATCGGATTACATTAAAGGTCGGGTTACATCATTTGAGCGATCTCTAGAGATCGGATTACATTGAAAGTAAAATTACATCATTTGGGCGATCTCTAGAGATCGGCAGTACATCCCATCTAATAAAGACCTATGTCAAAGCCTAGTCTTGTGGCTGAGTCAAAAGATGTGTTAGGCCAGCCATAAATATCGAACAGATGTACAGCTCAGATGGGGGGATTATGACTCTCATGAGGATGAGAGAGGACGTCATCAATGTTATTGCTCAAAACTGAGCCGCTGTCGGGACACCCAATGTGGTGAGAAGCCAAATGAACTTCAAGGCACAGTCACCAATGGTAAGGGAAATATTAGCAGTCTTCTCGCCCGAAGTCAGTTCACCGATTATATCGGTCGAACGATTCGAGATCGACACGATTGAAGTCCTCGATCCAGGTCGGTAAGTTAGTTCGGTTCTCCCACTGTCATCAGATGAGGTTATCATAATTCTCCGATCACCGGGGTCGTAAATTTTCAGTCTGGGAATAAGAAGAACAATCAAAAAAAGATCAAAAGCCACTATCATGGCCGGGACTACTGCCGAAGCAGTTAGAACAGGAATTGTGAGAAGGAAGAGAAGAAAATCAAATGCGGGGGGCTTCCTGGTTGAAGGTATATATATAGGAAAAATCTGAGCATTTATTGCGAGCGGAAAACGAAGCGAATGCCTCGGAAATCGAGGGAATAAATGCTTTGACTGAACCAGACCGGATGAAGGAGGAGACCGAAGTAGGAGAGATCGGAAAACAGGAGCCCGGCATGAGAGATCAGAAAAGCACCATGTTGGAAAGACCGGAAAGGAGGAGAGATAGGAAAACAAAGAGAATAAGATGCCTACCGCTGTCGTCATAATCAGAGCCGAGGTAGTTAAAGTGTTGTAGATGAAATCTCTACCGCACGCCCCAGAATCGCCCGCATTACTGACATGTGCCAGAATATGTCATGACAGTGCTGTACATCCTAATCTCCACCATTGATCCGACTTGTAAGGACCAGCCCGGAGCCCTTGGATCAAAGAAGAAGACGACAAGACCAGTGCCTTTCACTCCTAGCCCTCGGATCGCCCTTCACAATAAAATTTTGGGCCGTCAGATTAGAAGAGAGAAAGGACAAATATTCTGAAAGGAATCTCAGCCGTTCATTCTGCTTCTCTTTAATTCCCGAGCCTCAGATCATGTCCTTTAAAATCCTGACCCTCCATCTCCCTCAAAACAAATCCTGACCCTTCATGGGGAGCACCCGGTTCCTATAAATACCTACATGAAAACTGTTCAAAAAGAAAAATAGTGAATATAGCAGAAGGACTCTGAAACTTAATTTAGCTCGTTACTCTGCTATTTTTGGGCTTTCATAAGAAAAACTTTGAAACCAGTTTTCTGAAGTATTTTCTTGCAAAAGGGATTTTTGAATACTGAAACTCTCCATTTTCAGTTCGTTCATTATCCTGTGACACTCTCACTTTCTGTCTTTGTTATCTTTATTTCCACTCCCGCTGTCCAAGCTCAACTTCATTCAAACTCGGTTATAATTTTGATCGGACTGCATTTTAGCGAGGTATCCTTCATTTCAGGGTGAACCTTAGTCCTCGAGTTATCAACCCGCAGCCCCATTACGTTTTGTGATCCCGTAGTTAGTTCAATAGATTCGGCTCCCTACAGGTGAGTGCTTATATCGCTGCTTTATCAAGTACTCATTTTTATTTAACGTATTTCCTTTATTTCTGTGTTTGTAATTTTCACCAAGTTTATATTGCGTTAAAAAATGCATAGAACGTTATTCCCGAGTTTACTTCTTTGTTAATCAGTCCATTCTTTTTGTCAATCTTCGTTACTTCTAAATGCAAGAGTTCTAGTTGGATAAAATGTAGGTAACTGTATCGAAAACGTTTCTTTAAAAATGAAAGGTCTGAATAATAAGTCAGGAAAATAGTAAAGTTGAATCATTAGGCTAACACAGAAGACGATTGGGTAAGACGCCATAAGGCGGAATCAAAACCAAATCTCAGATAAATAAATAGAACAGATCGGGTATCAAAAGGTACTGGCTAGGCGACCACATAGGAGGTCGGTAAAATTTAGTTCGGTATCTCCTGTCCAGTCACGAGGTACCAAGGAGTTAAAAGAAGCCTTATTCCGATCCCCGGCATCTTTGAATGTCAGAACCCTTAGTCTTAGGCTCTTATGATGTGTGGCTATAATCAAATTTCGATAGGTCGGAAAAATCCTTATCCGACTCCCATTAAAAATAAAAGAGATCGGAGGAGAGTTCTTATCCGATTCTCACCTAAAAATTTTTAATGAATACTTTAAAGAGATCGAAGGAGAGTTCTTATCCGATCCTCGAGCCTAAAATTTTAATGAATATTTAAAAGAGATCGGAGGAGAGTTCTTATCCGATTCTCACCTAAAAATTTTTAATGAATACTTAAAAGAGATCGGAGGAGAGTTCTTATCCGATTCTCAATCCAAAATTCTAATTTTAATCTAAAAGAGATCGGAGGAGAGTTCTTATCCGATTCTCAAATTGAATTCTAACAAATATGCAAAATGACCCCATAAACAAAACTGATATGCAACAGTAACTCACTAAGGGTCGACTCATTTATTTATGTATCTAGGTAACCCGAATTGGTGAAAAATCAAATATTCCTTTTTACCAAGAGGATTAACATCTCCGTTCGAACCTCCTAACTATCAATTCTAGTTTATGAAGAGCTTGAAGTTAAATCTGCTTACCCTCATTGAGGGACGAGGTGGGGTGCCTAACACCTTCCCCACCCGTTTATGGACCCCGAACCTAGAATCTCTGTTTTTGAAGTGATTTCATTTTAATTTATTTTCACAAATGGTTTCTTTAATTTCCCTCAAAATTAAAGTGGCGACTCCTCACTTTTTCCCACTTCGGTGAGTGTTTGTTCAAGCGACCGCAAAACCCCTTGCGACACATGAGATGGGTCTGATCTATACCTCCTCAACATGGACACATGAAAGACATTATGTATCTTCTCTAACTCTGGAGGTAGTGCCAAACGATATGCTAAAGGAGCCACTCTTTCCAGAACCTCATAAGGCCCAATGAAACGAGGACTCAGTTTCCCCTTCCTGCCAAATCTCATAATCCTCTTCCAAGGGGAAACCTTGAGGAATACTTTGTCACCCCCTGCATATTCAATATCCCTTCTCTTTAGATCAACATAAGACTTCTGACGGTCTGATGCACTCTTAAGTCGATCTTTGATTACCCTGATTTTCTCCTCAGTCTGCTGAATAATTTTGGGCCCAATCATCTTCCTTTCACCCATGTCATCCCAATGCAACAGGGTTCTACATTTTCTGTCATACAAAGCTTCATATGGAGGCATCCCAATGCTTGATTGTGAAGGAGTGGAAGCGTGAAAAACACAAGTTTGTACCATTGAATTCAAAAATTTTCACCTAGGGTCACATGCTTCATGCAAGATTTATTTTTATCTATTTGACTTCTGAATCTGTATATGTTTTCTGGATCTGTATTTGCCATTTAAGATTTTAGAATTAATCAGATTAATTTTAAAACCCTAGATTAAATCAAGAACAAACACACTAACCTTTTGATGCACTGCAGTGTATTTACGCCTTTGAGATTCATCTTCAGGATACCAGATGTTGTCCCTCTAGCTTATCCACACCAAGAACACCTATGGCAGCTCTTGAATAGCTTATAAAGCTCTTTCTATTAATTAGAAAATCAAGTTTTTCCTTTTAGGAAGTTAAAGATGTAAACAGGACACTAGAAACGATTTCTAGTATTTTTAATTTAAGAGATTGTTGGTTAATCTCTTCGAATTGATGAGAGATGAAAAAGATGAAAGGGAAAGGTGCTTTGGGGCGGCCACAATGAAACAAATAGCAGCTAGGTATTTTTCTTTTCATCTTTTCCCTTATATAGCTAGGTCACCACTTAAAACCCTTGCCACATGTCACCCTTTGATTGGTTCTGGTTTAATTAACCCAATCACAATTTGCCAAGTGTCAAACATATATTTAATCTTAATTTTAATCATCTTACATGATTAAAAGACATTTGACAAGCTTATGTGTAATGCCATGTGTCACCATCTCATGGTGCCACATATCACCCTGTGAAATGACCAAAATACCCCTGTGTCTTAATTTTGAGTTCTTAACCCAAAATAATTATTTCCCTTCTTCTAATCAATTTATATCAAATATAAATTAATTAATTAATCTCTATTAATTAATTTCTCATCAATTAAATTCATATTTAAACACTTTAAATATAAATTTAACTTATACTATACATCCAATAATCTAGATTTGGTTTCAAGTCATGCTAGGGACTTTGCAATCTAATTGCAAACCAAACCTATTTAATTAATCAATTAAACTCTTTAATTAATTAATTAAATCATATTTAATTAGGTGATTAGTTGTGTATGTGTGTGACTTACTAGGCTCATCACTAATTGGCAATGAGATATGATATTAACTCTTAATATCATCAGAACTCTTTCTTACCATAAATGATTTCTCTAAATCATTTTATGCACCTCATAGACCATGGTTAACACCTAGCATAGCATGCCATGGCCACCCAATTAGTAATAAGGTTTGCCTTAAATGAACCGATAATCATATGTTACCATGCACTAGAATCACTCTGTTACAAAATCCCAACTCAAGCTGGAGTCATGGTTTATGTCAAACTCCATTTACTATGAATATTATGTTCTTTTTTAATTCCAGTTCTTGATTAAAAAGATTTTCTCATAAGAAACTCTTTTTTGATTAAATCTATCTGTCCTGGTTAGGAACTTGAAACATCAAGAACAATTAAATGAACATAGGATTTTATCTCTATTTACTTAGAGGAACAGATTCTATCTTGATCAACACATACCTCCTTATATAACTAGTAGGAGCCAACACATGCCCATATTGTTAGTAGTATGCCCTAGAGCATATCATTTAGTATGTATCTTGTACATATTTTTATTAATAAAAAGGCATTTCCACTTTTCCATTTACATAATATATTTATGTGTAATAGAAAAGGTCCATTGATATTTTGTTAGCAATATTATTCTTAAGTTGTTAAGAATATGAGTGACAATATTTCTAGCACAAAGTATCATAAATAGGTTCATAATCGAGGATACTTCATAATAAGGACATGACTTATCCAGAAAGATTGTATTCATGTTTGTTCCCAAGTTATTTATATGAGACATAAATAAGATGGAATGGTGAGTCTCATGCCATATAACAAACATGATAGGCACTTATAAATGATAAGTAGGCCGAACCAGTGACACTTATGACAAGCACATGGAGTTTACTCTTATCAATGTTTTGTCATAAATTATATCAGTGCATAAAATCTTTAGACCTGAGATAGTACAGTTATCTTGTATATAGGTAGTTTGAGTTTGATACTGCTTTCATACTTGTACTATGTATGGGTATATGGGCATGTGTTGGCTCCTACTAGTTATATATGGAGGTAGGTGTTGATCAAGATGGAATCTGTTCCTCTAAGTAAATAGAGATAAAATCCTATGTTCATTTAATTGTTCTTGATGTTTCAAGTTCCTGGCCAGGACAGATAGATTTATTCAGAAAAGAGTTTCTGATGAGAAAATCTTTTAATCAAGAACTGGAATTAAAAGAGAACATAATATTCATAGCAAATGGAGTTTGACATAAGCCATGACTCCAGCTTGAGTTGGGATTTTATAACAGAGAGATTCTAGTGCATGGTAACATATGATTATAGGTTCATTTAAGGTAAACCTTATTACTAATTGGGTAGCCATGGCATGCTATGCTAGGTGTTAACCATGGTCTATGAGGTGCATAAAATGATTTAGAGAAATCATTTATGGTAAGAAAGAGTTCTGATGATATTAAGAGTTGATATCGTGTCTCATTGCCAATTAGTGATGAGCCTAGTAAGTCACACACTTACACAAGTTATCACCTATTTAAATATGATTTAATTAATTAATTAAATAGTTTAATTGATTAATTAAATAGGTTTGGTTTGCAATTAAATTGCAAAGTCCCTAGCATGACTTAAAACCAAATCTAGATTATTGGATGTGTAGTATAAATTAAATTTATATTTAAAGTGTTTAAATATGAATTTAATTAATGAGAAATTAATTAATAGAGATTACTTAATTAATTTATATTTGATATAAATTAATTACAAGAAGAAAAATAATTATTTTGGGTTAAGAACTCAAAATTAAGACACAGGGGCATTTTGGTCATTTCACAGTGTGACACGTGGCACCATGAGATGGTGACACATGGGATTACACATAAGCTTGCCAAATGTTTTTTAATCATGTAAGATGATTAAAATCAAGATTAAATATAGGTTTGATGTAACACCCTCTCGATAGCAACTCCGTACATTCTACTGTTCCGGTGACCGGTGTCGGTCCGGATAGCTAGAACATCCGGAAAAATATTTAAACTAAAGTCAGGAATCATAATTAACTCAAATATTAATAAGAAAAATTTAGTAAAAATTTTTGAAATAAAATACAACCAAGTTAAACGAGCCGGTGCCCAAGCGATGGGTAACCAGAGGGAAGTTGCGGTTCTCGCAACGAGGAGCCCTAGACCCGGGGAAAAATTCATAAAATAATTTTTAGGACTCCAGAGAAGGGTCATTGAGGTTCCTATGGCATTAGAATGCCAAGAAAATATTTAGAAAATTTTTTTAATCGGTACAGACAATTTTGACCCGTTAAGCCAAACGGAGGGCATTTTGGTCATTTCGCCTTCAGAGACGATTTTTGGCCGACTTGTCCAGTTAAGTAAATAATTATTATGAAATAAAATGTGAATAAATATTGCTAAAAATTGAATTGAAAATGAGTAGCAAAGAAAAGAAAAAAAAATGAATTAAAATTACAATTTTGACATCATGCTTATGTCACTAAGCACTCTCACCCAATCACATTGTGGCACATGTCCATCAACCACTTAAAATGAGTCAAATGGGCAGAAAATTGAAATGAAAAACTGAATTCTCCTTCCTCATTTCACGTCCACCATAGCCAAAAAAGCTTTCTCTCCATTTTTTTTTTTTAAGGTTGATTTTCCTAAGCTTCCTCACCTCAAAACCTTATCCTTCCTTCACTAAAAATTATACCCACACCAAGGAGAAGTGTTTGGCAGCCAAGAAAACAAAAGAAAGTGAAGAATTAACAAGAGAAAATTCTGCCACTAAGGTTAGTGCTATATCTCTCCATTTTTCTCTTTAAATTTGAAGTTAAGTATATGGATTTAGTTAGAAATTCATGAAATCAAAAGAACATATCCATGTATGGACCACTTAAAAATTGTTGGCAGCCTTAGTGATGGAAGTGTTGATGAGTGTTGAATGAATTTAAGTTGTATATGGGTGGTCTTGAACATGAGTATGAGACATAAACATCATTAAGTATGTTGAATTGATGTATGTGCATTAATGGTTATTTGAGAATTAGGGTTTTAGAGAGAAATTTGGACTTTGTGTATGTGATGTTGAAAGAACATTTTAATGGTCAATTAGTGACCATTTGAGATAAGTTGACCATAATTTGAAGTGCATTAGAGGGTTACAAAGAGTTTTGGTAGGCTGCCTAAAGACAGCAGAAATGAGGCTGTGAGTCCAGGCTGTTTGGACTGCCATATCTTTGGCTGTATAGGTCTAATTGGTGTTTTGCCAATTGGATATGAAACTAGACTTATAATGGCACATTTTTGCTGAAGAAACCATGCCCAAAAGACCAAATCAAGAGGACCAAAAGTTGGCCCCAATCCGGATACCCTGCAAGCTGATTCTGCAGAATGACCAAATGAACAGTAACTATTCATTTGGCCATAACTCACTGTAGATATAGTCAATTGACTTGAAATTTTTACAGCAACAAGATAAGACATAGAAAAACAACTTTCATGAAGAAACCTACTCCAAATTATGGCCAGAACCCATTCAACAAGGCAGTGGCAGTCACTGTTCATGGTACTGTAGATTTGGTAAATTCTGTAGAATTGAAATCCGGCCAGCTGTGGTTTTTGGACCATATCTGGAGATACAAAACTCCAAATGGAGTGATTCAAAAAAAGAAATTCAACTAGACAAAATAAGGAACAACTTTCATGTTTACCATTTCCTCAAATTCCCACTGCAACAGGACCCAATGGAACAGTAAAATTGGGTCACAAAAACTAAAAATTCTGCTCTCTTGGTTTTAGGTTTGGAAATTGATTTGGTGGTTAATTTCAACAAGTTTTAAATGTAAAATGTGGTACATTGGGGGTGCTAAAACCAATGTACCTATTTTCTATCCAAAAGTCAACATTTTTGTTGACCAATGAGGTGAATAGTGACACCAAAACTTGAAATTCAAAATTTGAAATTAGAAATGCATCTAGGGGACTTTAAATTGCAATTGGCAATTAATACTAGCAAATGTAAAACTCAAAATGTGGTATCTTGGAGAACTTAGGTTCAATAAATTTATTATGTATTAAAAAGTCAACATTTTGGTTGACTAGTAAGGTGAATAGTAATCAAAATAATTAGCAAACTAATATGAAGACCTAGAACCAATTCTAAGCTTAAATGCTTAGAATTGTATGACAAATGTGGACTATGCATCCTAGTCAAAATTGTTAAAAAGAAATTAAGGCCATAAATTTGAAATCCATGAAATATTCATGGATTACTTGAAACATGAAAAATAAGTCACCTAATTGATTTGAATAGATAGCTAGGGCTTATATGCCCATCACAAATGGAATTCATAAAATATTAGTAACTCAACTTGAAATATAAAATTTGTAATTACATAAGTAGATTCTTGAATGTATAAATGAGAAAGGAAAAATGTTTTGAATACAATGGTACATGTGAACCATTGTTTAGAATTGTGATCAATATGAATAACATAATGAATAAATAAATAAACCATATTAATAAATAAATGAGACATTAGTTCTCATTATTGTAGAGAGGAGGAGTATTTTGAGTAAAATGGTATAAAAGGATAATTGATGTGAATTGTGATCATATAAATGATCAAATGAATGTGTGAATTATAATTGAAATTTATAATGAAATAATAAAGTCATAAAACACAATATATTAATATTTAATGATATTATGTGCCCTTGTATTACCTAGACATGTGTGTCAGATTGGATAGTTTGGCATGCCAATAGGGTATTGTTTTAGCAGTACTGCGAAAGGCTTTATGCCTGTATTCATGGCTTTATGCCTGTATTCATGGCTTTATGCCCGTATTCATGGCTTTATGCCTGCACTCATGGCTTAATGCCCGATTAGGTAATATCATGGCTTCTTAGCCATACTGACTGCATACGTGGTTGACGTTCTGCGTCCCATTGTATGACGGCCCGAGACACCGTGGTGTCCAGTGCCAACGACCCGTTATCCAGTTTAGTCAGCCTGTCATAGGTTACTTGGGCAGTGAAATTTATTGAAATAAGTTAAGAATATTAGTAATTATAAATATTAGAAATTAAGTAAATGAGTAGGATGACCTAAAATAAATTGGAATAATTATTTATTAGAAATAAATCGAAATGAACTGGACCGATATCAAAATTTACTTATTATGAAATAATCTGAGACAACCTAGAAAGTATTGAGAAAATGCTAAAAATTATAACACACATAAATATTGCAAATGTGACTTACACGATAAAATAAGTATATATTTATTATTTTTAGATCATTTTTTCTTTGTACATTATTACTGTACATTGGCGAAATAAACACTTCCAAAGAAGACTAAATTAGGATAAAACATATTAAATTTTAGAAACTGCATGTGAAGTATAAATAAATCTTAATTATCCGAATTTTGTTTCTATCTTTATTTATATATTATTTCCTTGTTATATTATTGCACCACTAAGCAGCAATGCTTAGCGCGATGGAATTGTTTCCTCGCAGTAATCAAGTTAAAGCCCAGCGAATACTAAACAGAGATTTTGGAGTTTTGATCTGCAGAGCGTTCAAGGTTGTCACCTCCTCAGCAATGCATGTAGATAGGGCTCACCTTAAGCATATCATGTATTTTGTGTATGTTATTTATTTCTTATATTGTAATATAAATTAGCAAATTGTAATTAATTTGTATATCATGTAAATTATGAAATTATGTAATTATTTTGTAAATTATGTAAATTAAGGAAATTTGAAAATTTTGCTCATGAAATTTGAGAATGTTTACATATGAATTGAGTATGAATGGAAATGTATGGAAATGATTATGAAATTTAAATGTATGGATGAGATTTGAAATATGAGATAATTATGATTAGTATGGATAAGATTTTATTTTGGAAATATTATTGAATTTCAAACAGGTAAATATTGAAATATGTCAAATGATAATAAAATAGGAGAAACTCCGCTAGTTTCTCCGTAGAAAAAAATAATTGATGTCAAATTTAACGAATTCAAAATTATTAAAAAAATAAAGTAAGATAAATTAGGGTGCTTCTGCACCGATTGTAGCACGCCTTACTCGGCTACACTGTAGACGGGTGAGGGGTGTTACATTTGACACTTGGCACAATGTGATTGGGTCACTTAAACCTAGAGCTAATCAAAGGGTGACATGTGGCAAGGGTTTAATGTGTTAACCTAGCTATTTAAGTGTGGTTATGAAAAGAAAAATAACCAGTAGCCACTCCTCTCCTTTATCACGCCACTTTGAGGCTTTTCATCTATTCTTCTTCATCTCTCATCAATTCAAAGAGATTAGCCATCAATCTCTTGAATTAAGAACACTATAAATTGTTTCTAGTGTCTTGTTTACATCTCTAATCTCTTAAAAGGCAGAACTTGAATTTCTTGTCACACCCTACCCCTCTGTAAGGCATAACATGATCCCGTAGTATACCTAATGAATTACCAACTCCGTCTACTGATAATCCATTAAATACACTACAAGGGATTTTAAAAACTTTTCTTCTTTTACAGTGGTGAGCACTATTTACAGGTGTGAAAGACTTTGGTGAACTGAAGTGAAACAACTAACTCATTTGATTTATTTGGAGTATCTGTAAAAATTTTGGCAAGGTGCCATTTGTATTTTGGACAAAACAGTTCTTCAGAAAACCTGTAAAAAGCACTTCAATATATTTTCAAATCTCAACTCCAACATTTTTATCAACACAACACATTTCTCAAGTCAAATCCACAGTGATTTTCAAAGAGTAAGATACAAAAATATAACACAATTTTTACAAGCCAAATAACTCATAATTATTTTACAACTTTATTGTATAACTTAAATTTACAACTGCTCAAAACCAAGAACAAAATATACATACAGTGAATATACATTACAGTACAAAATGCCACATATGGTATACTCACTATACCCAAAATCTCTCATTGGCGTACTAGCGACCTAGTCTGCACTGTCTATCTCTACTGCGACAATAAAAGCTATCATTGAGACAATGTCTCGCAGGTGCACAACATTAACCAAATACAATTTTAAATCACAATTCATAAATCATATCATTAGTGGATACTTAAAACCATAGTTGATTTCAAGACAATGAATGTCATAAGGAATTTAAACTCCAATTCACAAATTATCAAAATTCATAATAACACAATTTAGTCAAATAGCTTAAGAATACCGTATTGCCAATTCATACACAATTTGATCAAATTACTGAATAACACAGTTTTTTCCAATCAATGACACAAATTGATCAAATAACTCAAAAATATCGTTTTGCAAATCAATAACACAATTCGATCAAATAATTGAATAATATCGTTTTGCAAATCAATAACACCATTCGATCAAATAACTGGAGAATACAGTGTTGCCAATCAATATCACAATTTAAGTCATGACACAATTTTTCCATATATGCCGTGTTGTACACCACGACAAGACATACTCACCCCAATAATCGAAATCAATGAGGGAGGAAGCTAGCTATCTAATGAGTACTCATCCATACTCACCTCAGACTGGGAAGTCAAAGAGGGAGGAACATAATCATACTCACCCCAGACTAATAAGTCAAAGAGGGAGGAATAATCACACTCACCCCATTAATGGAGGAGGACATATTATCAGTGTCATGCCAATTGTGAGTCAAAACAATTCCAAACATTTTATTCAAATGATCCGTAAGAATCCAATAAATTTCCAAAGTTATAATTTCATTCACAAAATGGCAACACAATTCGTAATTCACTTCAATTTCCACAAAAACCATTTACAGTGCTTTTCAATCAATAAGTATCCATCAAATACCATTCAAACAATTTTTCACAGTTTCAAACCATTCACAATGTTTTTCAATCAATAAGTGTCCACCAAACACATTTCCACAATTTAAAACAATGATATGCAAATAGTCAATATTTATTTCCATTGAAAATAATTCAAAAGAAACAGTTGTTGTGCACAAACACAATTTAAAACAATAATATACAAATAGTCAATATTTATTTCAATTGAAAATTCAAGAGAAATAGTTGTTGTGCACAAACACAATTTAAATCAATAATATACAAATAATCATATGAAATCTTATTCAGAGTAAAATCAGTTGAAAACTAGTTGTGCACAAACCTCTGATGACTGTCCCCCTGATCTGGACTCAGTGTTTCCTTCCCTTTTCCTGAGTCTTTGGTAACTGAGAAACACAATTTGAAGTGTTTAATTAATATTTTAAACTGTCTCTATCGATGGTGTTTGGTAAATAATGCACTGAACTCAATTATTCACTTAATCACCTAATATACCGACCCTCGTTGCGTTTTAGGTAAATTAGGTTTTAGTGTCGTTAATATGTCACATTCGATAGGGTTTTAGGTTCGGTATGTTTTACCAAAGTCATTTCCTTGTTTAGTGCATTTTAATGCAAATTGCTGGATTTCGGGACACTGGTTTGACCTAACCGGACGATATAGTTCCCTTGGTTTTCGAGTCTCGGTCGAAACTACAAACTTGTAGATCTAGGTCTTATTGCACGCGGGGCAAAATTTCAGGTCAATCCGAGTTAAGTAGACCAAGTTATGGTCATTATACTATTGCTGGTCAAATGGCATCAATTAGGTCATTTTTTTGGTCAATTTGGTCAACTTTGGTTCGGCCAGTTTTTGGACCCAAACTTGTGCAAGCTTTTTGACTTGCTTCTGGTCATTTCTGGGTTTTGGTGTCTTCATAAGACTTGTAGGTATGGGTCTTAACTATTCATGGTTAAAATATCAGGTCAATTGGACCTGTTTTGAGTGAGTTATGGCCTAAATACTCACTGCTGCCCAAATGGTCAGTTTTTAGGTCTCAAGTGTACCTAATCCGAATTGGTCATTTTTCACATCAACTTGCAAGCAGAATTTTGGTATGGTTTCTCAATGAAAGTTGGCACATTTTGTGCCTAGTTTCACCTCAAATTGGTCTCATACCAATTGAGGTTACACATTTCAGGTTATGGGCTAAAATGTACACTGCCCTCAATATGCATTTCACACCCCACTTCAAACACACATTTAACTTGCTCTACCTTAAATCCCCATACCCAATTCTGATGTTATACCATTCCATATTCATTTATCACTTCTTACTATGGTCAATTTGGACAGAATACAAACATTCTCAATACATCAATTACAACCCTAAACCACAAAGTCCAAATTTAGCAATATATGTACATAATTACACCTAATCATTACATATAATTTCCACTACTAATTTACATACACATTCATCAATTCTTCTATGTCAACATTCTGCCAATACTTCCATCAATACATACAATTATTCAAGGGTCCCCAAGCTGCCGAAAACCTTCTTCAACATCAAAGTGCCCTACAATTTACCAATTCCCATCCAAGTGCATAAATCACCATATATATGTGAAATAATCCTCTAGGATATTAAATCACCATGATCAACATTATTTCTCATCAATTATATGCATAAATATCTCATCAAAAACGTGACTCCATGGCTGTCCAAAATGAAAACAACAATAACTCTTCAAACTCAAAATTTTCCTTCACAAAACCAACACCCATAACATGCACACAAAACTTAACAAAGCTATCTTCAAAATTATGGACTTACCTTATGCTTGGAGCTTGTTAAACCTTGCTTAAACTTCTCAAATTTAGTATCAAACTCTTCCTTGTGATGAGTAGACAAAGTTTCATGAAGGAACCCAAGTGAATGGAGTTGAAATGGAGGGATGGATCAAGCTTGCATGAAAATGTCCATGGAGTTTCCTCTCCCTTCATTCACGGCAACTTTGGTACAATGGAGAAGATGAAGTTTCTGCCTTGGATAATGGATGTACACCTGCCCCACTATGTCTTTAGTTTATTCCTTTAGTGGCCCACTCACATTATTTAACCATATTATAAGTTTAATGTGTTATTTACACCATTTCCACTCCATTTTTGGCTATTTATTTTAGGTACCACTAAACAAATTTTTCATTTCATTTTCTAAGTGTAATATTATTTATTTTTAATGGAAATTTAGGTCAAAAGACAATTCGGGATGTCAAATGACCATAATGCCCTGCTCGTGGCATTCCCAATTTTTCTAACACCGTATTTTGTCTGCTTTTTCGATTTCTCACTTTTCTTTGTACTAATTATTTAATTTTTCTTTGATCTTTCTAATGATATTTATTCTTCAATAAGGGTCTATTTAAGTCTTAAAAATGTTTTCCGTGGTTCCCGCAGGAGCTAGTCAACGGTCCACTCAGTGACTTCAGTCTGATCACCCATCGCTAGGTTTCCTCACTTATTCAGTTACATTTCTTTGCTATGATTTTTCCTTTGTTTTTCTTGTATTTTCTTTTTTTGTATTTCATTATTTATGTCTCCTCTCTCATAACAAGGTGTGGTTCTAGGCATCCTAGCTGTCCGGACAGCACTGGTCACCGGAACAGCAGAACGCACTACCGAACTTAGGGGTGTTACATTTCTACTTACTAGAAAAGGCTTTAGAAGCTGTTCAAGGGCTGCCATAGGTGTTCTTGGTATGGACAAGCTAGAGGGACAACATCTGGTGTCCTGAAGATGAATCTCAAAAGCGCAGACACGCTGTAGTGCACCAAGAGGTTAGTGTAATCGTTCTTGATTTAATCTAGGGTTCTAAAATTAATCTGATTAATTTTAAAATCTTAAATGGCAAATACAGATCCAAAAACATATTAAAAGAGTTTTAATATGTTGTTTATCATTGAAATCAAATAGATAAAAATAAATCTTGCATGATGCATGTGACCCTAGGTGAAAATTTTTGAATTCAATGGTATAAACTTGTGTTTTTCACGCTTCCGTTCCTTCACATATACCCATACACAATACAAGTATGAAAGCAGTATCAAACTTAAACTACCTATATACAAGATAACTGTGCTATCTCAGGTCTAAAGATTATATGCACTGATATGATTTATAACAAAACATTGACAAGAGTAAACTCCATGTGCTTATCATAAGTGTAATTGGTTCGGCCTACTTATCATTTATAAGTGCCTATCATGTTTGTCATATGGCATGAGACTCACCATTCCATCTTATTTATATCTCATATAAATAACTTGGGAACAAACATGAATACAATCTTTCTGGAGAAGTCATGTCCTTATTATGAAGTATCCTCAATTTTGAACCTATTTATGATATTTTGTACTAGAAATACTGTCACTCATATTCTTAACAACTTAAGAATAGAATTTCTAATAAAATATCAATGGACCTTTTCTATTACACATAAATATCTTATGTAAATGGAAAAGTGGAAATGACTTATATTAATAAAAACATGTACAAGATACATACTAAATGATATGCTCTAGGACATACTACTAACAGATTGGTAGCTGTTGTTGTAAGCAAACTCAATCAAAGGCAAGTGTGTATCCCAACTGCCCTCAAATTCAATCACACAAGCCCGTAGCATATCCTCCAAGATCTAAATTACCCTCTCAGATTGGCCATCTGCTTGTGGGTGGAATGCAGTACTGAATTTCAATCTAGTTCCTAGGGCTCTTTGAAGACTACCCCAGAATCTAGAAGTGAACCTAGGATCTCTGTCTGATACGATGGATATTGGCACTCCATGCAGTCTCACAATCTTATCAATGCACAACTTGGCTAATCTTTCTAAACTGTAGTCCATCCGGACTGGCAGAAAATGAGCAGACTTAGTCAGTCTGTCAATAATGACCCAAACTGCATCAGGACTCTTCTGTGTCCTCGAAAGTCCCATCACAAAATCCATCGTTATTCTCTCCCATTTCCATTTCGGTACTGGTAGTGGATGTAACAACCCAGGGGGTACTTGATGCTCTGCCTTTACTTGCTGACAAGTTAGGCATTTGGAAACAAATTCGGCCACATCTCTTTTCATACCCATCCACCAGTAATGCTCCTTTAGCCTTCTTTACATTTTTGTACCACTAGGGTTCATGGCAAAAGGAGACTCATGTGCTTCCTTCAAAATGATTTGCCTCAAATTAACATCATTAGGAACACACATTCTGCCCTGGTGTAGCAATAGACCATCATCTCTTATTGAGAATTCTGGTTTCTTGCCCTGCTGTACTTCTTCCAACAGCCTCTGATACTTCTGATCATTCTGAGCAGCCATTCTGATATGATCAATCAACACTGGCTGTACATGCCATGCAACTGCTGTCTGCCCCTCATCATTAATCTTTAAGCTGGCATGTAATGATCTCAACTCATGAACCATAGATAAAGGAGTAACCCGTAGACTTGCCATAGTCTTGCGACTTAAGGCGTCAGCCACCACATTAGCTTTCCCTGGTTGATAGTCTATCAGACAATCATAGTATTTTATCAACTCTAACCATCTCCTCTGTCTCAAATTCAACTCTTTCTGAGTGCCCAAATACTTCAAACTCTTATGATCTGTGTAGATATAGTACTTCTCCCCATACAGATAATGTCTTCAGATCTTAAGAGCAAACACAATAGCTGCAAGTTCCAAGTCATGTGTCGGATAATTCCTCTCATGCAGTTTCAGCTGGCGTGATGCATAGGCAATGACATTTTGATCTTGCATCAGTACATAGCCTAACCCATTGTGAGAAGCATCGCTGTAAACTGTGTATTCTTTACCCGAAGTAGGTAAAGTCAGGACTGGAGCCTCGATCAAACATTTCTTCAATTCATCAAAACTCTGTTGGCATTTATCCGTCCACTGAAATTTCACATCTTTGTAAGGTTTGCTTAAGGGGGTTAGGGAATTTGTGGCTGAATTTAGGGTTTATGAGAGCTTGAGGTGAGCTCCCATGGTGGTTTTAAGAAAGAAAAATGAGAGAGAGAGAGCTAAGGGAGAGGGACGGTAACAAGATGAAGATAAATGAATTTTATTTTTTTTTTCCTTTTCTTTTATGTGTATTAGGGAGACCACAAATTAAATTAAATAAATTTTTAGTTATAATATTTATGGCATCATGCATGATGTCATGCATGATGTCATCTCTTTTCACTTTTTCATTTTTTTTATTTATTTTTCCATTAGTTCTTTAATTTAATTCCTGATTCCGAAATTTTCTTTTCTCTAATTTTATTTGACAGTTAGGTCAGGAGTCAGCTCTCAGGGTCAATTGACCAAATTGCCCCTCGCTGGTTCGACCCCATTTGTAAATAATTCAATATTTCTTCCGGCTCCCTAATCTAATTATTTGACTGGCTTAACAAATCTTTTTCGTGATTTTCTCTTTTCCACTATGTTTGCAATAGTCCTAAGGACCGCGGCGTCACATTTTACAGTTCGAAATTTGAGTTTAAATCAACCTTGCAGTCCTTTTCGAGAAGGTCACCCATCGCTGTGACTCTCGGCTCATTTAACTTCTTATGTTTTGTTTTTCTTATTTATACTTAACTAATTGGAAATTACTAATTATTTGTGTTCAGGGCTTATCTAGTTGTCTTAAGTGTGGTTCTAATCTCCTCAGTTATCCAGACCGACACCGGTCACCAGAACAGTAAAATATACCATGCTATGCAAATAGGGGTGTTACGCATAACATTTCTACAAATACTAAACACAATTCTAGCAAGCATATTGGGCAGAACACTCAAGTGCTCAATGCACACAATTCACCATTAAAGTCCAAAATTCAATTCCACCGAAATACAACATACCTCAACACCAATATTTCACATGCACATCCATGAAAACTACACATGCTGCCCATTATTTAACACCATCACATTTCATTAATAATTCACATAAACTCACATATAATTTCATAGTATTATAGGCTGCCGAACATGGCAGTTTACCAAAGTATTAAGACTCATTTTCAAGCTTTTAATTCAAGCACTAACATGCACATCCTTGGATATTAACTTACTACATCTTCCATTTGAGTTAATCAACCTTAATTTCCATCCATTAGAGGTAAGAAAAACTCAAACATTACAAAACTTCATGGCTGTTGAAAATGGCTCAATTCCAATACTCAGTAATTCATCAAATTTTCTTCATCAAACAACATCCCTTAACTCAAGCATCACTTTTACTAAAGAAAGGAAGAGAATTGGACACTTACTTATTTTTGTAGCTTGCTCAAATCTCACTAAAATTCCTTCTTTTCGCTCCAAGTATGCTGCCCAAGGTGTGTAGACAAGGTTTAGTGAATGAACCTAGTGAAAAAGATGACTTCATTAAGGTTGCATAGAGGTCCTTCCATAGCAGGCTATGGAGTTCTTTCAATGGTGAGAGTTTCGACTGGTTCTTGTGAAGGTTGAAGATGGCCAATTTCTTCCCACTAAGACTTATTTTATGTCTCTCATAATGTAGTTAGTGGAGCACTAAACAATAATTTAATGTTTAATTATACAAGTTTTCCTTTATTTGCACATTTATCTCCTTTTTTTCACTATTTACATAATGTATCACAATTAAATTTTTCATGACATTTCTAAAGTGTACTATCATTTATTTTTAATGGACCTTGAGGTCAAAAGGCAACTCTAGGTGTCAAATGACTAAAATACCCCTCTTCGGGTTGTATTCCCGATTTTTCAATAACACCGATTTTTGTCTGTTTCTCGATTTTTTTATTTTTCTTTGTACTAATTTATTAATTTTTCTTTGATACTTCTAGTATCAACTACATTTCAATAAACCTTTACTTACATCCCAAAATTTAATTCCGAGGGTACCCCGCAGTCCTGGGGTCGGCAACGGCCTTCTCGGTGTGGTCACCCATCACTGTGATGCCGGCTCATTTAACTTAGTTTCATTTTCTCTCTTTCATTTTTCTTTGATTTTTTTTTGTACTTTATTTTTATTTATTTCATCAATATATGTTTGTTCACTATCACCGAAGTGTAGTTTCAGACATCCTAACTTGCCCGGACTGACATTAGGTCACTGGAGCAACAGAACGTACAAAACACATACAGTGGGGATGTGGGATGTTACAACTCTTCCCCTCTAAATAAAAATTTCGTCCTCGAAATTTACTTGATGTGAAGTGCTGAGGGAACTATTGTCTCATTGTCTCCTCACTCTCCCATGTTGCCTCTTCCGTGTTGTGGTACCTCCATAGGATTTTCACTAGTGGAATTGTCTTGTTTCTAAGCTCTTTTACCTCTCATGCCAAAATTTTAATTGGTTCTTCTTCATATGTCAGGTTAGGTTGTACCATAATTTCTTCTGCTGAGATGACATGTGAAGGATCTGATCTGTATTTTTTGAGCATCGAGACATGGAACACATTATGTATCTTGTCTAGCTCAGGTGGTAAGGCTAATCTGCAGGCTACTAGTCCCACACGATCAATAACTTCATATGGGCCAATGAACCTAGGGCTTAATTTTCCCTTTTTCTCGAATCTCAGCACTTTTTTCCACGGTGATACTTTGAGAAATACCTTCTCGCCAACTTCATACTCAATGTCCTTTCTTTTCAAGTCAGCATAAGATTTCTCTCGGTCTGAGGCAACTTTTAAATTGGCCTTTATCAGTTTCACCTTTTCCTCTTTCTGTTTTATCAGGTCTGGCCCCACTAGCTTATCTTCACCCAATTCAGTCCAACATACTGGTGTTCTGCATTTTCTCCCATACAATGCTTCATAGGGTGCCATTTGTATGCTAGCTTGATAGCTATTATTGTATGCAAATTCTGCCAGTGGAAGATATCTGTTGCAACTTCCCTCAAACTCAATAACACAACTTCTCAGCATATCCTCGAGGACCTATCACATATGTTTAGTTATTATTATCATTATCAGTTCAATTATTGTTTACAATAACTCAATGAGTTTCAAAATTTACCTGGATTATTCTTTCTGGCCGTCCATCCGTCTGAGGATGAAAAGCCATACTAAAATGGAGTTGTGTGCCCAAGGATTCTTGTAATTTCTTCCAAAATCTAGATGTAAACCTGGGGTCTCTATTAGATATAATGGAAAGTGGAATTCCATGTAGTCTAACTATCTCACTGATGTACAATTCTGCTAGCTTTTCCAGTGAGTAGTCAGTTCTAATTGGCAGAAAATGTGCTGAATTGGTCAACCTATCCACAATCACCCATGTTACATCATGCTTCTTTTGAGTGAGAGGTAGACCACTGACAAAGTCCATAGTGACTCGGTCCCATTTCCATTCAGGTATGTTTATGGGTTGTAACAAATTTTATGGAACTTGATGTTCTGCTTTGACTTGCTGACATGTCAAGCATCTAGTTGCATAGTCAGCTATGTCCTTCTTCATACCCAGCCACCAGTAACGAAGTTTCGGGCCATAATACATTTTTGTGCTTCTTGGGTGCATAGCATACACACTGTTATGTGCTTCTTTCAGAATACTGATTTTCAACTCTTTATCATCTGATACACATACTCTTTCTTTATAGTACAGGCACCCATTTTCTTTCACTTCATATTCAGTTTCCTTCCCCTCAGTGATTTTGCCCATAACAGCCATTAATTTCTCCTCTGTCTTTTGCCCATCCTGTATCTACTGTGTAACACCCCTATGTTCGGTAGTGCGTTCTACTGTTCCGGTGACCAGTGTTGTCCGGACAGCTAGGATGCCTAGAACTACACTTAGATATGGATGAGGAGACATAAAATAATGAAATACAAGAAAAGAAAATACAAGAAAAATAAAGGAAAAATAATAGCAATGAAATGTAACCAAGTTAAACGAGCCGAGAACCATAGCTATGGGTAACTGCACCGGGAAGTTGCGGCGTGAACCGTTGACTAGCCCTGGACCGCGAGAAACCCTGGAAAATATTTTTAAGACATAATTAAAGACCTATTGAAGTATAAATACCATTATAAATATTAAAGAAAAATTAATTAATTAGTACAAAGAAAAAGTAAGAAATCGAGAAAACGGACAAAACCCAGTGTTGCCAAAAAATTGGGAATGCAACCCGAACAGGGGCATTGTGGTCATTTCACACCCCGAGTTGTCTTTTGACCTAAATGTCCGTTAAAAATAAATGATATTACACTTGGAAAAGGTCATGAAAAATTAAATTGGTGGTACCTAATGTAAATAGCAAAAATTGAGAGTTAAATAAGGGAAAATGAAACTTTAGATTAAACTAATATTAAACATCACATAGTGCTCCACTAATTCACCTAAGTGGACCACTTACTCTCTATTTTGGACAGATTTCATCTTCTTCCTCACCTCTCAAAGAACCAGCCGAAATTGCTCCCAATAAAGAAACTTCATGGTCGTCCACTTTGGAGCTCCATGCAAGCTTGATCCAACCATGGAAACTTCAAGCTCCCTTCACTAAAAGTTGTCCATACACCTTAGGCAGCAGACAGGCAGCAATAAGATCAAGTTTTGGTGAAGTTTTGAAGAGTTTCCAAAGTGGTAAGTAGGTATTTTTTATGCTTGCTTCATTAAAGTTTGTGTGGATGTTATGGGTACTTGAATTGTGGGAAGATTTTTGGAGTTTGATGTTTGAAGAGAGATGTATGTTTTTGGCAGCCATGGAAACTTCTTAAGGGCAGTTTATCCTTGTATGTAAATGGTAGATTAAAGTGTTGATGAAGTATTTATGTGCGTAGGAATAAATTGGGTGATGTATACTAAGTATATGTGAATGCATACTTGAATTTGGAAGCTTGGAAATTAATGAAGAGAGATGTATGAATCGGTAGCTTGAATTATGACCCAAAAAAATGTTATTTCATGGTTTGGTTTATGGAATATTAATGTTGAATTGTGGTACTTGTGATGGCAGCTTGTGTATGTGTATAAGGGTTTGAGTTTGGACATGTAAATGAGCTAGGTTATGTAGTTAATTTGTGTGTAATTTAGACTTGGTAAATTCTGGACTATAATGTGCATAATGAGTGTGGTTATAAGCTGCCAAAATGACCAACAATGTGAAGTAAAATGTGTTTATGTTATGGTACAAAACAGAATTGGCATAAATGTGTAACTTAGTAAGTGTTAAAAGTGTATTTGGTATGTGATGAAGAGTGTTGCAATAGGGCAGTGTGGGTTTTGGCTTAGAACGTTAAGTGTGTGACTCCAATTGGTATGAGACCAAGTGGAGGTGAAACTAGGCACAAAAAGTGCCAACTTTCATGAAGGAAGCTTACCAAAATTCTGCTTGGAAGGTAACTTGAAAAATGACCAAATCCGGATTAGTGCATTTAAGGCCTGAAAATTTACCATTTGGGCAGCAGTTAGTGTTTTGGCCATAACTCACTCAAAATAGGTCCAATTTACCTAAAATTTTTACCATGAATAGTTGAGACATATATCTACAAGTCTTATGAAGACACCAAAGCCCAGAAATGACCATAAGAAAGTAAAATAACTTACACAAGTTCAGGTCCAAAAACTGGCCGAACCAAAATGACCTAAAATGACCTAAAGTGACCAATTTTGGTGCATTCTGACCAGCAATAGTAAATTGACCATAACATGGCCTACATAACTCAGAATGACCTAAAATTTTGCCCCGTGTGCAATAAGACATAGACCTACAAGTTTTTAGTTTTGACCGAAACCCGAAAATCGAGGGAACTAGGTCATCCGGCTAGGTCAAATTAGTACACCGAAATCCAGCAAATTGCAATAAAACACAATATACATTGAAATGAATTGGGTAACATGTACCAACCCTAAAAGGCTACAAATGTGACATATTGGTAACATTAAAACCTAATTCACCTAGATTGCATCGAGGGTCAATATCTTAGGTTGACTAAGGAAATGATAGAATTCAATAAAGTAAGTATTAAGCCTTATTGTTAGAAATGGCTTAAATGAGTACTGAAACACTTCAAATTGTGTTTCTCAGTTAGCAAAGACTCAGGGAAAGGGAAGGAAACACTGAGTCAGAGGCAAGAGACAGTTATCAGAGGTTTGTGCACAATAGTTATTTCTTTTGAATTTTTCAATTGAAATAAATTATGATTATTTGTATGTTATTGTTTTAAATTGTGTTTGTGCACAATAATTTTGATTTCTTATTTTCTACTTAAAAATTTATTTGAACATTATAGTTTTAAATTGTGTCTGTGCACAATACTTTTTATATTCACTGCTTTTACTAGAAAATTTATTTGGAGAAATGAGTTATGAATAATTTTTTATTGTTTTGGCTTTGAGAATCTTATTTGGAAATTATTGTGTTGCCTACTTTGCAAATGGAAATTTTGAGATAAAATGTGATTTGGGAATTGTATGAAATATTGTGATTTGGAATTGTTTTGATTCACACTTGGCATGACACTGTTATTATATTCCTCCCTCTTTGACTTATCAGTCTGGGGTGAGTGTGATTATATTCCTCCCTCTTTGACTTGTTAGTCTGAGGTGAGTGTGGATGAGTTCTCATTATTTAGCTAGCTTCCTCCCTCATTGATTTCGATTATTGGTGTGAGTGTGTATTGTCGTGCTGTACAACACGGCATGTGTGGAAAAATTGTGTCATGGCCTAAATTGTGATATTGATTGGCAACACTGTATTATTCAATTATTTGATCAAATGGTGTTATTGATTAGCAACACTATGTTATTCAGTTATTTGACCAAATAGAGTTATTGATTGGCAAAACTATATTATTTAGTTATTTGATCAAATTGTATTATTGATGGGCAAAACTGTATTATTCAGTTATTTGATCAAATTTGTGTTATATGAAGTTTGTAAATTGTGAAATGGAATTGTGAATTAATTGATTTGTGAATTGTCAATAAAAGATTTATATATCGCATTTCAAATTGTTATTGTGTACCACTGAGTAAATTTTACTCAGCGATAGCTTTTCATTGCTGTCGCAGGTAGACAGACTGACAGGGCAGTAGACTAGGCTGCTAATGCTATATTGAGAGTTATCGGGTATATTGAGTATACCATATTTTACATTTTGTATTTTAATGTATCTTCACTGTATGTATATAGTGTTCTTGGTTTTGAGCAGTTATAAATTTAAAATTGTACATTGAAGTTGTAAAATAAGTTGTAAATTATTTTGACTTGTAAAAATTGTGATATATTTCTTTTATCTCAGCATTTGAAATACTGAAAAATTATTGTGGATTTGAGTTGAGAAACATATTGTATTGATTAAATGTTAGAGTTTGAGATTGAGAAATATATTTGAAGTGCTTTTTTTATAGGTTTTTGAAGAACTGTTTTATTCAAATTACAGAGGGCACTCTGCCAAAATTTTTGCAGAAATTGTTAATTATTCAAATATGTTAGCTGTTTCACTTCAGTTCAAAAAAAAATTTAACACTTGTAAATAGTGCTCACCACTGTAAAAAGAAGTAAGAAAAGTTTTAAAATCCCTTGTAGTGTATTTAATGGGTTATCAATAGACGAAGTTGGTAATTCATTAGTTATACTACGGGATCATATTATGCCTTACGAAGGGGTAGGGTGTGACATATTTTAGTAGTATCAGAACTAGTTTTTAAATTCTGTTTTCACCTGTAATTTGAATATTCTTTCTTCATAGTACAACTGCTCAATGTCATTGTTTGATACATACAGTACATTACATTATAAATATGCACTAACGGGAGAAAATCTCCTTGTGTTAATTGTTCAGGAGGTTTAAGATCCTCGCATTGAATATGGAAGAGGGTGATCGTTCAGTCGATCAATTTATAGAGGCTGAGGTGCAAGGGGATGCCCCAGCCCTACACAATGTCAGTGGATCAGCCGCACCAGCCCCTCAGTACCGCAGTTTCTTACTCAGTTAGCTCAGCAGATGGCTGCAATGTTCCAACAAATGGCTGGTAACGTGCCTACTGAAGTCCCACTACAGACACCAGTGGTATATCCACAGTCTTCTGCTAGGCAGTATGATAAATTGATGAAATATGGGGCTATTGAGTGATCAGAATAAGATTCGAATATCAGTAAATTCGAAAAGGATAAAATATAGGAAAATTTGATCTATTGGGATGTATCGTAGTAACTATGCAATGTTCCTGATGTTTATACTATAAGCTATAGATTACAGTATTGACTTGAGATTATTGTGTAGAACTACGTACTACTCGATAGTGCACCAAGATGAGAATAGTTGCCAACAGTATCTATTTTGGTATAGCTATGCCAGGACAGAATTTTATTATTGGAAATAAGTTTGAAAATCCTACTTAGGGATTTAAAACTCAAAAGTTAGAAAATTGAAAGGTTATAGTTTAGTACAAAAGGAAGTAAGCTGTAGAATAATAATAGATAAAAAGAGTTATGGAAGTAGAAATTTAAACAGTGGGTTCAGATATAACAAAGAAATATTACGAATGTGAGAAGACTATTGACTAGAATGGTAAGAGGACCAATGACTAGATAAATCATTCTAATATGACCTCAAGGGTCATTCAAGAAGGAACATGAACTGAAATATTAGACAGTACAATAGTAAGAGAAGATTGGTGTTATATAAACAAATTAAATGTTGTATTAGATTGTTAAAAGTCTTATACAAATTCGAGGGAAAGAAGATTATACGATCATATAGAAAGGAGAAAATAAATGTATGACTATTGTAAGATGGCTATTGGGTGAAATTTCACGGACGAAATTTATTTTAAGGGGGTTAGAATTGTAACACCCCTATGTCCGGTAGTGCGTTCTACTGTTTCGATGACCAGTGTTGTCCGGACAGCTAGGATGCCTAGAACTACACTTAGATATGGATGAGGAGACATAAAATAATGAAATACAAGAAAAGAAAATACAAGGAAAACAAAAAAAAATAATAGTAATGAAATGTAACCAAGTTAAACGAGCTAAGAACCCTAGTGATGGGTAACTGCACCGGGAAGTTGCAGCGTGGACCGTTGACTAGCGCTGGACCATGAGGAACCCTAGAAAATATTTTTAACATATAATTAAAGACCTATTGAAGTATAAATACCATTATAAATATCAAAGAAAAATTAATTAATTAGTACAAAGAAAAAGTGAGAAATCGAGAAAACGGACAAAACTCGGTGTTGCCAAAAAATCAGGAATGCAACCTGAACAGGGGCATTGTAGTCATTTGACACCTCGAGTTGTCTTTTGACCTAAATTTCCATTAAAAATAAATGATATTACACTTGGAAAAGGTCATGAAAAATTAAATTGGTGGTACCTAATGTAAATAGCAAAAATTGAGAGTTAAATGAGGGAAAATGAAACTTTAGATTAAACTAATATTAAACATCACATAGTGCTCCACTAACTCACCTAAGTGGACCACTTACTCTCTATTTTGGACAGATTTCATCTTCTTCCTCACCTCTCAAAGAACCAGCCGAAATTGCTCCCAAGAAAGAAACTCCATGGCCGTCCACTTTGGAGCTCCATGCAAGCTTGATCCAACCATGGAAACTTCAAGCTACCTTCACTAAAAGTTGTCCATACACCTTGGGCAGTAGATAGGTAGCAAGAAGATCAAGTTTTAGTGAAGTTTTGAATAGTTTCCAAAGTGGTAAGTAGGTATTTTTTTATGCTTGCTTCATTAAAGTTTGTGTGGATGTTATGGGTACTTGAATTGTGGGAAGATTTTTGGAGTTTGATGTTTGAGGGGAGATGTATATTTTTGGCAGCCATGGAAACTCCTTAAGGGCAGTTTATCCTTGTATGTAAATGGTAGATTAAAGTGTTGATGAAGTATTTATGTGTGTAGGAATAAATTGGGTGATGTATACTAAGTATATGTGAATATATACTTGAATTTGGAAGCTTAGAAATTAATGGAGAGAGACGTATGAATTAGCAGCTTGAATTGTGAACCAAAAAAATGTTATTTCATGGCTTGGTTTATGGAATATTAATGTTGAATTGTGGTACTTGTGATGGTAGCTTGTGTATGTGTATGAGGGTTTGAGTTTGGACATGTAAATGAGCTAGGTTATGTAGTTAAATTGTGTGTAATTTGGACTTGGTAAATTCTGGACTATAATGTGCATATTGAGTGTGGTTATAAGCTACCAAAATGACCAACAATGTGAAGTAAAATGTGTTTATGTTATGGTACAAAACAAAAATGGCATGAATGTGTAACTTGGTAAGTGTTAAAAGTGTATTTGGTATGTGATGAAGAGTATTACAATAGGGCAGTGTGTGTTTTGGCTTAGAACCTTAAGTGTGTGACTCCAATTGGTATGAGACCAATTGGAAGTAAAACTAGGCACAAAAAAGTGCCAACTTTTATGAAGGAAGCTTACCAAAATTCTGCTTGGAAGGTAACTTGAAAAATGACCAAATTCGGATTAGTGCATTTAAGGCCTGAAAATTTACCATTTGGCAGTAGTTAGTGTTTTGGCCATAACTCACTCAAAATAGGTCCAATTGACCTGAACTTTTTACCATGAATATTTGAGACATATATCTACAAGTCTTATGAAGACACCAAAGCCCAGAAATGACCATAAGCAAATCGAATAGCTTGCACAAGTTCAGGTCCAAAAACTGGCCGAACCAAAATGACCTAAAATGACCTAAAGTGACCAATTTTGGTGCATTCTCACCAGCAATAGTAAATTGACCATAACTTGGCCTACATAACTTAGAATGACCTGAAATTTTGCCCCGCGTGCAATAAGACATAGACCTACAAGTTTGTAGTTTTGACCAAAACCCGAAAACTGAGGGAACTAGGTCATCTGGCTAGGTCAAATTAGTATACCGAAATCCGACAAATTGCAATAAAACGCAATATTCATGGAAATGAATTGGGTAACATGTACCAACCCTAAAAGGCTACAAATGTGACATATTGGTAACATTAAAACCTAATTCACCTAGATGCATTGAGGGTCAATATCTTAGGTTGACTAAGGAAATGATAGAATTCAATAAAGTAAGTATTAAGCCTTATTGTTATAAATGGTTTAAATGAGTATTGAAACACTTCAAATTGTGTTTCTCAGTTAGCAAAGACTCAGGGAAAGGAAAGGAAACACTGAGTCATAGGTAAGAGACAGTTATCAGAGGTTTATGCATAATAGTTATTTCTTTTGAATTTTTCAATTGAAATAAATTATGATTATTTGTATGTTATTGTTTAAAATTATATTTGTGCACAATAATTTTGATTTCTTATTTTCTACTTAAAAATTTATTTGACCATTATGGTTTTAAATTGTGTCTGTGCACAATACTTTTTATATTCACTGCTTTTACTAGAAATTTATTTGGAGAAATGAGTTATGAATAATTTTTTATTGTTTTGGCTTTGAGAATCTTATTTGGAAATTATTGTGTTGCCTACTTTGCAAAGGGAAATTTTGAGATAAAATGTGATTTGGGAATTGTATGAAATATTGTGATTTGGAATTGTTTTGATTCACACTTGGCATGACACTGTTATTATATTCCTCCCTCTTTGACTTATTAGTCTGCGGTGAGTGTGACTATATTCTTCCCTCTTTGACTTATCAGTCTGAGGTGAGTGTGGATGAGTTCTCATTATTTAGCTAGCTTCCTCCCTCATTGATTTCGATTATTGGGGTGAGTGTGTCTTGTCATGGTGTACAACATGGCATGTGTGGAAAAATTGTGTCATGGCCTAAATTGTGATATTGATCGGCAACACTGTATTATTCAATTATTTGATCAAATGGTGTTATTAATTGGCAAAACTGTATTATTCAGTTACTTGATCAAATTGTGTTATTGATTGGCAACACTATGTTATTCAGTTATTTGATCAAATGGAGTTATTGATTGGCAAAACTGTATTATTTAGTTATTTGATCAAATTGTGTTATTGATGGGCAAAACTGTATTATTCAGTTATTTGATCAAATTTGTGTTATATGAACTTTGTAAATTGTGAAATGGAATTGTGAATTAATTGATTTGTGAATTGTCAATAAAAGATTTATATATTGCATTTCAAATTGTTATTGTGCACCACTGAGTAAATTTTACTCAGCGATAGCTTTTCATTCTTTGCCGCAGCAGATGATGACAGAGACTAGGCTGCTAATGCTATATTGAGAGTTATCGAGTATATTGAGTATACCATATTTTGCATTTTGTATTGTAATGTATGTTCACTGTATGTATATAGTGTTCTTTGTTTTGAGCAGTTGTAAATTTAAAATTATACATTGAAGTTGTAAAATAAGTTGTAAATTATTTTGACTTGTAAAAATTGTGATATATTTCTTTTATCTCAGCCTTTGAAATACTGAAAAATTATTGTGGATTTGAGTCGAGAAACATATTGTGTTGATTAAATGTTGGAGTTTGAGATTGAGAAATATATTTGAAGTGCTTTTTTTTACAAGTTTTTGAAGAACTATTTTATTCAATTTACAGAGGGCACTCTGCCAAAATTTTTGCAGAAATTATTAATTATTCAAATGTTTTAGCTGTTTCACTTCAGTTCAAAAAAAAATTTAACACTTGTAAATAGTGCTCACCACTGTAAAAAGAAGTAAGAAAAGTTTTAAAATCCCTTGTAGTGTATTTAATGGGTTATCAATAGACGAAGTTGGTAATTCATTAGGTACACTATGGGATCATGTTATGCCTTACAGAGGGGTAGGGTGTGACATATTGTAACAGATTCGGTTTCACTTGCAACTCAGCCAAAATAACTCCATCATGAGTTAAGGATAGTTGGGCATTTAGAGATCTTAATGCTACAATAGGTTTTCTGGTTAAGGCATCAGCGACTACATTTGCCTTCCCAGGGTGATAGTTAATCACACAATCATAATCTTTCATGAATTCAATCCATCGCCTCTATCTCAAATTAAGTTCCTTCTGTCTTGGCAGATACTTCAAACTCTTATGGTCTATGTATATCTAACATTTTTCTCCATATAAGTAATGCCTCTATATCTTCAATGTGAAGATAATTGCTGCTAACTCTAAATCATGAGTAGGGTAATTCTTTTCATGTGGCCTTAACTGCCTGGAAGCATATGCGACCACTTTCCTTTCTTGCATGAGTACACACACTAGCCCATTATGTGAGGCATCACTGTAGACTAAAAAGTCTACCCTGGCTGTGTTAACACTGGTGCCTCTATCAACTTAGCCTTCAGCCTCTCAAAACTAGCTTGACACTTGTCATTCCAGTCAAATTTGATATTCTTGTGAAGTAATTTGGTCATTGGAGCAGCTATCAGGGAAAATCCCTTTACAAATCTTCTATAATATCTAGCTAACCCCAAGAAACTTCTGATCTTAGTTGTATTTCTAGGAGGCTTCCATTCCATCACTGCTTTAATCTTCTTGGGATCCATTCTAATCCCTTCAGCTAATACTACATGTCCAAGGAATGCAATCTCATTCAACCAGAACTCACACTTAGAAAATTTAGCATACAGTTTCTTCTCTTTTAGAGTCTGCAAAACAATTCTCAAATGCTCATCATGTTCTGCTTTATCCTTGGAATACACCAGGATGTCATCAATGAAGACCACAACAAACCGATCTAAGTATAGATGGAAGATACGGTTCATAAGGTCCATGAATATTGTTGGAGCATTTTTTAACTCAAATGGCATCACCAGGAATTCATAATGCCCATACCGGGTTCTGAATGCAGTCTTAGGCACATCTGCATCCTTAACCCTTAGCAGATGATACCCTGATCTGAGATCAATCTTAGAAAACACACCGGCTCCCTTCAACTGATCAAACAGATCATCAATTCTAGGCAACAGATACTTGTTCTTCACTGTTACTCTGTTTAACTGCCGGTGGTCAACACATAACCTTAGTGTCCCATCTTTCTTCTTTACAAACAGTACCGAAGCTCCCTACGGTGACACATTGGGGCGTATGAACCTTGTCTAGTATTTCTTGCAGCTGGATTTTTAACTCCTTCAATTTAGCAGGTGCCATCCTATATGGAGCAATTGAAATCGGAGCTATACCCGGCATAATTTCAATAGCAAATTCAACTTCTCTTTCTGGTGGTAAACTAGGCAGTTCCTTAGGAAATACCTCAGAGAAATCTCTTACTGTGGGTATGTTAGACAAGTCAAGTTTACCCTGCCTAGTGTTAACCATGTGTTCCAGATAGGCTTCACACCCTTTTCTCAACCATCTCTTTGCAACTGTAGCTGAGATGACATTGGACAAGAAATCTATCCTTTCACCCACAACTGTTATTTCTTCGTTCTCAGTAGTTTTCAGAGAGATTCTCTTCAATTTATAATCTAATATTGCCTGATGATGGGATAACCAATCTATTCCCAAAATCACATCAAACTCATGGAAAGGTAGTTCGATTAAGTCTGCTGAAAACTCTTTCCCTTGAATCTTCAATGGACAACCCTTATACACCTTGTTTACTACCACACTATGGCCTAGCGGATTTGTGACCAGGATGTCTTGATCACTTTCCTCTACTAGTATTCCCCTTTATACGAGCAGCTTGATACACATATATGAATGAGTATATCTAGGATCCACTAATGCATGCACAAAAGTATTATAGAGGAGGAACATATCCTTGATGACATCTGGAGCATCCTGTTCCTCTTGTGCCCTTATAGCATAGGCTCTGGCTGGTTTTCTACCTTATGCTCTCTCCACAGACTCTGATATAGGTTTCTGTGAAGTACCGGCTGCCTCAGCCTTACTCGGCTTTCTCAGCCTTACCCAGCTTTCTACCCCTTACAGCTGGAGGGGCAGGCCTAACAGTTGATATCGGAGTGGATGTAGCAGTTCTGCGAGGATAATCTCAGACTAGGTGGTCTGTGGATCCACACCATAAACAAGCACCTATCATCCTCCAACATTCACCCTTATGCCATTTTTGGCAATGTGGGTAAGCAACAGATACTGTTGGGGCTGGTCCCTGGAGAGCTAGCCATTCAAGGTGTGGACTGGCCTCTCCTCGGTGCAAACTGAGATTTGGGCCTCTGTGACTGACCCTGACTTGGTGCTCTATTGAAACTCTGAGTAGGCGAACCTCTGAATTTCTTACTAGGGGCAGAAGATGTACTAGTCTGACCCTGACCTCTTTTCTGTTGTCTATCCCTTCTATTCTGCTCATTCATTCTAACTTTTTCAACCTTCAGTGTGGCTTCCACTAATTTGTCAAACTCTGTAATCCCCAAGGCTGTAATCATTACTTTAATGTTATCATTGAGTCCTTCCTCAAATCTTTTGCATCTCTCTGCCTCATTAGGGACTATTTTCCTCCCATAGCGGCTCAGTCTGACAAATTCTCTTTCATATTTAGCCACTGTCAGCTGTCTCTAGCGTAGGCTAATAAATTCCCTTCTTTTCTCTTCCAGGTATACACTGCACACATACTTCTTTTTGAACTCAGTGAGAAAGAAATCCCAAGTTATTTGTTCGGGTGGCACCTCACTAGTTACTGTATCCCACCATTGGTATGCATTATCTTGCAGTAGTGATACAGTAGCTTCCAAAATCTGCTCTGGAGTACAATGAAGTTGTTTCAAGACTCTTCTAGTTTTATCCAACCAGTTTTCAGCTGTGACAGAATCATCTTCCCTTTTGCTCACAAAATCCACTGCTCCGAACTTCCTGAGTCTCTCTATATGAGATTTTTGATGTGGTGGTGGTGGTGGCCAAACTCCTGCCATCTATCTAAAAAACTTAGCCATTTGCTGAAACGTAGCTGGTGCATTTGGTACTGGTGGAGCAAGTTCCCTCCAGTCTCCTGGTTCAGTCATAGATGGAGCATGACTTTCCACCTCCTCATCGACCGCTCTCTGCGATATGGAGTCCATATTCTGATCAAAATAACAAATCAAAATATCTGCATTAGAGTCATCATAACACTTATAATGCAATGCATGATATGCAAACTATCTAGGCCCAGAAACACCTAAACCGTGCTCTAATACCACTAAATGTAACACCCCTCACCCGTCTACAGTATAGCCGAGCAAGGCATGCTACACGGCGTGCCAGAGCACCTAGTCTGTAATCAACTCATTTCCTGAACTCAATTTGATTTTAAGAAGTCTTTTATGTTATATTCATATCATGCTGATACTATTTTCATACTTTAATAAAATCAGTGTTTCAAAAATGATAATAAAAATTTAGTAAGGTGCTGTCTGTATTTCGGACAAATTGTCCTTCCAAACTTGTTAAAAACAGTTCAATATGATAATATCAAAATCCCAACTATTTCACAGTCTCGATTTCTCAGTAAAGTCAATAGACTTTTACAGTCATTAAACAGTTCCATAATACAGTCCATAATAATTTAAATATATCTAGAAAATCTCCATGTTATTTAATATGTATAAAATATTACAAACTTTAGAGCTTTCATAATAGTACAAAATACAAGGACGAATTTTAAAAATACAATAGAAGTACAAAATACAAGATATCCTAAGTCCTACCATGTATGCAATGCAGTGCAGATGACTCTGGACTCCTGTGTAGATCTGATGTCTCACCTGGTCGTAGGTCTGCTGGGCTCCCCAGCTGTGTCTCCAATACCTACGCGTTACAAAAGCAAAATGCTAAGCAATTTTGCTTAGTGGTGCCAAATATAAAGAAATATACACTAAAATAAAGTACATAAATTGTTTATGAATTTATGACATCGATATTCTTTACAGTTGTTGATTCTACTTTTATTTGCTAACATTTCAATTTGTGATAATTTTGGTGGTGCTTTATGTCAGTAGACTGGATTTAGCTATTTGAATTTAATAGTGCTTAAATTAACTGCCCGTGTAGCCTATATACTGACCAGACTGGATAATGGATATACTGGCACTGGGTACCTAGTACTTCGGACCGTCACACCATCGGTCACAAAGTGTCTCCCAGTGTGCAAATAGTGTGGCTAAAAAGTCATATAGTCAATCTGGCGATAAGCCAAATATAATAACACAATACGTATAGCCATAGGCTATTAAAGTCACAGTGCGGCATAATAAGCCGTAAAAACACAGTATGGCGTAAAGCCATTTACAGAACAACTGTCAGAATCCTATTGGCATGCCAACCTATCCAAACTAGTCAACTAGGCAAAGTAGGGCACATTATAAATTAATTGTTTATTTCTTCAATTTTTAGAGTTTACTAGCTATTATGTAATTTCATAAGTCAATGCACATGTTGACTTTTTAGGTAATATAGATAAGTTATTTCTAGCATCAACATATCACAATTTACAATTCAATATGCTGTCAATATAATGCAATTTACCCTTTTCACAAGTTGGCATACATTGCCAAATCACCTCAAGCATCATTGTATGTAAATGTTAATTTCTCAATTTTTTTGTGCTAGATTGGTCTAGCTTAAAGTCCTATTTCTCTTGGTTTTTAGCTTTTGGTCAAAGAAGAAAAATTGTAGCTCTATGTCTTATTGCACTATGGGAAAAATTTCAGGTCATTCTGTGCTGTATAGATCAAGATATGGTCAATTTACTAAAGCTAGATAGATTGCACCTTTAATGCAAAATTTGGTCAATTTTAGGTCACTTTTAGTTCTAGCAGTTTTGGTACCCAAAATTGTGCAAGCTATTTGACTTGGTTCTGGCCATTTTTGGACTTTGGTGTATTCATAAGAATTGTAGCTCTATGTCTAAGCTATCCATGGTAAAAAGTTCAGGTCAATTGGACCTGTTTTGAGTGAGTTATGGTCATCCTAATGATTACTATTCATATGATCAAAAATATGGGTTTGCAAGGTTGCCATTCCGGATTTGGTCATTTTTAAAGTCAGTCTCTAGGCAGAATTTTGGCAACATTTCTACATGAAAGTTGGCCTATTTGGTGTCTAGTTTCACACCCCATTGGCCTCATATCAATTGGGTTCACAGTTTTGCACTTATAACCTAATTTAAGTACTGCCAACAACACACAACCTGCACAAGACAATTACACTTCCAATTTGACATTCCTCCTCCTCCTCATGTAACACCCCTATGTTCGGTAGTGCGTTCTACTGTTCCAGTGACCAGTGTTGTCCGGACAGCTAGGATGCCTAGAACTATACTTAAAAATGAGTGAGGAGACATAAAATAATGAAATACAAGAAAAGAAAATACAAGAAAAACAAAGGAAAAATAATAGCAAAGAAATGTAACCAAGTTAAGCGAGCCGAGAACCCTAGCGATGGGTGACAACACCGGAAAGTCACGGCGTGGACCGTTAACTAGCCCTGGACCGCGAGAAACCCTAGAAAATATTTTTAGGAATTAAATAGACCCCTATTGAAGTATAAATATCATTAGAAATATTAAATAAAAATTAAATAATTAGTACAAAGAAAAGTGAGAAATCGAAAAACGGACAAAACCCGGTGTTACCAAAAAATCGGGAATGCAACCCGAACAGGGGCATTGTGGTCATTTGACACCCCAAGTTGTCTTTTGACCTAAATGTCCATTAAAAATAAATAATATTACACTTGAAAAATATAATGAAAAATTAATTTAGGGGTACCTAATATAAATAGCAAAAATGGAGTTCAAATTAGGTAATTAACATATTTAAACATATAAAATAATTGATTTTATGTAAGTGGAGCACTATGGGGATTAAATAAATATTATGTGGGACACTTAAGAGCTGAAATGGGCAGAATATTTCATCTTCTTCAACCTTTCAAAAG
This sequence comes from Hevea brasiliensis, assembly GCF_030052815.1. Lineage (NCBI taxonomy): Eukaryota > Viridiplantae > Streptophyta > Magnoliopsida > Malpighiales > Euphorbiaceae > Hevea > Hevea brasiliensis. The sequence goes on along the minus strand of NC_079506.1, from coordinate 42,325,029 downwards.
GGCAGCCGAAACCAAGAATGGAGTTCCTCCATGGACGCATGGGTTGAAGCTTTATGCAAGCTTGATCTAAGCCACTTTCCATGCACCTTCCTTCATTAAAGTTAATCCTCACACCATGGGCAGTAGATAGGCAACAAGAAAACCAAGTTTTGGAGAGGTTTTGAAGAATTTCCAAAGTGGTAAGTTTGTATTTTTGGGTTATTACTTCATAAAGTTTGTAAGGGTGTTATGGGTGTTTGATTTATGAAGAAATTTTTGAGGTTTGATGTTGAATGGGAATGTGTACTTTTGGCAGCCATGGAAACACCTTGAAGATAGTTTACTCTTGCTTGTAAATGGTGGATTAAAAGGTTGATTAAATATTTATGTGTATGGGAAATCATTTGGGTGATTATACTTAATATATGTAAATGTGAAATGAAATTTAAAGCTTGGAAATTTATGGAATGTAAATGTACCATTGTGGCAGTTTGTTAGCTCTTGAAGAATGCTGGAATTCATGCTTGGTTTATGGAATAATGATGTTAAATTGTGATAGGGGTTATGGCAGTTTGAGTGCATGTATGATGGTATGAAGTTGGATATGTAAATGAGCATGAATTGGTGATTGAATTATTGTAAATTGAGTTGGACAAATTCTGCACTTATTGGTGCACATTGAATGTAATTTTAAGTTGCCAAAATGACCTATAAAATGTTGTAAATTATGTTTAGGTTGTGGTACAATCAGAATTGGTTTGAATGCTAAGTTTGGTAAATGTTAAAAGTGATGCTTGATGTGTATGAAAGAAATGCAATAAGGCAGTTTGGTTTTAGGCCTATAACTTTAAATGTGTGGCTCCAATTAGTATGAGACAAATTGGAGGTGAAACTAGGCACAAAATGTGCCAACTTTCATGAAGGAAGCTTGCAAAAATTCTGCTTGCAAAGTAGCTTGAAAAATGACCAAATCTGGATTAAGTGCAAATAAGGCCTGAAAATTGACCATTTGGGCAGCAGTAAGTATTTAGGCCATAACTCACTCAAAACAGGTACAATTGACCTGAAATTTTAACCATGAATAGTTAAGACCCATTTATACAAGTCTTATGAAGACACCAAAGCCCAGAAATGATCATAAGCAAGTCAAACAGCTTGCACAAGTTCGGGTCCAAAAACTGGCCGAAATTTAAAATGACCTAAAGTGACCTAAAATGACCAATTTTGATGCAATTTGACCAACAATAGTAAAATGACCATAACTTGGTCTACATAACTCAGAATGACCTGAAATTTTGCCCCGCATTCCATAAGACATAGATCTACAAGTTTGTAGTTTTGACTGAAACCCAAAAACCGAGGGAACTAGGTCGTCCGGCTAGGTCAAACTAGTATCCCGGAATCCAGCAAATTGCAAGAAAACGCAAAATACATAGAAATGAATTTGGTAACATGTACCAACCCTAAAATACTATTGAATGTGACATATTAATAACATTAAAACCTAATTTACCTAGAATGCATCGAGGGTCGATATATTAGGTTGATTAAGCAAATAATAGCATTCAGCGAATTACTTGTCAAGCATTATCGTTAGAGACAGTTTAATTTAGTACTGAAACACTTCAAATTGTGTTTCTCAGTTAGCAAAGACTCAGAAAAAGGGAAGGAAACACTGAGTCAAGACCAGGAGACAGTTATCAGAGGTTTGTGCACAACAATTATTTCTTTTAAATTTTTCAATTGAAATGAATTATGACTATTTGTACATTATTGTTTTAAATTATGAAAATGTGTTTGAATGGATATTTATCGCTTGAAAAGCACTGTAAATGGTTTGAAATTGTGAGAAATTGTTTGAATGATATTGATGGATACTTATTGATTGAAAAGCATTGGAAATGGTTTGAAACCACATCTATCATGTATATTGATTGTATTCCTCGCTAGCTTGTCTAGTGGGACGAATTGAATTCCCTCTCTGGCTGAAGTGTTGAGGTGTGTGCCTGTTGAGGACGAATTGGATGAGTACTCATAATTTTGCTAGCTAGCTATGTTATTCCTCATTAGTCATCAACTTCTGGGACGAATTGAATACCTCATTAGCCATCGGCTTTTGGGACGAATTGAACTTTAGAACATGATTAAGCTGTGTGTGATTTATTGATATGTATTGTGAGATTGTGAAATGAATTTAAATTCTTATTGACATTCACTGTCTTTTGAATTTAACTATGTTTGGATTTCTGAGATTTATTGTGATATTGTGTTAAATTCCTTCTGATATTCATTGTCTTGAATTTAACTATGATTTTACATATCCATCATTTATATGATTTATGAATTGTGATTTAAAGTTGTATTTGGTTAATGTTGTGCACCACTGAGACAATGTCTCAGCGATAGCTTTTTATTGCTGTCGCAGGTAAACAGACAGACAGGGCAGCAGACTAGGCTGCTAGTATATCCAGCGAGAGATTATCGGGTATAATGAGTATACCACATTTTGCCTTTTGTACTGTAATGTATGACCACTGTATGTACATAGTGTTCTTGGTTTTGAGTAGTTGTAAATTAAAATGGTACATTGAAGTTGTAAAGTAAATTATGAGTTATTTTGACTTGTAAAAATTGTATTATATTTCTTGTATCTCAGTCTTCGAAAAATCACTGTGGATTTGAGTTGAGAAATATGTTGTGTTGAGAAATATGTTGGAGTTGAGATTTGGAAATATATTGAAGTGCTTTTCTGAGGTTTTACAAGAACTGTTTTATCCAAAATACAAATGGCACTCTGCCAAAATTTTTACAAAAATTCCAAATAATTCAAATGTGTTAGTTCTATCGCTTCAGTTCAAAAAGGTTTTTAACACCTGTAAATAGTGCTCACCACTGTAAAAGAAGTAAAAAAAGTTTTTAAAATCCCTTGTAGTGTATTTAATGGGTTATCAGTAGACGGAGTTGGTAATTCATTAGGTATACTACGGGATCATGTTATGCCTTACAGAGGGGTAGGGTGTGACACCTCATGACTTCATTATTCATTCATAGCATTTCTACAAATACTAAACACAATTCCAGCAAGCATATTGGGTAGAGCACTCAAGTGCTCAATGCACACAATTCACCATTAAAGTCCAACATTCAATTCCACTGAAATACAACGTACCTCAACACCAATATTTCACATACACATCCATGAAAACTACACATGCTGCCCACTATTTAACACCATCACATTTCATCAATAATTCACATAAACTCACATACAATTTCATAGTATTATAGGCTACTGAACATGGCAGTTTACCAAAGTATCAAGACCTATTTTCAAGCCTTTAATTCAAGCACTAACATGCACATCCTTGGATATTAACTTACTATATCTTCTATTTGAGTTAATCAACCTTAATTTCCATTCATTAGAGGTAAGAAAAACTCAAACACTACAAACCTTCATGGCTGCTGAAAATGGCTCAATTCCAATACTCAACAATTCATCGAATTTTCTTCACCAAACAACATCCCTTAACTCAAGCATCACTTTTACTAAAGAAAGGAAGAGAATTGGACACTTACTTATTTTTGTAGCTTGCTCAAACCTCACTAAACTTCCTTCCTTTTGCTCCAAGTATGCTGCCCAAGGTGTGTAGACAAGGTTTAGTGAAGGAACCTAGTGAAAAAGATGACTTGATCAAGGTTGCATGGAGGTCCTTCCATGGCCAGCTATGGAGTTCTTTCAATGGTGAGAGTTTCGGCTGGTTCTTCTGAAGGTTGAAGATGGCCAATTTTTGCCCACTAAGACTTATTTTATTTCTCTCATAATGTAGTTATTGGAGCACTAAACAATAATTTAATGTTTAATTATACAAGGTTTCCTTTATTTGCACATTTATTTCCTTTTTTTCACTATTTACATAATTTATCACAATTAAAATTTTCATGACATTTCTAAAGTGTATATCATTTATTTTTAATGGACCTTGAGGTCAAAAGGCAATTCTAGGTGTCAAATGACCAAAATGGCCCTCTTCGGGTTGTATTCCCTATTTTTCGATAACACTGATTTTTATCTGTTTCTCTATTTTTCGTTTTTATTTGTGCTAATTTATTAATTTTTCTTTGATATTTATAGTATTAATTACATTTCAATAAACCTTTACTTACGTCTCGAAATTTAATTCGAGGGTTCCCCGTGGTCCTGGGGTTGGTAACAGCCTTCCCGGTGCGGTCACCCATTGCTGTGGTGCCGGCTCGTTTAACTTAGTATCATTTTCTCTCTTTGATTTTTCTTTGATTTTTCTTGTATTTTTTTTTATTTATTTCATCAATATATGTCTGTTCACTATCACTGAAGTGTAGTTCCAGACATCCTAACTTGCCCGGACTGACATTAGGTCACCGGAGCAACAGAACGTACAGAACACGTACAGTGGGGATGTTACAGACCGAGGTTCCTTATATCCAACAACTTCTTTTGCAGCAACTGATGCAGCAATATACTCAGTCTCTGTAATGGAACCAGTAGTCGTACCCTGTTTGGAACTCTTCTAACTAACTGCACTTCCTTTAAAAATACACAAACCTAGAGGTAGATTTTCTATCATTGATATCTGATTGGAAATCAGAATCAATATAACCATCCAATTGCAAGTCTCCACCTCCATATATCAAGAATAAATCCTTAGTTCTTCTTAAGTACTTAAGGATATTCTTGACAGCTATCTAGCGTTCCAAACCTGGATTGGATTGATACCTGCTAGTCAAACTAACAACATATGCGATATTCGGCCTAGTACACAACATTGCATACATCAAACTTCCAATAGCTAAAGCATATGGAATCCTGGCCATTTTATTCTTTCTTTAGGTATCTTTGGAGACATCTCTTTAGAAAGGTGGATACCATGTCTCACTGGTAACAATCCTCTCTTGGAATCAAGCATGTTAAACCTCTTTAACACCTTTTCCAAGTATAGACTTTGGGATAAACCAATTATTTTTTTCGCTCTATCTCTATAGATGCGAATCCCAAGAATATAGGTTGCCTCCCCTAAGTCTTTCATGGAGAATGTATTTGACGACCATATATTCATAGTTATTAACATACCTGTCTCATTACCTATCAACAGAATATTATCCACATATAAGACAAGGAAAATGATAACACTATCACTAACCTTCTTATATACACATGGGTCATCCTCATTTTTGATAAAACCAAATGACTTAATGGCTTTATCAAAACGGATGTTCCAACTACTCGAAACTTGTTTGAACCCATAAATGGATCGCTTTAGCTTGCGCACTTTGAAACCATCTTGGAATTCAAAACCCCTAGGTTGTCCTATGAAAATGTTTTCTTCAATGTATCCATTGAGAAAAACTATTTTAACATCCATCTGCCAAATCTCACAATCATAGTATGTAGTTATCACTAATAGAATCCTAATTGATTTAAGCATGGCAACAGGCTAGAAAGTCTCCTCATAGTCGATTCCTTGCCTTTGGCGAAACCCTTTCGCTACTAGCCTTACCTTACAGGTCTCTACCTTTCCATCAGAACCAATTTTCTTCTTGAAAACCCATTTGTTCCCTATAGGTACAATACCTTTAGGTGGGTCAATAAGATCCCAAACTTGATTCTTATACATGGAATCAATCTCGGATTTCATAGCATCAATCCATTATGAAGAGTCTATATCTGATATAGCTTCTTCATAGGTAAGTGGATCATCTCCATGATCTACTTCTTCACGAGTAGACAACTCTTGTTCTTTTTCATGAAGGAAACCATATCTCACTGGTGGATGAGACACCTTGGTTGTTCTACAAGGAATAGCTGTAGATGTTTCATCAATAGGTGTAGGTTGACTAGATGGATCTATATCCATCTAATCTATAGGTTGGTCAGAATTCTCTAATTCCAACTCTATTGCCTTGCTTTGCCTCCTTCTTGAACAAATTGTTATTCAAGAAATGAGGCATCTCTACTTATCACAACCTTTTATGATGTAGGCAAATAAAATTAATATCCAAAACTATCTTTTGGATATTCAACAAATCGACCCTTTTCTGATCTGGTTTTCAATTTATCAATGTTTAGCTTTTTTATATAAGCTGGACAACCCCAAATCTTAACATGCTTAAGACTTGGTTTTCTTCCATGCCATATGTCATAAGGTGTGAAAGATACTGATTTTGATGGAATCCTATTCAAAATATACAAAGCTGATTCTAATGCAAATCCTAAAAAGGAGATTGGAATATCAGTATAGCTCATCATACTATGTACCATATCCAATAGGGTACGATTTCTCCTTTCAGATACACCATTCAGCTATGGTGTTCCTGGAGGAGTCAGCTAGGAAATAATACCGTGCTCTTTCAAGTATTCATCAAATTCAGTACTCAAGTATTCACCTCCATGATCTGATCGAAGAGCTTTTATACTTTTTCCTGTTTGATTTTCTACTTCAGATTTAAATTCTTTGAACTTTTCAAAGGATTCATGTTTGTATTTAATCAAATACAAATACCCAAACCTTGATTTATCATCAGTAAAGGTAATAATGTAATGAAAATCACCTCTAACCATTTCCTTAAATGGATCACATACATCACTATGTATTAGTTCCAAAATATTTTTAGCTCTTAGTCCTTGTCAAACAAAGGGTGATCTAGTTATTTTGCCCTGAAGGCAAGATTCACAAGTTGGAGTAGGCTTAAAGCCCAATGAGGATAAAATCCCCATTTTCTCTAATTTTGCAATCCTATCTTCTGCAACATGACCTAATCTTAAGTGCCAAATATATTTTTAACTTGAGTTGATTTTCATCATGGCATTGTATTCTTTTAGATTTCTATACTCTGGGCAGTGGAAACACTTTCCCGCTGGCAGTGAAAACACTTTCCCTTGCCTTTGTCAACTTTAATATTTGTTTTTCCGTTTGGCTATCTTCTTGGAAGATCCTGGAACTTGAGGTTTCTTTTTCTAATTGCCCTTTTTCTTAGTGGACTTTCCAGTAGAAAAAGATGCAATCAAAGCTACCTCTTTTCCTTTATTGCCTGGTATATTCTTTTGGGCAATAACCAGCATGTTGAGTAAACCAGCCAAGCTGCATTCCTATTTAGTCATATGGAAATTTGTCACAAAATTCCCAAAAGACTCAAGAAGGGACTGAAGGATCAAATCCCTCTGCAGTTGGAAATCCATGTTAAAGTCATGATGTTCCAGCTGCTCAATCTGCCGAATCATCTTGTGGACATGATCCCCAACATTCTGTCCCTCAGACATCCTCATGCGGAATAGCTGTCTAGATATCTCATACTTCAAAAACTTGGTGTGACTTATCCGCAAGTATACGGGTCGTCTCAAGTAATAAAGTGATGAATCAAGTATCGTTCCCACGAGGATTTGCTGTTTGATTACTAAACTATGAATGAAGCGATTATTTGGGCTAATGATTAATGAATAAATGGTAAATGTAAATGAGCAAGGTAAATTGATTAATCTAATTGGAATGGGTAAAAAGGGCAAACAAATAAATTCTAATTCTAGTTCGTAATTAAACTAAATTGACAATGGGTAATTTAAATGAAAGTCTAATTATGGTAAAAGTGATTCCAGAGTTGGGGTTTATGCATAAATTAATTGGGATTTGTCTTGGGCATTCCAATTTTAGGGAAAAATAGAGTTTGAAGGAAATTGATTCTAAATTTCTTTGATATCTTTTTTAAGCAAACCAAAGTGTGTTCTAAAATAACCAAACCTACTTTCGTATGTTATTTGATTACTTTAAAACCCATTAAGTTTTGTAACCAATAATTAATTCCTCTTAAAATCCTAGTTTATTTCTAAATCTAGGTGATTTTAAGTTCCAATCCTTGATTATCTATCAATGACTTTCACCTTTCGGTCCTTCAATCAAAGATTAACACAATACCCAATGGATACCAACATTAGGCAAGTAAATCAAGCACACAAGGAAGGAATCAAAACTCATATTTATGTAAAATAAGGAAATACCCAGTCCAAATTCACAAATTAATCTAAAACATATTTCCCAACTCTGAAATCTAAAGAGTTTACTCACTCATGATGGTATTTACAAGAAATATTGATGGAAAAGTAAAGAAAAACATGAAAAGAGGACTAAAATAGAAAAACCCAGGTAGAAGAACCAAAATCTCTGGTTTCTGGAGCTCCAAAACTGGTGCAGCAGCTCCTTCCCAAGAGAGAATGGCATCTCCTCTCTCTCTCTATTAAATTTTCTTTTCTTTTTGTCTTTCCTCTCTTTCCTCTTGTGGCAAAAATAAGGAAATGATGAATTTATATGGTCCCTAAAAATTGCCCTAAAAGTAAATAAGAGCCAAGGAGTGGATAGAAAATAAGGTGTAAAATTATCCAAGTCGTGACACTATTCACGTTAGGCGATGCAGCAGGGTTCGGCTTAACCTAAGCGACTTCTTAGTAAATTTCAGCCTCAGTCGTCTTTATGCCTTAAGGTTAAGCAGACCTTCAGCAAATCTCGGCAGACTTAGAGTAAAGTAGACTTTTCTGCTCATGCTTGACTTGTGCTGCACCTTAAGCACTGCCGCTTTACCCTAAGCAGGATCTTAAGCAAAAACTCAAGCAAATTTCGGCTAACTTGCTCTTTCAATGCTTGATTTCTTCAACTTTCCTCTATGCTTGAAGAACTCCAAATTTCTTCAAATCACTTCCTAATGCACTCATTGATCTTCGATTTGCCACAAAATCCTATCAAAAACAACAAAATTACAAAAATCAAATATAAAGTATCTAAAGTTAACAAATAAGCTAAAATAAAGCTAAAAACATAAAATATACTAAAATATAAGGGCAAAATGGATGCAAAACTACCCTAAAATGCCTATATGAAATGAGTATAACAAATTCCCCCAAACTCAAACCTTTGCTTGTCCTCAAGCAAATTAAAACAATTAATACAATTCGGGGTACCTTGCCTTAAATTTATGAAAATTACTTATCCAAACTCTCAAGCTTACTTTTAGCCACCAACAAACTATATACCCACTTTCAAGGTACAAAGAATTCAATCCTTACCAAAGTTATCACCGCTTAGCCTTGGGTCAATTATCCATATCATCAAACCCAAACCAATCAATCACAGAGAATAATCATGCCTAAATAGACATTAGGGTAATCCATAAACTAAAGTGTCTCAAATAATGATGGAAGTAAATGGATGGATTTAATGATATCCCAATCCCATAGGCAATTCTCCTATTCCAATCTCCACTAATGTAGCAAAACACCATCAAAAGATCAAAAGGACTTTCAAGGGTCGTAATGGGGCTAAGGGGGTGATAATGTGGCTAACAAGAAAGGGATAAGGGTAACAAAATATGAGAATAATCAAATTATTAAAAGATCAAGACACACAATTTTTTTTTTTTTTTAGGAAGGATTTGGGAGAAGGAACTTTACAACTATTCACCAATGCTAGCATATAATTTTGAAGCTTTTAGAGGGACTATATAAATAATATTGACTTTGAATTACAATTGTCCCTTTCAATTCACCCCCAAACTCATTTCTTTGTGTACTTGGGTGGTGAATTACTTTACATACCATAATTGAATTTGCTAGCCCTTTTTTTTTAGTCACTTCTCCCAACTAATTATTATTATTATTATTATTTTTTTAATTGTATCTATCACTCAAAGGATTATCTCATAGAGGGTAGGTAAGTGTTTGGGTTTATGGCTAGGTATTAATGTGGGTTCCAAAGGAATAAGAGGGATAAATGTAGGCTCAAATTGGTTCCAAAGGGAAATTTTTAAGTAAGGTTGGCTAAGGCTAAAATATGGGTTTAAAATTCAAAGAATGCCTAGATCATTTCTTTTTCAAGTGCATGCTATGATTTCGCCTTGAAAGGTTTAGAAAGATTGTTCTAGGATTGGTGAGACATCAATTAGCTACTTCTCACCCTAGAGTTTTCTCTAGGCACTCAAAGTCAACACAATTGATTGGGTGGCCCTTGGCTAAGAAGATATAAACTAAAGCAAGAATCTAATAACTTTGCACCTATTTAGAACTTTCAATCCATCAAACCCTTCTAAAAGTAAGCTTAATTGCTCTTCAAAGCAACTCTCAATCCTCTAAGGACAAGGTAAAAAAAAAAAAAAAAATTATTTTTTATGATATGCATGATCCTAAAATGAATGCATAAATCAAATTAAAACTAAGTGTAATCTATATGAAAACTATATGCAAATGTACGTGTATGGGTATAGACATGTGTGTGGTATATGTAAAAGTGTATGGATTATCTATATATGGATGAATGAAATGCAATAAATGAATGAAAGAAAGTTTTAAAGAAAATTTTGAAAATTTTGCAAAAATTTTGCCCTCACCCCCAAACTCAAATGAAACATTGTCCTCAATGTTTAAAATGAATGAAAAGATGGGCAAAATTGTGTGAATTACTCAATTATTGAAATTTATACAATTGGGGATTAAATCAATATAAGCTCAAGAATTCCAAAATTAGCTCAAAATGATATTAACAATGAAGCTTTAGAGAGAAAAATGTGAAAAAGTATCCCAAATGTATGAATTTACATTGCTTAAGATGTTGCTTAACCTGTTGCGTAGGGTAAAGCGAAAGCATAAGCATTGGCAACATACCATAGGCATAAATAGTAAAAGGGTAAGCTGTTACCTCCAAATGATGTGAAACAGATGCGGCTCAAAGAAAATTATGCAACTCATCAATGTCAGCAAAATTAGGATTGAAGAAAAGTTAAAGTGCAAAAATAATGTGCAAGAAGATGAAAAAGTGTAAAGAAATAAGATCTAACAGTTAAATCAAGAATTAAATCAAAAACCATTCACAGAATAACTATGTCCATAGCAGAAGATAAGATAAAAATAAATAAACTAAAGGAAAGAAGTGCAAGTATAATCATGTTTTAGATTACCAAAGTATTACAACTATTACCAAAGTTTGAAAATTAAAATAAACAGATTACAAAATAAACCTAAAACAGAAATTAGAACTATTGCTACTGATCAAGCTCTGCTGTCAAGGCTTTGGTCTTTGCATCGAGTGCCTTGAGGTTCTGCAGTAGGTTCATTGTGATCTGAAGCTTCAGAAGCAGTTTCAAATTTTCTGTGAGGTCTTTCATTTCTTGAAACATGGCTTGGCCCCAATGATATAAATTGTTGTAGGATTGGGACAGTTTGTTGTAAAGCTCCAACATTTGAAGTTGATGTTGTACATTTCTTTTAAGAGATAAAAATCTCTTTTTAAGTTTCTTTTCTAGCTTCTTCTTTTGGTTAACCTGCTGCTGACCCATGGTTTCAATTTTGATTTCTAAGCTCTTCAAGGTAGCAAGAATTTCTGTGGTGTCGGGTGAGGGAACAGATGGTTGGACAGTGAAACTTGCTATTCTGGATTCCAAGGATCTTCAGAGGGACAAAATGTCTGCTGGCGTGGGGTAGTGGTTGGTTGTGGTTACTGCTGGTGCAAAGGTAGTGGGGTCTGTAGTACCGGTGGTATCGGGATCTTCTTTGTAGCAGTATAGGTATGGCCTATTTTCTCACAAACATCCATATGCAGCAACATTGTGCTGTCTATATATGATTCCCCAGAAACTGGCAGCAATTTATATAGGCTAGCATCAAAGCTAAATGAGTTTGCTATAGCAGTTATATACCCCCCAAAAACTATACTACCTTTAGTATGCTTTGTGACAATTTGGTGCCAATGAGTAGCTATGAAATGGGCTGTGCTTACTTGTTTTCTCTCCTTTATGCACCACAAGAGAAATAAGTCACCAGCACCCACAATATTGTTACTGTGTCCCCTTCCTAAAACAGTGTAAGAAATGAACCTATGGAGGTATTTCAACACATGATCAACTATCCTAGAGGCTTTTGCAGTCCTCTGTCTATAATAACCCCCAAAAGGTGCAATATCCTTCCAAAATTGAACAGGGTCATAAACAGTTTGCTGCCACTCAATATTTTTATACCCCGAACCCTGAAAACCAAAAATTGCATTCATAGCATCCATCTCTAACTCCCTATCAATTCCAGCACATCGAAAATATATCACATCTTTATGTTCAGGCACTGTTGGTTTGAAATTCAGCCTTAAGGAACTCAAAAATTCCAGGGTCAAATCCTTGTACACTGGTTCCCTAATCTTAGCAAAATCGATCCATTAATGACATCCAAATAGGCAAATACAGAGTCATAGATGCCTAATTCTTTCAAAATCTGCTCATCCATATACTTATTTGCCAAAATAGGTTTAGAAACTAATTTCTCATAGGCATTTTTCATATCCATATCCCTAAAAGCCCAAGGTAATGGAGAAATTACCTCCTCTATATTATCGGCAGATAGCCAGTCTTTGGAGAGTGTAAGGGAGACCGAGGTGCTTGGTGTTTGGGCCACTTTGGTCTGGAGTTTGCGAGAAGACACAGTCCTTTTCTTTGGTAGTTCAGAGGACAGCTGAGGTGGAGAATTTAGGTCGAAAGGAATAGAGGGTACTAGTTTCCGTTTTCCAACAGGGGTTTCCTTGGGTCTACCGGCAGCCCTTTTTGTTTTGCCTTTGGTTTTCGTTTGAGTAGGCGCAGGCTCAGGCACTGGTTCTGGGGAATGAGTGTCGAGAATTGGTGTTTCATTTTGCGGTTCGGTTTGCGGCGAGAGGGGAGTCGGCGGAATGAGAGGTGGTATTTGGCTTGGGGGTAGTGGTGGTGATTGAGGTGGTGGCGATTGAGGTAATGGCAGCGTTTGTGGTGGCGGTGACTGAGGGAGCGGCGGACTGGGGCTGGGGTTAGGGTTTGTGGGCAATGAGGATGGAATACCCATTTTCGATTTGACAGAATGTCGAAATCTACTGAGTTTGGGTTTGTGGGAAGACCACATTTTAGTTCTTACCATTTTAATGAAAAGAAAGAAACCTTTCGGCTTCCCGTAAAGATTTGCTAGAAAAAATGGCGTGGGAAAGGAGTCGACGAGGTTTATCGGGAGTGAAGGCGAGGCTCTTATAAAAATGGCGAAAATTTTGGGTATTTTAAAATGTGGGGCAGGCATTTGGTAATATGGGTCATGCTTGGGGTTAAGCATAAGGTTCAGTAGAATTTGCTTAAGACTCTGCTTGACAAGCAACATCATCAGCAAGTTTCGGCAGGTTTTGGGAAAAATTTTAATTTTACTTACCAAAAGCAGTCCAAATGCTATGGAATGCTGTCATGACCCTCAGCAATTACCATATACACACAAACACCATAAAATCTAGGGATTTAAGCTCATCATCTCGTAGAACTCATCAAACACTATATATTTCCATTTAGCTCATGCAAACATATATATATATATATATATTTTTTTTTTAATTTAGGCACCAATTGTGACTACCCTTTTTGCACATTTAATGAAATGGTCTTCTTTCTAAACTTATACCAAAAGCACATTTTCAGCAGCATTTGAGACAAGTTCCAAACATTCAAGAATTGCAGAAAGGACATAGAAATTTACCTTTTTAGCAGCATGAACAGTAGCAAAAATCTGCAGACTGTAAAAACTAACAGCAATTCAAACAAAAATATGTAAATTCCTAACAGACTACAAAATTATGTATACACAAAAAGGTAAAACTTAACAAACACTATTTTTGCACTTCAATAACGCTCACATCAGTCCTAAATATCAAAATTGATCCTCATTCAAGTTGCATTCCACATAATTTACACAAAACACAAAATCAAACATGTGCTATCAAGTAGATTGCAATATCAGCAATTTAGCACAAGTTTAAAGGTGTTAATGTTCACAGGTACTGGATAAAGTGTAGAATGTTGCTTATACTTGCTTCCCTTCAATTCTTTCTTTTTGCTACAATTGTTAATTTGCCCAATCTTCATAAATGACCTATAAAAGATAAACAGATGTCACTTTTGAGTTTAATGAGGGTGAAAACTGAAAATGAAATGAAATGGAAAATTAATAAACTATAAAAGGATACGCTTGGGTTGCCTCCCAAGAAGCGCTTGTTTAAGGTCTTAAGCTTGACCTTCCACTCCAAATCACCTAAGTATCCCTGATTGGAGAACCAAGCCATGAAACCTCTACAACCTTTTGTGTGGGTTCTCCAATAATATAATGCTTTAATCTCTGTCCATTAACTTTGAAAGTTCCTGAGGTTTCATTGCCTATTTCAACAGCTCCATAGGGATATACTTTTACAACAGTGTAGGGCCCTGACCATCTTGACTTTAATTTTCCGGGAAATAACCTTAATCTAGAGTTATATAGAAGAACAACATCCCCTTCCTGAAATTCTTTCCTCCTAATATGCTTATCATGCCATCTCTTAGTTCTTTCCTTGTAAAGCTTGGCATTTTCATAAGCATCCAATCTAAACTCCTCAAGTTCATTTAGTTGCAACATTCTTTTTTCTCCTGCAGTTTTCAAGTCAAAGTTCAGTGTCCTTATAGCCCAATATGCTCTATGCTCTAACTCCAGAGGTAAATGACAAGCTTTCCCATAAACCAATCTAAATGGGGTGGTGCCAATAGGAGTTTTGAAAGCTGTTCTATAGGCCCAAAGAGCATCATCTAACTTTAGTGACCAATCTTTCCTTGAACTATTCACTGTTTTTTCAAGAATTCTTTTCAGCTCTCTATTTGAGATCTCCACTTGACCACTAGTTTGTGGATGGTAGGGTGTTGCAACCTTATGCTTCACTCCATATTTTTGTAATAATCTTTCAAATTGATGGTTGCAAAAATGAGAACCTCCATCACTTATAATGGCACGTGGAGTTCCAAATCTTGTGAAAATGAACTTTTTAAGGAATTTAATCACAACTCTAACATCATTAGTTGGAGATGGTATAGCTTCAACCCATTTACTCACATAATCTACTCCAACTAAAATGTATTTGTGTCCAAAGGATGGTGGAAAAGGTCCCATGAAATCAATGCCCCACACATCAAATAGTTCAACTTCCAATATATTTTGGAGGGGCATTTCATCTCTCTTCGAGATATTACCCATCCTTTGACACCTATCACATGCATTTACAAACTTCCTCACATCCTTAAACATGTGTGGCCAGAAGAACCCTGCTTGAAGAACTTTTTCTGCAGTCTTTGTCACACTCATATGACCCCCATAAAGTGAAGAATGGCAATATTTAATAACATTCCCTATCTCCTCATCAGCTAAACATCTTCTAATCAGCCCATTTCCACATCTCTTGAACAAAAATGGCTCTTCCCAATCATAATCCTTTACATCAAAAAGAAATTTCTTCTTTTGCTGCCATGTTAGGTCAGGTGGGAGGATTCCGCACACTAGATAGTTCACAAAATCTGCATACCAAGGAATTTTTGCATTCATGATTACTAACAGTTGTTCATCAGGGAAATAATCATCTATTCCCAAATTTTCTCCTTGTTCTTGCCTCAATCTAGATAGATGATCTGCTACCACATTTTCTACTCCTTTCTTATCTTTAATTTCCAAGTCAAACTCTTGAAGGAGTAGCACCCACCTTATCAATCTAGGTTTAGCCTCTTTTTTCTGAAGGAGATACTTGATAGCTGCATGATTCGTGTACACTATTACCTTTGACCGCACAAGATAGGACCTGAATTTGTCTACTGCAAATACCACTGCCAAAAACTCTTTCTCTGTAGTAGAGTAATTTATTTGAGCATCATCTAATGTCCTACTTGCATAGTATATCGCATACACCTTCTTATCTCTCCTTTGTCCCAAAATAGCCCCAATGGCATAATCACTAGCATCGCACATTAACTCAAAAGGTAGTGACCAATCGGGTGGCTGCATAATAGGAGCAGATATCAAAGCTTCCTTTATCCTGCAAAAAGCATTCATACAATTAGTATCAAAATGGAATTCCACATCTTTACTCAATAAATTGGTCAGAGGTTTAGAAATTTTAGAGAAATCCTTGATGAATCTCCTGTAAAATCCAGCATGCCCCAAGAAACTCCTCACTCCTTTCACAGATGTTGGGGGTGGCATTTTCTCAATAATTTCTACCTTTGCTTTATCCACCTCAATACCCTTGTTTGACACAAGATGTCCCAAAACAATTCCTTCTTGTACCATAAAATGGCACTTTTCCCAATTCAAAACTAAATTGAACTCTTCACATCTCTTAGGTGCTTCACTTTTCTCAAGCTTTGATGATGAAGTTGTTTCTTGCTTCAAGTTCCCAATCTTTTCAATATCAGCCATAGGCAAAGGTGGATTTCCTTCCAAAATTGTAGCATATTCTGCAGCTTCTTCTATCTCATCCCCTTTTCTGATGTTATGAACCAAACAAGCTTCTAAGGGATCTTTAGGATGTTGCTTTTTAAGCACTTCTCTAACCTCTTCATCTATCACATCAACTCTCAAGCATGAGTTTGAATCATCTTTCTTTTTCATTGCTTGAAACAAATTAAATTCAACTTTCTCTTCCCCAACTTCTAATGTAAGTCTCCCATTTTTTACATTAATCACAGCTCTAGCAGTAGCAAGGAAAGGTCTACCAAGAATAATAGGAATGTGTACATCCTCCTCCATCTTCAATACCACAAAATCCACTGGTATGAAAAATTTTCCAACTTTCAGAGGAACATTCTCAACTACCCCAATTGGAAATTTAATAGACCTATCTGCTAACTGTAGTGATATGGTAGTAGGCTTCATTTCTCCAATCTTCACTTTCTCATAGATAGATAATGGCATCAGACTAACACTGGCTCCAAGATCACATAAAGCCTTATCTATACTGATATCCCCAATGTGACATGGTATGGAGAAACTTCTAGGATCTTTCAGTTTGGGTGGAAGCTTATTTTGCAAAATAGCAGTGCTTTCTTCCGTGAGAGCTACAGTCTCAAATTCCTCCAATTTCTTCTTGTTAGATAAAATCTCCTTCAAAAATTTAGCATAAGAAGGCATTTGTGCTAAAGCATCAGTGAAAGGAATAGTCACATGCAAAGACTTCAATACCTCCAAGAACTTTCCAAATTGTTTATCTAATTTTGCTTTCTAGAACCTTTGTGGAAATGGTAAAGGTGGCATGTAGGCTTTAGGTGCAACATATTTTGGTTCTTCTTCTTTGCTCTCCTTCTCCTTACTTCCTTTTTCTTCCACTGAATTTTCTTTCTCAGCTCCAATTCTAACTTCAGCTTTAGTTTGTTTATCTCCTTCTCTGTTTTTCTCTTCTTCAATTTTCTCTTCAATCTTTTTATCTCCATTCTCCAATATTCTTCCACTCCTCAATGTAATAGCCTTGCAATGCTCCCTTGAATTTTCTGGCTGGCTAGGGAGCTTCCTAAATGCTTTGTTACTTGAAGAGCTAGCTTGTTGAGCTATTTGATTCTCTAACATCTTGTTGTGTGTTGCCATTTGATCCACTTTAGATGCTAATTGAGAAATCATTTCTTGTTGACTTTGGTGGCTCACAAGTAGAGTTTCAATCATAGATTCCAATCTAGCTGTCTTGTCTAGTTGTGCTTGTTGTGGTAGAGGTGGAGCATGTGCATTTTGAGGTTTAGAAATTCCAGGAGGAGGACCTCTATTCTGTTGAAAATTCTGATGTTGTTGATATCCAGAAGGTTGCTGAAAATTCTGATTTTTCCCTTGTCTACCTCCCCAAGAGAAATTGGGGTGGTTTCTCCATGCTGGATCATAAGTTGCAGAAAATGAGTTACCACCTGGTCTTTGATTGTAGTTCCCCACGTAATCCACTTGCTCACTTGAAAAATCTTGATTAAGTGCAGAAAAACTACCCTAAAATATACTAAAATATAACGGCAAAATGGATGCAAAACTACCCTAAAATGCCTATACGAAATGAGTGTAACAAATTCAAAAACTTGGTGTGACTTATCCGCAAGTATACGGGTCGTATCAAGTAATAGAGTGATAAGTAAAGTATCGTTCCCACGAGGAATTGTGTTTGAGTACTAGACTATGGTTATTTCGATTATTTAGACTAATGACAATTTGTAAGAACTAATTTTACTAAATGCAGCAATTTAAGTAGAAAATAAAGAAAATAGGTAATGGGTAATGTAAATAAAGTGTTAATCTAAGCAAAAATTAACTAAATTAATAATGGGTAAGCAAAAACAAAGACTAATTAATAGTAAAATTGATTCCAAAGTTGGGGTTTATGAATTAAGTCTATTGGGATTTGTCTTGGGTCATCCAATTTTAAAAGAAAATAGAGTTTGAAGGTGATTGATTCTAAAATCCTTTGATATCTTTTTCAAGCAAACCAAAGAGTATTTTAAGAAAACCAAACCTACTTTCGTACGACATTTGATTAACTTAAAACCCATTAAGTTTTGTAATCAATCAATGAATCCTCTTAAAACCCTAGTTTATTTCTAAATCTAGGGGATTTCAAGTTCTAATTCTTGATTATCTATCAATGATTTTCACCTTTCGGTCCTTCAACCTATTGCGATCAAGTATGCTTGCAAGGATATTGGATGGTGGTGGTTGTTCTATGCTCATTATTATCAAAAAATTAATTGCAAAAAATAACCAGATTAATTAGTAAATGTATCAAGTAATTAACCAAAATGATTATGGTATTTTAATCAAATTGGTCCTCCCACTAACTTAGCGAATCCTACACTTCCAAAGTAGAAAACGAAAATCCTAGTTGGATGGATTTCTAGTGGGTGATTGAATTCTTATAATTCTATTGATTATCCTTAGGTACATCTATTATTGGAATTATAATAGACTATAAGTGAGCAACTCCTTGTCCATCACATCTCATGTGAGGTTCAATCCTTTACCTAGCCCCTAATGCTCAAAATCTCAGGTACATCCATTATTGACTTATCTTGCATTAGTTAAGTTGATCCTATTGAGCCAGTAATTTGCAAATAATTTTAATGTCCTCACGTACATCCAATATTGGCCACCAAACCATTTACATATTCATAACATCTCATGCTTAACAATTATTCTTAGGAATATCTCTTAAATTAGTTGCATTATATGCAACTATTTAAAATTTCTTAAAATAATTACCCTAATGGAGTGCCCATGTTATAATTATTTTAATTATAGCATATCCAACTTAATCATTTATTTGGAAGATTTTGTGGTCGTCCTAATTTCTATTATGGTCTCACTTTGCACATTATCTATTTAGCATGCATATATTGTATACTTGCATACATTCCCATGCATCTCATGCATTCATGGATAAATAGTAAATATGATATGATCATGGACTTTCTAAGGGATTCAATTCAAAGCCACCAAGAATTGAATCAGGGCATTCCTAGGTGCATTTCATTCATTCATATTACAAGAGTTGCTGAAGGAGTACATAATCAATACTTGATCTTGAATTCCTCCCACTGGTCCCGCCAATGCTCTTCACCTCCTTGATCTTCTTGCAATTCAATATTACATAGTAATCATTGGCATACCAAGGCGAATTTACAAGAACTAAATAAATGAAATTACAACCCAAAATTATTACAACCTTAATAATACATGCCCAAAAATAAATTAAAATAAATTAATTAAATTACAAACCAAAGAAACATAAAAGAAATAAATCCAATCACATTGGTCTTTTATAGTCCATGATCATCCATCATGCATATCACTGTTTAACAATTAAATAAAACATACATACTTAAATTAAATTGAATATCTCATATTCAACTTAAAAATCCAGATTTGAATATGATTCAAATAAATTTAAAAATTCAGATTTGAATCACATTCAAACAAATTTAAAAATTTAGATTTGAATCACATTCAAACAAATTCAAAAATTCAGATTTGAATCACATTCAAACAATCTTAAAAATTCAGATTTGAATCACATTCAAACGACCTTTAAAATTCAGATTTAAATCATATTCAAACAACTTTAAAAATTCAGATTTTAATCACATTCAAACAACTTTTAAAATTCAAATTTGAATCACATTCAAATAACTTTAAAAATTCAGATTTGAATCACATTCAAACAATTTTAAAAATTCAGATTTGAATCAAAATTTAATTGTGTGATTAAATCTCTAATTAAACAATTTAATTAGACATAGGATAAGCTGTTAGATCATACAACAATTTTAAATTAAAAAGCCAAACCTTGCGCACACCATTGGAGACCACAAAGTGTGCGCACCAATGGTGTTGGTCACCAAGCCGCCACCTTTCTTTGCAACCAGCAATGGATCTATCATCTCATGATCATACCACACAATTAAATCATATAATCAACAATCTAAATGGCAAATATAGTGGCTCTGATACCAATTGAAGGAACGGAAGCATGAAAAAACACAAGTTTAGATCATTGAAATTCAAAATTTTTCATCTAATATCACATGCATCATACAAGATTTATTTTTATCTATTTGATTTCAATGATAAACAGTATATTAAAACTCTTTTAATATATTTTGGATCTACATTTACCATTTAAGATTTTAAAATTAATAGATTAATTCATTAGAACCCTAGATTAGATCAAGAACAAGTGCGCTAACCTTTTGATGCACTGTAGTGTGTTTGGCACCTTTGAGATGCGTCTTTAGGACACCAGATGTTGTCCCTCTAGCTTGTCCACACTAAGATCACCTATGGCAGCCCTTGAACAGCTTCTAAAGCTTTTTTTACAAATTAGAAAATCAAGTTTTGCTTTTTGAGAGATTAGAGATGTAAACAGGACACTAGAAACGATTTCTAGTATTTTTAATTCAAGAGATTATTTACTAATCTCTTGGAATTGATGAGAGATGAAGAAGAAGAGAAGGGAGAGCAGCCAAGGGTGGAAGCACAAAGAGATGAATGGTAGCTTATTATGTTTTCTTTTCAGAACAATACTTATATAGCTAGGTCACCATTTAAAACCCTTGCCACATGTCACCTATTGATTAGCTCTAGGTTTAATTGAGCCAATCACATTGTGCCAAGTGTCAAACCTATATTTAATCTTGACCTTGATCATCTTACATGATTAAAAGACATATGGCAAGCTTATATATAGTGCAATGTGTCACCATCTCATGGTGCCACATGTCACCATGTGAAATGACCAAAATACCCCTGTGTCTTAATTTTGAGTTTTCAACCCAAAATAATTATTTCTATTCTTTTAATCAATTTATATCAAATATAAATTAATTAATTAATCTCTATTAATTAATTTCTCATTATTTAAATTCATATTTAAACACTTTAAATATAAATTTAACTTATACTATACATACAATAACTTAGATTTGGTTTCAAGCCAAGCTAGGGACTTTGCAATCTAATTGCAAACCAAACCAATTTATTTAATCAATTAAACTCTTTAATTAATTAATTAAATCATATTTAATTAGGTGATTTCTTGTGTATGTGTGTGACTTACTAGGCTCATCACTAATTGGCAATGAGATATGATATCAACTCTTAATATCATCAGAACTCTTTCTTACCATAAATGATTTCTCTAAATCATTTTATGCACCTCATAGACCATGGTTAACACCTAGCATAACATGTTATGGCCACCTAATTAGTAATAAGGTTTACCTTAAATGAACCAATAATCATATGTTACCATGCACTAAAATCTCTCTGTTACAAAATTCCAATTCGAGTTGGAGTCATGGTTTATGTCAAACCCCAATTGCTATGAATATTATGTTCTCTTTTAATTCCAGTTCTTGATTAAAAAGATTCTCATCAGAAACTCTTTTCTGATTAAATCTATCTGTCCTGCTTAGGAACTTGAAACATTAAGAATAATTAAATGAACATAGGATTTTGTCCCTATTTACTTAGAGGAACATATTCCATCTTGATCAACTCCTACCTCCATATATAACTAGTAGGAGCCAACACATGCCCATATACCCATACACAGTACAAGTATGAAAGCAATATCAAACTCAAACCACCTATATACAAGATAACTGTGCTATCTCAGGTCTAAAGATTATATGCACTGATATGATTTATGACAATATATTGACAAGAGTAAACTTGCATGTGCTTATCATAAATGTCACTGGTTCGACCTACTTATCATATATAAGTGCCTATCGTGTTAGTTATATGGCATGAGACTCATCATTCCATCTTATTTACATCCCATATAAATAACTTGGGAACAAACATGATTACAATCTTTCTGGATAAGTCATGTCTTTATTGTGAAGTATCCTCGATTGTGAACCAATTTATGATATTTTGTGCTAGAAATACTGTCACTCATATTCTTAACAACTTAAGAATAGAATTTCTAACAAAATATCAATGGACCTTTTCTATTACACATAAATATATTATGTAAATGAAAAAGTGAAAATGCCTTTTATTAATAAAAAATATACAAGATACATACTAAATGATATGCTCTAGGGCATACTACTAATAAAAGTGAAGATTTTCCAGCTGCTCAATCAGCCGAATCATCTTATAGACATGATCTCCAACATTCTGTTCCTTAGACATCCTAATGCTGAATAACTGTCTAGATATCTCATACCTAGCATTCCTACTGTGCTCACCATACAACTCTTGTAGGTGAAGGAGGGTCTCACTCGCACTTTGCATGTTCTCATGCTACCTCTGTAACTCATTGCTCATGGAAGCAAGCATGTAACACTTAGCTCTCATATCATGCTTCTTCAACATGTCCAAAGTTTCATATTCCCCTTGAGTGGCCTCTGGAGATGAGGGACCAAGAACATTTAAGTCTAGAACATATCCTATATGTTCAAGGTTCAAGACAAGTTTCAAATTTCTTAGCCAATTAGATAGATTAGGTTCTGTCAACCTATTGCGATCAAGTATGCTTGCAAGAATATTGGATGGTGGTGGTTGTTCTGTGCTCATTATTATCAGAAAATTAACTTCAAAAAATAACCACATTAATTAGTAAATGTATGATGTAATTAACCAAAATGTTTATGGTCTTTTAATCAAATTGGTCCTCCCACTAACTTAGCGAATCCTATACTTTCAAAGTAGAAAATAGAAATCCTTGTTGGATGGATTTTTAGTGGGTGATTAAATTCTTATAATCCTATTGATCATCCTCAGGCACATCCATTATTGGAATTACAATAAACTATAAGTGAGCAGCTCCTTGCCCATCACATCTCATGTGAGGTTCAATCCTTTACCTAGCCCCTAATGCTTAAAATCTCAGGCACATCCATTATTGACTTATCTTGCATTAGTTAAGTTGATCCCATTGATGTAACACCCGACTATAGTGTAGCCGAGCAAGGCGTGCTACGATCGGTGCCAGAGCACCCTAACTTATCTTACTTTATTTTTTTAATAATTTTGAATTCATTTAATTTAATATCAATTATTTTTCGATGGAGAAACCAATGGAGTTTCCCCTATTTTATTGTCATTTTAAGTATTTCAATATTCACCTGTTTGAAATTCAACAATATTTTCAAAATAAAATCATATCCATGCTAATCATAACTATCTTATCAATCATTCTCATAATTTTCTCATATTTCAAATCTCATCCATACATTTCAATTTCATAATCATTTCCATACATTTCCATTCATACTCAATTCATAAGTAAACATTCTCAAATTACATAAGCAAAATTTTCAAATTTCCTTAATTTACATAACTTACAAAATAATTACAAAATTTCATAATTTACATGATATATAAATTAATTACATATGAAAAAGCTAATTTATTAATTTACATCGCATTCCTATTAATTACCTGTTCATAATATACATTACAATACAATATCTAAGCATTTTATACAAAATATAAAATATGATTTATATGAGCCCTATCTACATGCATTGCTGAGAAGGTGACACAGACACTATGTAGAATTGTGAGCGGCCTTATCCAATCTGTGGTCTACTGGGCCCTCTATCCAAATCTTCAGTACCTACGCGTTGCAAAAGCGATGCGCTAAGCATAAAGCTTAGTGGTGCCAATAATACAAGAAAATATAATATGCAAATAAAAATAATAATTTCCTAGTTATTGTGTTCATAAGAAATGAATAATTACTAACTTATTATTTAGTCAAGGGCTAATTATATTTTATGATATTAACTCCTTCATGCATTTTGTTAATCATTTTCTTAATGATTTTGGGATTCTTTGCATTTTATTGTAATCATTCTTGATATTTAATTTCCATATTTTCTTTAATAATCAGTTTAATTACAATTATACTTTTCCATGCCCAAGTAACCTATACAAGTTGACCGGACTGGATAAATGGGTAAACTAGTACTGGGTACTAGGTATCTCGGGCCGTCACACCATCGGTCACAATGTGTCTCCCGGTGTGCAAACAGAATGGCTAATAAGCCATAAAAGCAATAAGGTATAAAGAAAAGTAAAATATCATAATCAGTATAGCCATAGGCTATCACATCACAGAGTGGCAATGAAGCCATACATCATACGCAGTACTGCTATCAAAACCCTATTGGTATGCCAACCTATCCAAACTAATCACATTAGGCCTACTAGGACATTTTGCACTTTTAAGTTTCACAATTTTTGAATTTCAAGTTTGAATGTTACTATTCATTTTATTAGTCAACTAAAATGTTGAATTTTGCATAGACAATAGGTACATTGGTTTTAATACCCCCAACATACCACATTTTGCATTCAAAATTTGTTGGTATTGGTTGCCAATACCATTTCTAAGCTTAATGTTAATTGGACAGAATTTTCAGTTTTCATGCTTTGTTTTTACTGTTTTATTAGTCATTTTTACAGTGGGAATTTGGCAAAATGATAAACATGAAAGTTGTTCCTTATTTTTTCTAGTTGCATTTTCTTTTTTTAATCACTCCATTTGGAGTTTTGTAGCTCAAGTTATAGTCCAAAAACCACAACTAGCCGGATTGAAATTTTTCTGAACTGACCATATCTACAGTGCAGTGAACAGTGAATGAAACTCACTTGTTGGATAGGTTCTGGTCATAATTTGGGTTAGGTTTCTCCATGAAAGTTGTTGGTCTATATCTCAGCTTGTTGCTGGTAAAACTTCAGGCGAATTGGACCATTCTACACTGAGTTATGGCTAAATGACCAAACACTATTCATCTAGTCCTTCTGCAGAAATAGACTGCAGGTCACCCGAATTAGGGCAAGCTTTCGGTCCACTTGGTTTGGTTTTATGGGCATGGTTTCTTCACCAAAGTTGTGCCATTATGTGTTTAATTTCATGTCCAATTGGCCTTGCATCAATTGAACCTCTACAATTCAAGTTATGACTGCCCAAACCTACTGGACTCATGTCTAAGTCTGCAGGTTACCATGGGCAGCCACACCAACTATAATTCCCATTAATCAAACCACCTCATTTCTTGTTTACACATAACCAAATGGTCACTAATTGACCATTAAAACTCACTTTCATCATTACAAGATTAAAGTCTCCATTTCATGCTCAATTCCTAACTCCAATTTCCAATTCATGGCATACACACACCAAACTCATACCAAATCACTTTATCCATCATCTGTACTCATCAATAACATAATTAAGCCACTTAATTTCATCAAAAACCAACAATCCTTAAACTTTCTCATGGCTTCCAAATTTAGAGATTTCATTTACTCAAGTTTTTCTTTTTATTTCACATAATTTCTACTTGATTTAGCATGCTTACAAGATTAAAGAAAGAAAAGAAATTGTTTAGTGCACTAACCTTTTTGAGCTTCACTTAACCTTGACTAAACCTCCCTAATCTCTTCTTCTTTGGCTGCCAATAGCTTTTTCTAGGTGAAAGATCAAATTTTTGTGAAGGGACTTGGCAATCTTGGTGAACAAATGGAAAGGAAATTCAAGCTTTTAAGCTTGAAAATGGTGGAACCTCTTCTCTCTCTCTCTCTCTCAACATTTTTGGCTGCCTAAAGGTTGAAGATGCAGATTGGTTTTTCTATTTTTGGTCTCTTTTATCTCTTTTAATGAGTTTAGCAAATTATGATTGGTGGAGGAAATTTAAATGACATCATATGATGTCATAATTAGTATTTTCTTTCATTTTCTTTTCTTCTCTTCTCTACTCATTTCCAATTTAATTTTTAGCAATATTTATTCATATTTTAGATCATAATAATTATTTGCTTAACTGGACAAGTCGGCCAAAAATCATCTCTGAAGACGAAATGACCAAAATGCCCTCCGTTTGGCTTAACGGGCTAAAATTGTATGTACCGAGTAAAAATTTTTTCTAAGCATTTTCTTGGCATTCTAATGCCATAAGAACATCAATGACCCTTCTTTGGAGTCTCAAAAATTATTTTATCATTTTTCCCCCAGGTCTAGGGCTCCTAGTTGCGAGAACCGCAACTTCTCACTCGGTTACCCATCGTTAGGGCACCAGCTCATTTAACTTAGTTGTATTTTATTTCTAAAATTTTTCCTAAATTTTTCTTATTAATATTTGAGTTAATTATGGTTCCTCACTTTAGTTTAAATATTTTTCTGGACGTTCTAGCTGTCCAGACGACACTGGTCACCTGAACAGTAGACTGTACGGACTAGCTAAAATGAAGATGTTACAACTCTTCCCCTCTAATAAAAATTTCGTCCTCGAAATTTACCTGACTTAAGTAATCATGGAGTTGCTACCTCCTTGTCTCTTCACTTCCTTGTATCACCTCATCAGTGTCTGAGTTTGGCTCTTCCTGAGACAGTTGTGGTGCCACCCTGACTTCGGGCCTTTCAACTGTCTCAGAAACAATCTTCTGTGATATGTCAGCCATTTCTGCTCTACCTGATCCTTTACCCCTTTGAACTGTAGGGGAAGGTCTATCAACTTGTACTGGAGCTATTAAACTACTCCTCTGAGGGCAATCTCTTATGAAATGATCCATAGCCCCACACTTAAAACACTCTCCAGTTAACAGCCGACACTCCCCTCTATGTCTCCTACCACAATGCATACATTCAGGCACTAGGGCTTATCCCCTTGTTATTGTGCCCGGGGAGCTAGCTATAGATATTCCAATCTGGCCTCTATGGCCCTATGTCTGATCTTGTGAACCAGAACCCTTAAACTTCTTACTGTCAGTCGGTATACTTGACTGCCCTGGTCCAAATTCCCTCTTACGCTGCCTATCTTTCCTATTTTGTTCACTTACCCTGACCCTTTCCACTTTTGATGCAGCATCTACTAGCTTAGCAAAATCCATGATCTCCAATGCTATGATCATGACTTTGATGTTGTCATTGAGTCCTTCTTCAAACCTTCTGCACCTCTCTGGCTCTGTAGGGACTATCTCCCTCCCATATCTGCTCAGTCTGACAAACTCACGCTCATACTCAACCACTGACAATTGCCTCTGTCTCAAACTGATAAATTCTCTTCTTCGCTCTTCTAAATACACTTTGCTCACATATTTCTTCCTGAACTCTGTGAGGAAGAATTCCTAGGTGATCTGTTCAGGTTGCACCTCACTGGTTACTGTGTCCCACCACTGATATGCATCATCCTGAAGTAGGGACACAGCACCCTCCAGGTTTTGCTCGGGGGTGCAGTTCAGCTATTTCAGCACTATGATGGTTCTATCCAACTAGTTTTCTGCGGCCATGGGATCATCCTCCTCTTTCCAAAGAAGTCTACAGCCCCATGCTTTCTCAATTTCTCCAGATGGGACTTCTGTGGTGCTGGTGGAGGTTGTGGCTGTGGTTGTGGTGGTGGAATTGCCCCCATCATTTGTCGATAGAATTCAGTCATTTGCTGAAATATTGCAAACTGAGGTTGGGCAGGTGCCTCAACTGCTGGTGGAGCAGATTCTCCCCTGCCCCCGGACTCAGCCCTTGGTGGAGCACGACTCTCCACCTCTTCATCAACAACTCTTTGCAAAGCAAGATCGATATCCTATTCAAAATAAGAAAACAAATAGATCTGCATCAGTGTCACCTCAACACTTACAAATGCAATGCAATGGTATGCACTCTATCTAGGCCCAGAAACTCCTAAACCGATGCTCTGATACCAATAAATGTAACACCCTATACCCGACTACAGTGTAGCCGAGCAAGGCGTGCTGCAATCGATGCCGGAGCACCCTAACTTATCTTACTTTATTTTTTTAATAATTTTGAATTCATTTAATTTAATATCCATTATTTTTCGACGGAGAAACCAGCGGAGTTTCCCCTATTTTATTATCTTTTGGCATATTTTAATATTCACCTGTTTGAAATTCAACAATATTTTCAAAATAAAATCTTATCTATGCTAATCATAACTATCTCATCAATCATTCTCATAATTTTCTCATATTTAAAATCTCATCCATACATTTCAATTTTATAATCATTTCCATACATTTCCATTCATACTCAATTCATATGTAAACATTCTCAAATTACATAAGCAAAATTTTCAAATTTCTTTAATTTACATAACTTACAAAATAATTACAAAATTTCATAATTTACATGATATATAAATTAATTACATATGAAAAAGCTAATTTATTAATTTACATCGCATTCCTATTAATTACTTATTCATAATATACATTACAATACAATATCTAAGCATTTTATACAAAATATAAAATATGATTTATATGGGCCCTATCTACATGCATTGCTGAGAAGGTGACACGGACACTATGTAGAACTGTGAGCGGCCTTATCCAATCTGTGGTCTACTGGGCTGTCTGTCCAAATCTTCAGTACCTACATGTTGCAAAAGTGACGCGCTAAGCATAAAGCTTAGTGGTGCCAATAATACAAGAAAATATAATATGCAAATAAAAATAATAATTTCCTAGTTATTATGTTCATAAGAAATGAATAATTACTAACCTATTGTTTAGTCGAGGACTAATTACATTTTATAATATTAACTTCTTCATGCATTTTGTTAATCATTTTCTTAATGATTTTGAGCTTCTTTGTATTTTATTGTAATTATTATTCTTTATATTTAATTTCCATATTTTCTTTAATAATCAGTTCAATTACAGTTATACTTTTCCATGCCCAAGTAACCTATACAAGTTGACCGGACTGGCTAAATAGGTAAACTAGCACTGGGTACCAGGTACTTCGGGCCGTCATACCATCGGTCACAATGTGTCTCCCGGTGTGCAAACAGAATGGCTAATAAGCCATAAAAGCAATAAGGTATAAAGCCAAGTAAAACATCATAATCAGTATAGCCATAGGTTATCACATCACATAATGGCAATGAAGCCATAAATCATACGCAGTACTGCTATCAAAACCCTATTGGCATGCCAACCTATCCAAACCAATCACATTAGGCTTACTAGGGCATTTTCCACTTTTAAGTTTCATAATTTTTGAATTTCAAGTTTGAATGTTACTATTCATTTCATTAGTCAACTAAAATATTGACTTTTGCATAGACAGTAGGTACATTGGTTTTAATACTCCCAACATACCACATTTTGCATTCAAAATTTATTGGTATTGGTTGCCAATACCATTTTTAAGCTTAATGTTAATTAGACAGAATTTTTAGTTTTCATGCTTTTTTTTTACTGTTCCATTAGTCATTTTTGTAGTGGAAATTTAATAAAATGATCAACATGAAAGTTGTTCCTTATTTTGTCTAATTGCATTTCCTTTTTTGAATCACTCCATTTGGAGTTTTTTAGCTCAAGTTATAGTCCAAAACCACAACTTGCCATATTGAAATTTTTCTAGACTGACCATATCTATAGTGCAGTGAACAGTGACTAAAACTCACTTTTTGGATAGGTTCTGGTCATAATTTGGGTTAGGTTTCTTCATGAAAGTTGTTGGTCTATATCTCGGCTTGTTGCTGGTAAAATTTCAGGTCAATTGGACCATTCTACACTAAGTTATGGCTAAATGACCAAATATTGTTCATTTGGTCATTCTGCAGAAATAGACTACAGGTCACCCAGATTAAGGCAAGCTTTCGGTCCACTTGGTTTGGTTTTGTGGGCATAGTTTCTTCACCAAAGTTGTGCCACTATGTGTCTAATTTCATGTCCAATTGGCCTTGCACCAATTAAACCTCTACAATTCAAGTTATGACTGCCCAAACCTGCTGGACTCATGTCCAATTCTGTAGGTCACCATGGGCAGCCACACCAACTGCAATTCCCACTAATCAAACCACCTCATTTCTTGTTTACACATAACCAAATGGTCACTAATTGACCATTAAAACTCACTTTCATCATTACATGATCAAAGTCTCCATTTCATGCTGAAACCTTAACTCCAATTTCCAATTCATGGCATACACACACCAAACTCATACCAAATCACTTTATCCATCATCTATACTCATCAATAACATAATTAAGCCACTTAATTTCATCAAAAACCAATAATCCTTAAACTTTCTCATGGCTGCCAAATTTAGAGATTTCATTTACTCAAGTTTTTCTTTTAATTTCACATAATTTCTACTTGATTTAGCATGCTTACAAGATTAAAGAAAGAAAATAAATTGTTTAGTGCACTAACCTTTTTGAGCTTTACTTAACCTTGATTAAACCTCCCTAATCTCTTCTTCTTTGGCTGCCAATAGCTTTTGCTAGGTGAAAGATCAAATTTTTATGAAGACACTAGGCAATTTTGGTGAACAAATGGAGAGGAAATTCAAGCTTTTAAGCTTGAAAATGGTGGAACCTCTTCTCTCTCTCTCTCTCTCTCTCAACGTTTTTGGCTGCTCAAAGGTTGAAGATACAGATTGGTTTTTCAAATTTTGGTCTCTTTTATCTCTTTTAATGAGTTTAACAAATTGTGATTGGTGGAGGAAATTTAAATGACATCATACGATGTCATAATTAGTATTTTCTTTCATTTTCTTTTCTTCTCTTCTCTACTCATTTCCAATTTAATTTTTAGCAATATTTATTTATATTTTAGATCATAATAATTATTTGCTTAACTGGACAAGTAGGCCAAAAATCATCTCTGAAGACGAAATGACCAAAATGCCCCCCGTTTGGCTTAACGGGCCAAAATTGTCTGTACCGATTGAAAAATTTTTCTAAGCATTTTCTTGACATTCTAATGCCATAAAAACCTCAATAACCCTTCTCTGGAGTCCCAAAAATTATTTTATAATTTTTCCTCTGGGTCTAGGGCTCCTAGTTGCAAGAATCGCAACTTCTCACTAGGTTACCCATCGTTATATTCCTCACTTTAGTTTCAATATTTTTCCGGATGTTCTAACTATCCGGACCGACACTGGTCACCGGAACAGTAGACTGTACGGACTAGCTAAAGTGAGGATGTTACAATTGAACCAATAAACATGCAAATAATTTTAATATCCTCGGGCACATCCATTATTAGCCACCAAACCATTTATATATTTATAACATCTCATGCTTAATAATTATTCTTAAGAATATCTCTTAAATTAATTGCATCATATGTAACTATTTAAATTTTCTTAAAATAATTGCCCTAATGGAGGGCCCATGTTATAATTACTTTAATTATAGCATATCCAACTTAATCATTTGTTTGAAAGATTTTGTGGTCGTCATAATTACTATTATGGTCTCACTTTGCACATTATCCATTTAGCATGCATATATCATATACTTGCATACATTCCCATACATCTCATGCATTCATGGATAAACAGTAAATATGGTATGATAATGGACTTTTTTAAGGGATTCAATTCTGAGCCACCAACAATTGAATCAGGGCATTCCTAGGTGCATTTCATTCATTCATATTATAAGAGTTACTAAAGGAGTACATAATCAACACTTGATCTTGAATTCCTCCCACTAGTCCCGCCAATGCTCTTGACCTCCTTGATCTTCTTGCAATCCAATTACATAGTAATCCTTGGCATACCAATGCAAATTTGCAAGAACTAAATAAATGAAATTACAACCTTTATAATACATGCCAAAATAAAATTTAATAAATTAATTAATTTACAACTCAAAGAAACATAAAAGAAATAAATCCAATCACATTGGTCTTTTATAGTCCATGATCATCCATCATGTATATCACTGTTTAACAATTAAATAAAATATACATACTTAAATTAAATTGAATATCTCATATTCAACTTAAAAATCCAGATTTGAATATGATTCAAACAAATTTAAAAATTCAGATTTGAATCACATTCAAACAAATTTAAAAATTTAGATTTGAATCACATTCAAACAACTTTTAAAATTCAGATTTGAATCACATTCAAACAAATTTAAAAATTCAGATTTGAATCACATTCAAACAACTTTTAAAATTCAGATTTGAATCACATTAAAACAACTTTTAAAATTCAGATTTGAATCATATTCAAACAACTTTAAAAATTCAGATTTGAATCATATTCAAATAACTTTAAAAATTCAGATCTGAATCAAAATTTAATTGTGTGATTAAAATGCCTAATTAAACGATTAGAAAAATTTTTAGCATAAAATGCCAAGAAAAGGCTTAGAAAATTTTTTTGATCGGTACAGACAATTTTGGCTCAATAAGCCAAACGGAGGGCATTTTGGTCATTTCGTCTTCAGAGATGATTTTTGACCGACTTGTCCAGTTAAGTAAATAATTATTATGACATAAAATGTGAATAAATATTGCTAAAAATTTAATTAAAAATAAGTAGAAAAGAAAAGAAAAGAAAAATGAAATAAAAGTCATATTTATGACATAAGCATGATGCAACTAAAATCTCCACCAATTCACAAATTAATAAATTAACTAAAGGGATAAAAATGAAACAAAAAATGAGATAAAAACAAAAAAAAAGTCAGCACCCTCATCTTCTTCTCAAACAGTCGCACCAAAAAGAGAGAGAAACCACCATTGATGCTCTTCCATGAGCTTATCAAACCTTGATTTTCTACCATAAAATCACATACTCTCTTTACTAAATTTGATTCTCACTGAAGGAGTGAAAGCATGAAAAACACAAGTTTAGATCATTGAATTCAAAAAATTTTTCATCTAGGGTCACACGCATCATGTAAGATTCATTTTTATGAATTTGATTTTAATGATAAATAGCATATTAAAACTCTTTTAATATATTTTTTGGATCTACATTTGCCATTTTAGATTTTGTAATTAACAGATTAATTCATTAGAACCTTAGATTAGATCAAGAACAAGTGCACTAACCTTTTTGATGCACTGCAGTGTGTTTAGCACCTTTAGGATGTGCCTAGGACACCAGGTGTTGTCCCTCTAGCTTGTCCACATCAAGATCACCAATGGCAGCCCCTTGAATAGCTTCTAAAGCTTTTCCAATCAATTAGAAAATCAAGTTTTTCCTTTTAAGAGATTACAGATGTAAACAGGACACTAGAAACGATTTCTAGTATTTGAATTTCAATAGATTGTTGGCTAATCTTTTTGAATTGATGAGAGATGAAGAAAAAGAGAGGGAGAGGCAGCCAAGGGTGGCGGCACCAAGAGAATATAGCAGCTTGTGTTTTTATTCTTTCATCCTTACACTTATATAGCTAGGTCACCACTTAAAATCCTTGCCACATGTCACCTTCTGATTAGCTCTAAGTTTAATTGACCCAATCACATTGTGCCAAGTGTCAAATGTCACACCTTACCCCTCTATAAGGCATAACATGATCCCGTAGAATACTTAATGAACTACTGAACTTCACCTACTGATAACTCATTAAGTACCCTACAAGGGATTTTAAAACAATTTTCTTACATTTTGGAAGTGGTGAGCATTTTGGTAGGAATTAAAAACCATTTATTCAAAGTTTAAATACTAGTAAAAATTTTTGTCCATTTTAATTTTGCCGCAAATTTTATAAAAATTTTGACAGAGTTCCGTTTTTAATTAGAGAAAACAGTTCTTCAAATACCTGAGAAAAACACTTCTAAAAATTTTTCACAACTCCCAACCTCCAATAAACCTCAAATCAACTCAATTCAATTCACTTCAAAATAATTCCACAATCCAATCAAAATTTATCATCACAAAATATTTAATAACTTCATTCACAAGGCAAAAAGTATGAAATTCACAAGTATAAATATTAATTTACAGAAGGAAATCCAAAAATAATATTATTATAATTTATTTTACAACTGCTCAACTTTACATTGATACATACAATATTTCTATATTTACATCAAAATTAACTACAAGGGTATAAAATAATACCCGTACAAAAAGACCCGTGTAGTTCTCAATTCAATAGCAGCTCACTCTGCTGCTTTCTCCTTACTCTTATCTGCGACAGCAAAATAAGCTATCGCTGAGTATAAAAATACTCAGTGGTGCACAATAAAAATTTGAAATGCAATACATAAATCATTCATTATCAAAACACAGTTTAAATATTTCTCAATCACATTTCGCAAACTATCAGAGCTCATAATAACACAATTTAGTCAAATAATTTAAGAAATACAGTGGTGCCAATTCATACACAACTTAAGCCATGACACAAAATTTTCGATCAATGCCGTGTTGTACACCACGACAAAGCAATCTACAACCTCACTAATCGAAATCAATGAGGGCGGTGGCTAGCTAGCTAATGAGTACTCATCCGATCTCAACCTCAACTGGCAAGCCAGAGAGGGAGGAAAATGAACGATCTCAACCCCATAAATGGAGGAGGAATAATGTAATACTGTCATGCTAAGTGTGAACACAAAATCAATTCAAAACAATTTATTCAAATAATTTATGAGACATCTGGTCAATTTTCAAAGTCATATTCACAATCATAAATAGCAACACAATTCATAATTAACTCAAAAAAAATCAAATTTTCAAGAATCATATATTTAAACAAAAATTACTATGCACAGACCTGACGTGAGTCGCCTCTAGGCCTTGACTCAGTCTCTCAGAGCTTTCAAGCCTTTTTCAGCTGAAACACACAGTTTTACAGTGTTTCAGTACCATAACTTAGCATAATTCCAAAATAAATTTAACTTCACTTTTTCCTAGCTTTAATTTGTGTTTTGGGTTACTATTCACTATACTATTCCGGTCAAATTGTTGACTTTTTAAGGCTTGATAGGTATGGGAACTCCAACTTCACCCACATACCACATTTTGGTCATTAAATTTGTTAGTTTTGTTCATTTTCTCAAAGCTTAAGTCCTTTAGGCAAAATTGCCAAATTTTCAGTTTTGGTGTCCCTAGTTGCACTGTTTCATAGGTAATTTTACTGTTGGAATTTGGCAAAACTTCCTTCATAGAAAATGTTCCTTATTGTATTTAGTTTATTCTCATTTTTGAATCACCCCAATTGGAGTTTTGTACCTCAAGTTATGGCCTTTTGAACCATGGCTGCCGGATTGGAAACAACCCAGATTTTCTGGGCAATTTTGGTGTTGGCAGTTTTGGGTTGCCAACTTGGGGTGGCCAAATGACTTGGTTTCTGGCAGAATTTGGGTTTGTGTTCTTTATAAAAGTTTTAGGTCTATATCTCATCTAACCACTGGTAAAATTTCAGGTCATTTTGACTCGCCTAGATCGAGTTATGACTAAATGAGAAAACACTGTTCATTTGGTCAGTTTGTACAGGGCAGCCTGCACTTATCCAACTTTGGTCAATTTGTTCACTAGGTTTTGGTCACTTTTTGGGCATGGTTCCTAAATGAAAATTGTGTCATTTTATGTCTATTTTCATCCCCAACTGGTTCCATATCAATTGGACTTGTAAAATTTCATTTTTGGTCCTTCAAAGTTGACTTGGTCATGCTGCCAGCAGCTTGACCACACTCCCTCCGAATTTAGCTTTAATTCCAATCATTCCAACACAACTCATTTGGTCATAAATGACCATTTTTCACTTCACAATAGGTCAAAGACACCATTTACTCATTTCTTACATTTTTTGCTCATAAACCTTAAGTCCCAAAACCCTAACTTACTAAATTGTTGTATTTAACTACATTTAATGTTTTTAACTATAATCACTAAGTTAATTGGGTTTATATACTCATTCAAATCCATCAAACTATGCAAATCATACTCCCCTTCAAGCTGGCCAAAATTTCAGTAATGGTCCCTCACAATTTTTTTCTTTTCATTTTAAGCATATTACAAGCTAATTCAAACTAAAAACACAACAATCAAATCTCAAACTTTCAAATTGATATACTTACCTCAACTTTAATACCAAATCTTCAATTTTTCTACTCCTTTCTTTTTTCTTTCTTGTTAAATTTCTTTCTCAAGAGAAGGGATTAAGGTTTTATGAAGTGATTATGGAAAAAGTTGGGATTTGGTAAGGGTTTCAAAGCTTGAAGACAAGCTTTGATGGAAGAATTTCCATGGAGAATAAGGGAGAGAGTGAGGTGGTTAGTTTGGGTAAGGAAGATGGATTTAATTTTCTTTTCTTTTCTTTTCTTTTATCTATTTTAACTTATGGATGACCCCAAAATCCCATTTAATTTAATTTATTAATTATTACTTTTATGACATCATGCATGATGTCATGCATGATGTCATCTCCCTACACTTTTTCTTTTTCTCTTTTTTTTTATTTATTTTTCTATTAGTTCTTTAATTTAATTCCTGACTCCAAAATTTTCTTTTCTCCAATTTTATTTGACAGTTAGGTCAGGAGTCAACTCTCAGGGTCAATTGACCAAATTGCCCCTCGCCAGTTCATCCCGATTTGTAAATAATTCAATATTTCTTTCGGCTCCCTAACCTAATTATTTGACTGACTTAACAATCCTTTTTTGTGATTTTCTCTTTTCCACTGTGTTCATAAGGGTCCTAAGGACCGCAGCGCCACATTTTACGGTTCGAAATTTGAGTTTAAAATGACTTCGCAGTCATTCCCGAGAAGATCACCCATCGCTGTGACTCTCGGCTCATTTAACCTCTTATGTTCTGTTTTTCTTATTTATACTTAACTAATTGAACATTACTAATTATTTTTTTTTATGGCTTCTCTAATTGATTTAAGTGTGGTTCTAATCCCCTTAATTATCTGGATCGACTCCGATCACCGGAACAGTAAAATATACCAGGCTATACCAACAGGGGTGTTACAATTCTCCTCCTCTTAAAATAAATTTCGTCTCGAAATTTTACCTGGTATCAATCTCTAAACAGCTGTGGGTGCTGTCTCCTCATGTCCTCCTCTCGTTCCCAAGTAGCTTCTTGGCCCGAATGATGGTTCCACAACACTTTTACCACTGGTATCTGCTTGTTCCGTAGCTGCTTCACCTCATAAGCCAGAATCTTTATGGGTTCTTCTTCATATGTGAGTTCTGGATTCACTTCAATTTTCTCTACTGGTAGTACATGAGATGGGTCTGATTGATACCTCCTCAACATAGACACATGGAAGATATTATGTATCTTCTCCAACTCTTGAGGTAGTGCCAACTGATATGCCAAAGGACCAACTCTTTCCAGAACCTCATATGGCCTAATGAAACGAGGACTCAGTTTCCCCTTTTTGCCGAATCTCATAATTCTCTTCAAAGGAGAAACTTTGAGGAAAACTTTCTCACCCACTGCATACTCAATATCCCTTCTTTTCAAATCAATATAGGACTTCTGACGGTCTGATGCAGTTTTAAGTCAATCTCTGATCACCCTAATTTTCTCTTCAGTCTGTTGAACAATTTCGGGTCCAATCATTTTTCTTTCACCCACGTCATCCCAACACAATGGGGTTCTACATTTTTTGCCATACAAAGCTTCATATGGAGGCATCCCAACACTTGATTGGTAGCTGTTGTTATAAGCAAACTCAATCAAAGGCAAGTTGGTATCCCAACTGCCCTCAAACTCAATCACACAAGCCCGTAGCATATCCTCCAAGATCTGAATTACCCTCTCAGACTGGCCATCTGTTTATGGGTGGAATGCCGTACTGAAGTTCAATCTAGTTCCTAGGGCTCTCTGAAGACTATCCCAGAATCTAGAAGTGAACCTAGGATCTCTGTCTGATACAATGGATATTGGCACTCCATGCAGTCTCACAATCTCATCGATGTACAACCTGGCTAATCTGTCTAGACTGTAGTCCATTCGGATTGGCAAAAAATGAGCAGACTTAGTCAGTCTATCGACAATGACCCATACTGCATCATGACTCTTTTGTGTCTTTGGAAGTCCCATCACAAAGTCCATAGTTATTCTTTCCCATTTCCATTCTGGCACTGGCAGTGGATGTAACAACCCAGTGGGTACTTGATGCTCTGCCTTTACTTGCTGACAAGTTAAGCATTTGGATACAAACTCTGCCACATCTCTTTTCATACCCATCCACCAGTAATGCTCCTTTAACCCTCTATACATTTTTGTACCACCAGGGTGCATGGCAAAGGGAGAGTCATGTGCTTCCTTCAAAATGATCTTTCTCAAATCAACATCATTAGGAACACATATTCTGCCCTGATATAGCAATAGACCGTCATCTCTAATTGAGAATTCTGGTTTTTTGCCCTGCTGGACTTCTTCCAACAGCTTCTGATACCTTTCATCATTCTGAGCAGCCATTCTGATCTAATCAATCAACACTGGCTGTACATGCCATGCAACTGCTGTCTGCCCATCATTATTAATCTCTAAGCTAGCATGCAGTGATCTTAACTCATGCACCAAAGACAAAGGACTAACCTGTAGACTTACCATAGTCTTACGACTTAAGGCGTCAGCCACAACATTAGCTTTCCCTAGCTGATAGTCTATCAGAAAATCATAGTCTTTTATCAACTCTAACCATCTCCTCTGTCTTAAATTCAACTCTTTCTGGGTGCTCAAATACTTTAAACTCTTATGATCTGTGTAGATGTAACATTTCTCCCCATACAAATAGTGCCTCCAAATCTTAAGAGCAAACACAATGGCTGCAAGCTCCAAGTCATGTGTCGGATAATTCCTCTCATGCGGTTTCAGCTGGCGTGATGTATAGGCAATGACATTTCGATATTGCATCAACACACAACCTAACCCATTGTAAGAAGCATCGCTGTAAACTGCATATTCTTTACCCGGTGTAGGTAAAGTCAGGACTGAAGCCTCTGTCAAACATCTTTTCAATTCATCAAAACTTTACTGGCATTTGTCCGTCCATTGAAATTTCACATCTTTTCTAAGCAACTTGGTCAATGGAGATGCCAACATGGAGAATCCCTTCACAAATCGACTGTAGTATCCAGCTAAACCCAGAAAACTACGAATCTCTGTGACATTTTTGGGTGGCTTCCAATTAAGGACAGCTTCAATCTTGCTAGGATCTTCCTTAATACCCTCTGCTGATACTATGTGCCCCAAAAAGGATATCTCCTTCAGCCAAAATTCACATTTCGACAATTTGGCGTATAGCTGTTTCTCCCTCAAAGTCTGCAATACAATCCGCAGATGTCTATCATGCTCTTTTGCATTCCTCGAATAGACCAATATATCATCAATAAATACCACAACAAACTGATCGAGGTACGATCTGAAGATAGTGTTCATTGTCACA
The DNA here is from genome assembly GCF_030052815.1 of Hevea brasiliensis. Lineage (NCBI taxonomy): Eukaryota > Viridiplantae > Streptophyta > Magnoliopsida > Malpighiales > Euphorbiaceae > Hevea > Hevea brasiliensis. The sequence continues at coordinate 42,285,578 of NC_079506.1, read as the reverse complement.
CCCTACCCCTCTGTAAGGCATAACATGATCCCGTAGTATACCTAATGAATTACCAACTCCGTCTACTGATAACCCATTAAATACACTACAAGGGATTTTCAAAACTTTTCTTACTTCTTTTACAGTGGTGAGCACTATTTACAGGTGTTAAAACCTTTTTGAACTGAAGTGATAGAATTGACACATTTGAATTATTTGGAATTTCTGTAAAAATTTTTACAGAGTGCCATCTGTATTTTGGATAAAACAGTTCTTCAGAAAACCTGTAAAAAAGCACTTCAATATGTATTTGCAAATCTCAACTCCAACATATTTCTCAACACAACATATTTCTCAACTCAAATCCACAGTGATTTTTTTTCAAGACTGAGATACAAGAAATATAATACAAAACTATCCAAGTAAATGAAATCTCAAATTTACATTTACAATAATTTACATTTAATTACATACCAAAATGTTTTCAAGAGTTTTTATACAACTGCTCAAATAATTTACATACATATTATTACATGCATACATCAAAACCTATGTACATGGGTATACCTATGATATACCTGGAGCTGATCTGAATATATCTTCAAGGAAATTTACTTACTGCTCTATTGTCTTCTTACATGATAAAGCATACAAAGCTATCGCTGAGTGGTGAACTCAGTGGTGCACAACTATAATTTAAAACATAGTACAATATACATTGACAAAATTTACAGTAAATAAATTGGGAATCTGAATACTCATCAAATTTCAAAACTCAAAATATTCGTTGCCAATAATGTAATTCATTTGTATAAATGACTTTGATCACAAAATTCAATTTATCAAATCATGACTAACCATTTAAGTAATTCCAACAAAATCAATTATACATAAACCATAATTGAAATCACAATTTCTTACCATTCAAAAGCCATTCCGTATCTCAAAAATCAATCTTTATCTCACTAATATGCAAGACTAATCCGAAAGGGCCATATTCGATGTGATCCTAACTCCCTATGGTCGGGGAGGTCAAATCAGATTCTAACTCCCTATGGTCGGGGAGGTCGAATCATCGTGCACAGTACCATCACAATAATGAATCTTCCGCAAGGGCCATAACGATAAAATAAACTTAGATCTAACCTCAAATCAGAGGAAAATCTAAGCCTGTGCACGTACCATGGTAATCAAAACACAACTAACTCCATTGTCTTCTCAACAAATGAGAGAGACGGGTAATAACCTAGTCAAGCATCTATAGTGAGATATAAAACAATATTACAATCCATTTAGTGAGCATAAATCACAATATAATTCGATTCAAAGTCAATTCTAATATCCAATAATTTTTATGCTCATCACAATTCAAACCATAAATTTGCATTTTTCCATGAAAATTACCATCACAATTCAAAACATGTTCTATCACAATTTCCCAAAATATAATTTGTTCAATCCATAACAATGCTTAATACTTGTGGAAATACCATTTCACAAAGCTGAATTCATACATACTCTAACAATTTTCAATAATCATTGAATTAAATCCAATGCTTGTTAAACATAATACATAAGAAAAATATGTCATTTAATCATATGAAATATTCAATACAAAATCAGTTAAAAACTAGTTGTGCACAAACACAATTTAAAACAATAACATACAATTAATCATATGAAATATTATTCAGAGCAAAATCAGTTAAAAACTAGTTGTGCACAAACACAATTTAAAACAATAACATACAATTAATCATATGAAATATTATTCAGAGCAAAATCAGTTGAAAACTAGTTGTGCACAAACCTTTGATAATTGTCTCCTAGTCTGGACTCAGTGTTTCCTTCCCTTTTCCTGAGTCTTTGGTAACTAAGAAACACAATTTGAAGTGTTTCAGTACTAAATTAAACTGTCTCTAATGATAATGTTCGATAAGTAATTCACTGAAGGCTATTATTTGCTCAATTACCTAATATACCGACCCTCGATGCGTTTAAGGTAAATTAGGTTTTCGTGTCCTTAATATGTCACATTCAATAGGGTTTTAGGGTTGGTACGTTTTACCAAACTCATTTCCTTGTTTAGTGCATTTTCTTGCAATTTGCTGGATTCCGGGATACTAGTTTGACCTAACCGGACGACCTAGTTCCCTCAGTTTTCGGGTTTTGGTCAAAACTACAAACTTGTAGATCTATGTCTTATTGCACGCGGGGCAAAATTTTAGGTCAATCCGAGTTAAGTAGACCAAGTTATGGTCATTATACTATTGCTGGTCAATTGATATCAAATTAGGTCAATTTTAGGTCAATTTGGTCAACTTTGGTTCGGCCAGTTTTTGGACCCGAACTTGTGCAAGCTTTTTGACTTGCTTATGGTCATTTCTGGGTTTTTGTGTCTTCATAAGACTTGTAGGTATGGGTCTTAACTATTCATGGTTAAAATTTCAGGTCAATTGGACCTGTTTTGAGTGAGTTATGGCCTAAACACTAACTGCTGCCCAATTGGTCAGTTTTTAGGTCTTAATTGCACTTAATCCGAATTGGTCATTTTTCATATCACCTTGCAAGCAGAATTTTGGTATGCTTTCTCAATGAAAGTTGGCACATTTTGTGCCTAGTTCCACCTCCAATTGGTCTCATACTAATTGAGGTTACATATTTAAACTTATTGGCTAAAATGTACACTGCCCTTAGTTACCTTGCTTAAACACACATCAATCACACACTTACCTTGCAATATGTTTACTTCCCTACCAAATCTGTTTTGGTACATTACCAAAAACATATTCCACTTTGCATTAACATCACTTTGGGCAGATTACAATTATCCTCAACACACCAAATATAATTCTAATTTCCAATGTCCAAATACAATTACACATACACATAAACATTACTAGTTTTTACATACACTTTACACAACAATTTCATATTCATATCCATCTATCCTTAATGCTACAATTCTGCCTATATCTTCATGAACACATACACTTATCCAAGAGTTCCAAGGCTGCCGAAAATCTTCCTCAATACCAAGTTTTCCACAATTCATCAATTTTCCATCCAAGTGCAAAAATCACCATATATATATATGAAGTAATTTACTAGGATATTAAATCACCATAACCAACATAATTCTCATCAATTATATGTACAAATACTTAATCAATACATGAATACATGGCTGCCCAAAAATGGATATCTCAATAACTCTTCAAACTTAAAAATTTCCTTCACAAAACCAACACCCATAACATGTACACAAAGTTTAACAAAGAAATCTTCAAAAATGTAAACTTACCTCATATGTGTGACCCTTGCTGCCCTTGACAACTCCACTATTTCCTCTCCTAATGGCTGCCCAAGGATTGTTCTTGATGTGAGGATAAACTTTCATGAAGGGACTTGTTGGATTTATGGCATGAAAGTGAAGATTGGAGTTCATGCATGGAGCTTGGAAGCTTTGGCCATGGAGTTCTTCTTGGACACGGCTGAATTTTTGAGGTTGAAGAAGGAAATGAATCTGCTGTCCAAATGCAGATTAAGTGGTCCACTTTAGGTGTGAGTGGAGCACTAAGTGGAAAGATAATGTTAATTTATTCAAAAGTTTCAATTTCCCACATTTAACTCCCCATTTTTGCTATTTACATTAGGTACCCCTAAATTAATTTTTCATTATATTTTTCAAGTGTAATATTATTTATTTTTGATGGACATTTAGGTCAAAAGACAATTCGGGATGTCAAATGACCATAATGCCCCTGTTCGGGTTGCATTCCCGATTTTTCAGAATAATCGGTTTTGTCTGTTTTTCGATTTCTCACTTTTCTTTGTACTAATTATTTAATTTTTCTTTGATATTTCTAATGATATTTATACTTCAATAAGAGTCTATTTAAGTCCTAAAAATATTTTCCAGGGTTCCCCGCAGTCCAGGGCTAGTCAACGGTTCACGCCGTGACTTCCCGGTGCGGTCACCCATCGCTAGGGTTCCCGGCTCGCTTAACTTGGTTACATTTCTTTGCTATTATTTTTCCTTTGTTTTTCTTGTATTTTCTTTTCTTGTATTTCATTATTTTATGTCTCCTCACTCATATTGAAGTGTAGTTCTAGGCATCCTAGCTGTCCGGGCAACACTGGTCACCGGAACAGTAGAACGCACTACCGAACATAGGGGTGTTACATTCATCATATCCATAAAAGCAGCCGGAGCATTAGTTAACCCGAATGGCATGACCAAGAACTCATAATGGCCATAGCGGGTTCTGAAGGCAGTTTTAGGAATACTCTGCTCTTGTACTCTTAACTGATAATAACCTGATCTCAGGTCAATTTTGGAGCACACAGTTGCACCTCTCAACTGATCAAATAAGTCATCAATGCGAGGCAATGGGTATCTGTTCTTTATTGTCACCTTATTTAACTGCCGATAGTCAATGCATAACTGAAGGGTGCCATCTTTCTTTTTTACAAACAACACTGGTGCTCCCCAAGGTGACATACTAGGGCGGATAAAGCCCTTGTTAAGTAATTCTTGCAATTGCACTTTCAACTCCTTTAATTCTGCAGGTGCCATTCTGTATGGGATTATGGAGATTGGTTCCACACCAGGCGTAACATCAATTTCAAACTGCACTTCTCTTTCTAGAGGTAATCCTAGCAATTCATCAGGAAACACATCCGGAAAGTCACATACAGTAGAAATGTCCCTCAGTGCTGGACTCCTCACTTGGGTGTTTATCACATGTGCCAAGTACGCCTCACACCTTTTCCTAATCATTTTTTTTGGCTAATGCAGCTGAAATGATGTTTCAAGGCAATAACTGCCTCTCCCCGTGTATTACTACATCACCATACTGAGGAAGACCAAAAGTGACTGTCTTCAGTCTACAGTCAATCATGGCGTGATGCCTGGCTAACCAATCCATGCCTAAGATAATGTCATAATCTCTGAAGGGCATTTCAATTAAATCAGGCAAAAAAGTTTGTCCTTGGATCACTAAAGGACAATCCCTATATAATTTATTTACCTTGACCTCCTGGCCTAATGGACTAGTTACTAGCACATCATAATCCATTGGTACACACTGAATAGCAGTAGAACACATCACACTAGCACTAACATATGAATGTGTGGAGCCAGGATCAAATAACACATGTACATCTTGGTCAAGGATGGAAAAATTACCAGCTACAACGTCTGATGTTTCAGCCTCCTCCCTCTGACGCATGGTATATACTCTGACTGGTGCGCCACTGGGTACTGGCCGGTTAACAGTGCTTTGACTTCCAGGAGTGTTACTAGGACCCCTACCTCTTCCTCTACCTCTAGTAGCTGACTGTGACCCTCTAGGTGCAGAGACTTGGGCTGATCCTTCACATGAAGTAGAAGGTCCAAACCGGCGCAGACTAGTGCAATCCTTAGCGAAATGTTCCCTCCCTCCACAGTTAAAACATGCACCGGTGGCCTTAAAACAAACCCCACTGTGAGTTCTTCCACAAGTTTCACACTGTCGTAGTGATAGAGCTCCTCGGGGTTCCTGCTGGGTTTGCTGACAAGACCGGGGTGGTCTTTAGCCAGAAAATCTACCTCTGCCCGATCTACGGGAACTGGATCCCCTAAACTATTTCCTCTTTCCAGAACCACTCTCAGATGTTTGTCTCGTAGTCTTTTCAGTCTTCTCTTTCTCTTGTGTACCCTTCTTTACTGCCCCTTCAAATTCTATCCTTTCCAGTTCTAGGGCCTGTGAGATCAACTCAGCGAAATTCTGATGTCGAAAACCCACAACTTGCATTCTTAGATTCGGCCTTAACCCAGACTCAAACTTCTTACATCTGTCTCTGGGGGTGGAGACTAAGCTTCCAGCATAGTGGCTTAGCCTTGAGAAGTCTCTCTCATACTCTGCTATGGTTCTGTCTCCTTGTTTCAAACTCAAGAATTCTTGTAATTTCATATCTACATACGCATCAGGAACCCATTTCCTTCGAAACTCTCTCAAAAAGTCTAACCAGGTTAACACGGGTGGCTCAACCAGGCTGTGGGGGATGGTCTTCCACCATTCATATGCATCCCCTTGGAGAAAAGATATTGAATACTCAAATTTTAATTCTTCAGTACACTGCAGCTTTCTGAAAACTCATTCCATTCTTTCCAACCATTGTTCTGCCTCCAGTGGATCCACAGTGCCTTTGAACTTGGTGGCCCCAAATTTCATCAATTTTTCATACTGCCGAGCTGAGGGCTGTGGTTGTGCTACAGGTGCTTGCATCTGAGCTTGGGGTGGCACATTACCCGCCATTTGCTGGAAAAATGCAGCCATCTGCTGTATAAACTGAGCAGGGGACTACGTTGCTAGAGTAGGAGCTGGAGTAGCTGATCCACTCACGTTCTGGAGTGCTGGGGCTTCCCCTTGAACCTCAGCCTCAACAGATTGTTCTTCGGAATGATCTCCTCCTTCCATTCCGTTTTCCCAAATTTTCTATTTCCTGAGATCAAACACAAGGAGGTTGACCTCCGTTAGTGCATATTCATGATATAAATACGTCATATGTATCAATTAAAGACACTTAGCAGTTGTACTAATCAAAGAAATATTCATACACATAGTCAAAATTTATTGAAAAAAACCATGCTCCGATACCACTAAAACATGTCACACCTTACCCCTCTGTAAGACATAATATGATCCCGTAGAATACTTAATGAACTACCGAACTTCACCTACCGATAACTCATTAAGTACCCTACAAGGGATTTTAAAACAATTTTCTTACATTTTGGAAGTGGTGAGTATTTTGGTAGGAATTAAAAACCATTTATTCAAAGTTTAAATACTAGTAAAAATTTTTGTCCATTTTAATTTTGCCACAAATTTTATAAAAATTTTGATAGAGTTCTGTTTGTAATTGGAGAAAACAGTTCTTCAAATACTTGAAAAAAACACTTCCAAAAATTTTTCACAACTCTCAACCTCCAATAAACCTCAAATCAACTCAATTCAATTCACTTCAAAATAATTCCACAATCCAATCAAAATTTATCATCACAAAATATTTAATAACTTCATTCACAAGGCATAAAGTATGAAATTCACAAGCACAAATAATAATTTACAGAAGGAAATCCAAAAATAATATTATTACAATTTATTTTACAACTGCTCAACTTTACATTGATACATACAATATTCCTATATTTACATCAAAATTAACGACAAGGGTATAAAATAATACCCGTACAAAAAGACCGGTGTAATTCTCAATTCAATAGCAGCTCACTCTGCTGCTTTCTCCTTGCTCTTATCTACGACAGCAAAATAAGCTATCGCTGAGTATAAAAATACTCAGTGGTGCACAATAAAAATTTGAAATACAATACATAAATCATTCATTATCAAAACACAGTTTAAATATTTCTCAATCACATTTCGTAAACTATCAGAGCTCATAATAACACAATTTAGTCAAATAATTTAAGAAACACAGTGTTGCCAATTCATACACAACTTAAACCATAACACAAAATTTTTTATCAATGCCGTGCTGTACACCATGACAAAGCAATCTACAACCACACTAATCAAAATCAACGAGGGAGGTGGCTAGCTAGCCAATGAGTACTCATCCGATCTCAACCTCAACTTGCAAGCCAGAGAGGGAGGAAAATGAACGATCTCAACCCCATAAATGGAGGAGGAATAATGTGATACTGTCATGCTAAGTGTGAACACAAAATCAATTCAAAACAATTTATTCAAATAATTTATGAGACATCTGGTCAATTTTCAAATTCATATTCACAATCATAAATGGCAACACAATTCATAATTAACTCAAAAAAAATCAAATTTTCAAGAATCATATATTTAAACAAAAATTACTATGCACAGACCTGACGTGAGTCGCCTCTAGGCCTTGACTCAGTCTCTCAGAGCTTCCAAGCCTTTTTCAGCTGAAACACACAGTTTCACAGTGTTTCAGTGCCATAACTTAGCATAATTCCAAAATAAATTTAACTTCACTTTTGCCTAGCTTTAATGTGCTAAATTCGACGTTCTCGAAATTTTTGTGTTTCGGGTTACTATTCATTACACTATTCCAGTCAAATTATTGACTTTTTAAGGCTTGATAGGTATGGGAACTCCAACTTCACCCACATACCACATTTTGGTCATTAAATTTGTTGGTTTTGGTCATTTTCTCAAAGCTTAAGTCCTTTAGGCAAAATTGCCAAATTTTCAGTTTTGGTGTCCCTAGTTGCACTGTTCCATAAGTAATTTTACTGTTGGAATTTAGCAAAACTTCCTTCATAGAAAATGTTCCTTATTGTCTTAAGTTTATTCTCATTTTTGAATCACCCCAATTGGAGTTTTTTAGCTCAAGTTATGGCCATTTGAACCATGGCTGCCGGATTGGAAACAACCCAGATTTTCTGGGCAATTTTGGTGCTAGCAGTTTTGGGTCACCAAATTGGGGTGGCCAAATGACTTGGTTGCTGGCAGAATTTGGGTTTGTGTTCTTTATGAAAGTTTTAGATTTATATCTCATCTAACCACTGGTAAAATTTCAAGTCATTTGGACCTGCCTAGCTCGAGTTATGACCAAATGAGAAAACACTGTTCATTTGGTCAGTTTGTACATGGCAGCCTGCACTTATCCAACTTTGGTCAATTTGTTCACTAGGTTTTGGTCACTTTTTGGGCATGGTTCCTAAATGAAAATTGTGTCATTTTATGTCTATTTTCATCTCCAATTGGTCCCATATCAATTGGACTTGTAAAATTTCATTTTTGGTCCTTTAAAGTTGACTTGGTCATGCTGCCAGCAACATGGCCACACTCCCTCCGAATTTAGCTTTAATTCTAATCATTCCAACACAACTCATTTGGTCATAAATGACCATTTTTCACTTCACAATAGGTCAAAGACACCATTTACTCATTTCTTAGATTTTTGGTTCATAAACCCTAAGTCCCAAAACCCTAACTTACTAAATTGTTGTATTTAACTACATTTAATGTTTTTAACTATAATCACTAAGTTAATTGGGTTTATATACTCATTCAAATCTATCAAACTATGCAAATCATACTCCCCTTCAAGCTGGCCGAAATTTCAGTAATGGTCCCTCACAATTTTTTTCTTTTCATTTTAAGCATATTACAAGCTAATTCAAACTAAAAACACAACAATCAAATCTCAAACTTTCAAATTGATATACTTACCTGAACTTTAATACCAAATCTTCAATTTTTCTCCTCCTTTCTTCTTTCTTTCTTGTTAAATTTCTTTCTCAAGGGAAGGGAATAAGGTTTTATGAAGTGATTATGGAAAAAGTTGGGATTTGGTAAGGGTTTCAAAGCTTGAAGACAAGCTTTGATGGAAGAATTTCCATGGAGAATAAGGGAGAGAGTGAGGCGGCAAGTTTGGGTAAGGAAGATAGATTTAATTTTTTTTTTCTTTTCTTTTCTTTTATCTATTTTAACTTATGGAAGACCCCAAAATCCCATTTAATTTAATTTATTAATTATTACTTTTATGACATCATGCATGATGTCATGCATGATGTCATCCCCCTACACTTTTTCTTTTTCTCTTTTTTTTTATTTATTTTTCTATTAATTCTTTAATTTAATTCCTGACTCTGAAATTTTCTTTTCTCCGATTTTATTTGACAGTTAGGTCAGGAGTCAGCTCTCGGGGTCAATTGACCAAATTTCCCCTCGCTAGTTCATCCCGGTTTGCAAATAATTCAATATTTCTTTTGTCTCCTTGACCTAATTATTTGACTGACTTAACAGTCCTTTTTCGTGATTTTCTCTTTTCCACTGTGTTCATAAGGGTCCTAAGGACCGCAGCGCCACATTTTACGGTTCGAAATCTGAGTTTAAAATGACTTCGCAGTCGTTCCCAAGAAGGTCACCCATCGCTGTGACTCTCGGCTTGTTAAACCTCTTATGTTCTGTTTTTCTTATATATACTTAACTAATTGAACATTACTAATTATTTGTGTTTATGGCTTCTCTAATTGATTTAAGTGTGGTTCTAATCCCCTTAATTATCCGGACCGACTACGATCACCGGAACAGTGAAATATACCAGGCTATACCAATAGGGGTGTTACATCAAACCTATATTTAATCTTTACTTTGATCATCTTATATGATTAAAAGACATATGACAAACTTATGTGTAGTGCCATGTGTCACCATCTCATGGTGCCACATGTCACCCTGTGAAATGACCAAAATACCCCTATATCTTAATTTTGAGTTCTTAACCCCAAATAATTATTTCTCTTCTTCTAATCAATGTATATCAAATGTAAATTAATTAATTAATCTCTATTAATTAATTTCTCATAATTAAATTCATATTTAAACACTTTAAATATAAATTTAACTTATACTATACATCTAATACCCTAGATCTGGTTTCAAGCCATGCTAGGGACTTTGCAATCTAATTGCAAACCAAACCTATTTAATTAATCAATTAAACTCTTTAATTAGTTAATTAAATCATATTTAATTTGGTGATTACTTGTATATGTGTGTGACTTACTAGGCTCATCACTAATTGGCAATGAGACATGCTATCAACTCTTAATATCATCAGAACTCTTTCTTACCATAAATGATTTCTCTAAATCATTTTATGCACCTCATAGACGATGGTTAACACCTAACATAGCATGCCATGGCCACCCAATTAGTAATAAGGTTTACCTTAAATGAACGTATAATCATATGTTACCATGCACTAGAATCTCTCTATTACAAAATCCCAATTCGAGCTGGAGTTATGGTTTATGTCAAACCCCATTTGCTTTGAATATTATGTTCTCTTTTAATTCCAGTTCTTGATTAAAAAGATTCTCTCATCAGAAACTCTTTTCTGATTAAATCTATTTGTTTTGGTCAGGAACTTGAAACATAAAAAACAATTAAATGAACATAGGATTTTATCCCTATTTACTTAGGATAACAGATTCCATCTTGATCAACACCTACCTCCATATATAACTAGTAGGAGCCAATACATGCCCATATACCCATGCATAGTACAAGTACGAAAGCAGTATCAAACTCAGACCACCTATATATAAGATAACTGTGCTATCTTAGGTCTAAAGATTATATGCATTGATATGATTTATAACAATGCATTGACAAGAGTAAACTCCATGTGCTTGTCATAAATGTCACTGGTTCGACCTACTTATCATGTATAAGTGCATATCATGTTTGTTATATGGCATGGGACTCACCATTCCATCTTATTTACATCTCATATAAATAACTTGGGAATAAACATGATTACAATCTTTCTGGATAAGTCATGTCCTTATTGTCAAGTATCCTCGATTGTGATCCTATTTATGATACTTGGTGCGAGAAATACTGTCACTCATATTCTTAACAACTTAAGAATAGAATTTCTAACAAAATATCAATGGACCTTTTCTATTACGCATAAATATATTATATAAATAGAAAGTAAAAATGTCTTTTATTAATAAAAACATGTACAAGATACATACTAAATGATACGCTCTAGGACATATTACTAACACTCACACCTTAAATCACAACTAGGCAGCAAAAAGAAGAAGGAAAAGGAAGGTTTTGCAAGCTTGGGAGTTAGCTCCAGTAAGGTTAGTGCCAATCCCTTCTAGAAATGTTGTGTATACCTTATTTGGAGCAGGAATTGAGTGAGAAAATTAAGTAGAATTAAACAAAATTCGCATGATGAAATTTTACAAATTTCGGCAGCCATGGACTTATTAGGGTCTTGATGATTTTTTTTTGGATGAAATGAGTATATAAGCTGCCCTTGATTTGAACTTAACACTTAGCACATTGAATTATAAGTTAATGGAAAAGTAGAGAAATTGAGAACTTAGGTGATATGAACCTGCCTAACTCCGTCCCAAAAGCTAGCTCACAAGGGGAGGTTTGCAAACTCATATATATAACACCCAAGACCTCCCTGCAGAATAGATATGGGACACATCATTCCCAACCCCTTTAGACTGAACGTCCTCGTGAAGTAACCGGGGTCATGACTCGTTCACCTCGACCTCTCCCGAATAACGTCAGGGAACCTTTGTACATGGCCCACCGACCCATACAGAGTGAGGCTCTAATACCAAATGATATGAACTTGCCTAACTCCTCCTCAAAAGCTAGCTCACAAGGGCAGGTTTGCAAACTCATATATATAACACCTAAGACCTCTCTACAGAATCGATATGGGACACATCAACCTTCAAGTAATTGGTAACTTGAAAACCCACATTCAAGGATTAAAGGAACAATATGGAAAGCACCAAATCAAGATGTATGAATTTGATTCTTTGAATCAACACAATCAGATTGCTGTGTAATTCAAAGAAAATATCAAAAATGGGATTCTTGACCTAATTCATATAGAGAATGAATAAACCAAGAATATTATGCATATTAAACCTTGCAAGATAGAAATCTTAGCAAGTTAATGAGCTTCACAAGAACAAAGGCAACAACCAATTTACTCACTAGAGGAGCAGAAACAATCTTTCATTAATATTCAAAGTGTGTCCTCCACTCTCTCATTACACTTGTATTTATAGTCTCTTGGCTCCAAAGCTAAAGACAAAAATATCCCTACTTTAATAACAGCTGCAAGGAGCTTTAAGTCCAGACAAAAATTAATCTATCAAAAGTCTAAAAACTCCTTACAAAAAGTAAATTTAATACAGCAGCAAATAAGGGCATTTAAGTCCAAAAGAGAGGTGGTTATAACAGCAAGGAATATTCTTTCAAAAAGGTGCCAGCAGATGCATGTACATGGGTTGGATCTGGTACATGCATGTCCACAGTATATTCCATGTAACCTAATGCTCCACATGACACCTGGTCACTTCCAAGCTTAATTTTCACCAAATTTAATCCTTTATAATTTTTTTTCATGCCATTCCAGCTTATAATCCTTGCTCCTTAATATTTCACAAATTAAATTCTGAAGTGATTTAGCTCTAGCTCTAGTAATTGGACCTTGGATGAAATCCTTTGTTGTGGATGTAGCTTGATTCTCATCATTCCCCTCCGCTTCAAAAGGATTCTTCCTCGAATTTGTTCCTGCATCAACACAAGGAGATAAACCAGCAACATTGAAGGTGGCACTGACATTATACTCACCGAGCAGGTTTATTTTGTAGGCATTATCATTAATTTTGGTTAGCACTTGGAAAGGTCCATCACATCTTGGTTGTAATTTTAATTTCCTTCGAGAGGGAAACCTTTCTTTGCGCAAGTGAACCCATACCCAATTTCCAGGTTGAAATGTGACTTTCTTCCTTCCTTTGTAGGCTTGACTAGCATATTTTTCATTTTTCTTTTCAATTTGAAGCTTGGCTTGTTCATGGACTTTCTTCACCAATTCTGCTTTTCTTTTTCCATCTAAACTAACAAGCTCATTCACAAGCAAAGGTAAAAGATCCAAAGGAGTTGAAGGATTGAAACCATACACAATTTCAAATGGAGAATAGCTAGTAGAAGAATGCACATTTCTATTGTATGCAAATTCAACAAGTGGAATGCAATCTTCCCATGACTTCAAATTTTGCTTCACCACAGCATGCAAAAGAGTAGTTAGTGTCATATTTACTACTTCAGTTTGACCATTGGTTTGTGGCTGACAAGTGGTGGAAAATAACAACTTGGTGCCCAATTTTCCCCATAAAACCTTCCAAAAGTGACTGAGAAATTTAACATCTCTATCACTAACTAAACTCTTAGGTATGCCATGCAACCTAACAATATCTCTAAAGAATAAATTTGTAACATTTGTAGCATCATCAGTTTTATGGCATGGAATAAAATGTGCCATTTTTGAAAACCTGTCAACAACAAAAAAAATTGAATCATGGCCTTGTTTAGACCTAGGAAATCCCAACACAAAATCCATAGACAAATGAACCCAAGGATCACTAGGGGCAGGCAAAGGTGTATACAAACCTTATGGCAAAACTCTAGATTTAGCCTTAGCACACACAACGCACCTAACACATACTCTTTCAATATCTCTTTTCATATTCGGCCAATAAAAATGTTCCTTCAACACATCTAAAGTTTTGGCAATACCAAAATGACCCATTAATCCACCAGCATGAGACTCTTTCACAAGTAATTCACACATGGAACTCTTAGGCACACACAATCTATTTTCTCTAAACAAATATCCATCATGCCTATAAAACTTCTCAAAAGCATTCTATTCATAAGCTGCATACACTCTATTAAAGTCATTATCTTCAGTATATAATTCTTTCACATATTTGAATCCTAATAACTTTGCATCAAGAAGGGCAAGAAGGTTATACCTTCAAGATAAGGCATCAGCAACCACATTTTCTTTCCCATGTTTGTATTGAATCACATATAGGAAGGTCTCAAGGAACTCAACCCATTTTGCTTGACGCCTACTCAACTTATTTTGCCCCTTGATATGCTTTAATGACTCATGATCTGTGTGGATGACAAATTGCTTTAGCCAAAGGTAATGTTGCCACGTTTCCAAGGCATGTACCAATGCATACAACTCTTTGTCATATGTAGAATAGTTCAAAGCTGCTCCATTAAGCTTCTCACTAAAGTATTCTATTGGTCTCTTATCTTGCATTAAAACGGCTCCAATACCTATTCCTGATGCATCACACTCAATCTCAAAAGTCTTAGAAAAATCAGGTAAAGCCAACACAGGAGCAGAACATAACATGTCTTTAATTTTGTGAAAAACATCATCTTATTTCTGTTCCCAAACAAAATTAACATTCTTTTTGACAAGATCATTCAATGGTGCTGCAATGGTACTGAAATTCTTAATAAATCTTCTATAGAAACTAGCTAGTCCATGGAAACTACGTACTTCAGATGCAGACTTTGGAATGGGCCAGTCTTTAATAGCTCTAATTTTTTCATCAACTTCAACACCATTAGCACTAATGACAAATCCTAAAAAGACAACCTTTTCCATGCAAAATGAACATTTCTTCAAGTTAGCATATAATTTTTCCTTTCTTAACACATCGAATACAGCTCTTAAATGATGCATATGTTCATTCATGTCTCTACTGTAAACCAATATATCATCAAAATAAACAACAATAAATCTTCCAATAAAAGCACGCAACACATGATTCATCAATCTCATAAAAGTGCTAGGAGCATTAGTTAGCCCAAAAGGCATCACTAACCACTCATATAGTCCATGCTTTGTTTTAAATGCAGTCTTCCATTCATCACCTACTTTCATGCGAATTTGATGATATCCACTTTTCAAGTCAATTTTGGTAAAAACACATGCACCACAAAGTTCATCCAACATATCATCCAATCTAGGTATAGGGTGGCGATACTTTACAGTGATTTTGTTGACCACCCTACAATCCACATACATGTGCCATGTGCCATCTTTCTTTGGTACTAAAAGGACGGGTACAGCATAAGGGCTCATACTTTCTCTCACGTAACCCTTAGCTAGCAATTCCTCAACTTGCCTTTGTAATTCTTTGGTTTCTTCAGGATTAGTTCTATAGGCTGGATGGTTGGGAATAACTACTCCAGGTATAAAATCAATCTGGTGCTCAATCCCTCGAATAGGTGGTATTCCAGCTGGCATCTCCTCAGGTAGCACATCCTCATATTCCTGCAAAAGGGAGACAACAACACTAGGCAAATTGGGGTCAAGGTCAGATGTGGATAAACAAGAGTCCTTAAACACAATTAATAACATTTGCTTATTGGCAAACATGGCATTCCTCACATCTCTTCCTTTAGCATACAAGCTTAATTTTCTCTCCCCTCTTTCCGCACAGCTCTCCTTTTGCGACGAAGTTTCACCTTTTTTAAGCACTCTTGGAATGTTTTCTTTACTCTCTTTTCTTTCCTCACAACCACCCTTGTCTTGCTCACTCGTACCATTTTCAGTTAATTTCTTTTCACTCCTTCTTTTCTTTTCTGCTCTCTTTTCGGCCACTCTTGATTTTACCTCACCCATTGCTTGCTTAAGCCTTGTTTGGTCTTCATAAATCTGTTTTGGTGTCATAGGTGCCAAAATGATTTTCCTTCCATTCATTTCAAAAGAATACCTATTTTTATACCCATCGTGGATCACCTTTCTATCAATTGCCATGGTCGGCCAAGTAATAAATGGCCAGCTTGCATTGGAACCACATCACACATAACCTCATCTTGATACTTTCCTATTGCAAAGGAAATCAGCACTCGTTTTGTTACTTTCACCTCACCGCATTCATTCAACCACTGCAATTTATAGGGTCTAGGGTGTTTAAAAGTCCTCAACCCTAATCTCTGCACCAAAATAGTGCTAGCAACATTGGCACAACTTCCCCCATCAATGATGACACTACAAGCTTTGTCTTGGATAAGACACCTTGTACGGAAAATTGTTTCTCTTTGCAATTCATCACCAACATCCTCCTTTACTTGAGTATTTAATGCTCTCATAATCACTAGAGCACTTCCTTCAGCAACATATTCTACCTCTGCATCCTCCTCCCCTGAAGATGTGGAATCACTCACAATTTCCTCCTCCGTTTCTATCTCACCATTTTCTCTCATGACCATGACTCTCTTGTTAGGGCATTGAGAAGCTATGTGTCCACTGCCCAAACACCTAAAACACTTTACATCTTTATTTCGGGTAGTAGTTGCAACCTCCTTTCCTTTACTTTCTACAAATTTCTTCTCCACCTTCTTTTCCTTTTCCTCATTTTTCTTATATTTGCTAACAGCATTTTCCCTATCCTCCTTCTTCCAATTAGACTTCCAAGATGAAGAAGTACCTGTATTTCCTTCAAAATTTGACTTTCTTTTAAGTTGCCTTTCTACCTTCATAGCCGCGTGGACCATATCCTCCAACTCAACATAGTGATGTAACTCAATAATATGAGCAATCCCCTTGTTTAGCCCATTCAAGAATCTAGCCATGGTGGCTTCTCTATCCTCCTCCACATTTGCTCTAATCATAGCAATTTCCATTTCTTTATGATAATCTTCAACACTTTTAGACCTTGAGTCAATCTTTGTAACCTCTGATGTAGCTCTCTATAGTAATGACTAGGAACAAATCTCTTCCTCATTATAGTTTTCATCTCACCCTAGGTTGCAATTGATTGCTCATAATTTCTCCTTCTACTAATCAACACTTGATCCCACCATACTAAAGCATAATCAGTAAATTCTACTGCTGCTAACTTTACTTTCTTTTTCTCTGAATAGTGATGACAATCAAACACAGCTTCTACCTTCCTTTCCCATTCAAGATACACATCCGGATCATTTTTCCCTTGGAAAGAAGGGATGCTCATTTTAATACTTTTGATATTGTCATCTACCCTATTCCTCTCTCTTTCCTCTCTTCTTATCCTCCTATCCCCATTCCTCCTATCTTCAGCTCTTCCCTCATACCTACCCCTCCTAGGTCTTTTAACCTCAAAATCAAAGTTATCAACCTCATCTTCATCATATTCAACTACGGGAGGTACAAGATCCCTCCTATTTGGCATTCTCTCATTTTGCCTACCTATTTGCTCCAATATTTCCAACCTATCTATGATTCCATTGCACACAACATTCATTCTTTCAAATTGTTATCTGACAGCCTGCATGTAGAATGGATTTTCACCTTCCCCCTCACTACCATCACCCCTTATAGACATGTTTTCAGACCTGCAAGAAAATGGTTAGTGTAAAGAAAACACCTCACTCACTCCCTTACGTGTTTACACTCAACAGGGGACACTCCACTCGTGTTTAACTCAACAAGGCTTTTCCCCTCTTACGAACTCACCACTCTGTGCCTTTTACCTCTCTTGGCTATGTCCACAAGTTCTTATCAAACTCAAGTAACTCAAACCAAGACTGTAGTCACAAAAAATTTAACACAATAAAATTATAGAAGAAGAAGGATCAAAACGAGTAATTAAGAAAGAAAGCAATAATGTGACTCAAGAAGTCAAGAAAAGAAAAGCTCAAGCATGGAAATGTAATGCAATAAGGAATCAAGAAAGAAGACACCAAAATAAAAGAGTAGTAAGCTGGAAAAGTGACAACCTAAAGAAGTGATATCAAGCTTAAATATCCAAGTTTGCCATCAACTTATCACAATTATCAGCAGTTCACACAATACACCAAGAATTGCATAAACTTAGGTTCACCAAGCAAACGAGTGTATTTTGATCTGAAATTGCGTAGGCAAATGCAACCCAATACTGACTAATTGCTGCTAGAATTTTAGGCTTTTTTTGACAGGATTACAATGAAAACCAAATTTAATAATGTCTGCCGCAAAAATTTGGTTCCCCACACAAACGGTTAAATTTTGAGCTGAGATTTAATTTGAGAATAGCTCAAATGTGGCACAAATAACCTGCAGATTTTCAGGAATATCTGGGCTGATTTGCAATGCAAACTTAATTTGATAAAGTCTGCCGCAAAATTTTGGTTCTCCACACAAACGGAAGAATTTTAAGCTGAACTTTAATTTGGAAACTACTGAAATAGGGTATAAGCACTCGGTAAATTTTCAAAAATTTCTAGGCATATTTGCAATGTGAACTTAATTTGATTGATTCTGCCACAAAATTTTGGTTCCCCATACAAATGGTTGAATTTTAAGCTGAAATTTAATTTTGGAACTACTGAAGTGGGTATAAACACCCTATAAATTTTCAGGAATTTCTGGGTCTATTTGCTATGTGAACTTAATTTGATCGGGTCTGCCGCAAAATTTTGGTTCAGTAGGCAAACAATATCAAACAACCCCCAAAATTTACACCCAACGTCTTAAATACACCCAAATAATCCTGGTAAAGTTTCAGGCCTAATAGGTAAGTCAAACTCAATGACCCAAATAATCTCTCATGCTTGATATCAAAATGAAGGAAGCAAGATGGATAGCTAGAATAATGGCTTTGGCTTGATTAACCCAAAACCCTAAGACAAACTCAACAAAATAAATTTTTAAACAAACAAGTCATACACAATCAGATTGCTGTGTAATTCAAAGAAAATATCAGAAATGGGATTCTTGACCTAATTCATATGGAGAATGAATAAACCAAGAATATTATGCACATTATGAAGGAACGGTAAGCGTGAAAAACACAAGTTTATACCATTGAATTCAAAAATTTTCACCTAGGGTCACATGCATCATGCAAGATTTATTTTTATCTATTTGATTTCAATGATAAACAACATATTAAAACTCTTTTAATATGTTTTTGGATCTGTATTTGCCATTTAAGATTTTAAAATTAATCAGATTAGAACCCTAGATTAAATCAAGAACGATTACACTTACCTCTTGATGCACTGCAGCGTGTCTGCGCCTTTGAGATTCATCTTCAGGACACCAGATGTTGTCCCTCTAGCTTGTCCACACCAAGAACACCTATGGCAGCCCTTGAACAGCCTCTAAAGCTTTTTCTATTAATTAGAAATTCAAGTTCTGCCTTTTAAGATATTAGAGATGTAAACAGGACTCTAGAAACAATTTCTAGTGTTCTTAATTCAAGAGATTGATGGCTAATCTCTTTGAATTGATGAGAGATGAAGAAGAATAGATGAAAAGCCTCAAAGTGGCGTGACAAAGGAGAGGTGTAACATCCTCCCCATAGCAACTCCGTACATTCTACTGTTTCGGTGACCGGTGTCGGTCCGGACAGCTAGAACGTCCGGAAAAATATTTAAACTAAAGTGAGGGACCAAAATTAACTCAAATATTAATAAGAAAAATATAGTAAAAATTTTAGAAATAAAATACAACCAAGTTAAATGAGCCATGCCTGCCGATGGGTAACTGGAGGGAAGTTGCGGTTCGCAACGAGGAGCCATAGACTGTGGGAAAAATTATAAAATAATTTTTGAGACTCCAGAGAAGGGTCATTGAGGTTCCTATGGCATTAGAATGCCAAGAAAATATTTAGAAAAATTTTTCAATCGGTACAGACAATTTTGACCCGTTAAGCCAAACAGAGGGCATTTTGGTCATTTCGCCTTCAGAGACGATTTTTGGCCGACTTGTCCAGTTAAGTAAATAATTATTATGGTCTAAAATATGAATAAATATTGCTAAAAATTAAATTGAAATGTGGTAGAAAAGAAAAGCAAAGAAAAATCAAAATAATGCAAATAATGACATCACCTGATGTCATTTATAAATTACCAACCAATCACAAGCTAATAAGCTTTCTTAAATACTTAAAAGAGACAAATTAAAGACCAAAGGAAAGGAAAAAAAAACGTGAGCAGCCATTTTCATCCTCCCAACCAGCCGAAAATGTCTTTCTCTCCTCCATAAACATTTTCTTTCATCTCTCTTTCATTCCTATGAATTCTCACCATTAAAACCTAAATTGCCTTCATTAAAAATTGTCTACCTCTTTTGGGGAAGTGTTTGGTTACTAAGAAAAGTTAAGGAAATGAAGGATTGTGAAGGGACAAAAAGCTCATGCAAAGGTTAGTGCTTACTTATGCTAATATTCCTTTATTTCCATGTTAAGGACTTGAATTTAGTATGAAAGTGTAAGTTAAATGGACTAAATTCATGTGTATACATACCATGGATTTCAGCTGCCCTAAGGAAGGAATAGGATTGAGTGTTGATGATGGACTTAGAATGAATTAGAGCTTATGTTTAAAGTGTATAAACACATATATAATGAATGGAAGTGTGTAACTAAGGTGTATGGGTGAATTGCAATGAGAAATTAGGGTTTTAAGGGTGAAAATTGGACTTGGCATTTGAATTGAGTAATGGACATTTTAGTGGTCAATTAGTGACCATTTTAGGTATGTTGACCATGAATTGGACTGAAAAATAGGATTGCAAAGTGAAGATGTAGGCTGCCCTAGGATAGCAGCAGAGGGACTGAAAATTCAGTCCAATTACACAGCCATAACTTGGGCTGTGTTGGTCCAATTGGTGTTTGGCCAATTGGACATGAAACTAGGCTTATAATGACACATTTTTGCTGAAGAAACCATGCCCAAAAGACCAAAGCAAGAGGACCAAAACTTGGCCCCAATCCGGATCCCCTGTAACAGCCCCTGCAGAAATGACCAACTATAACTCACTGTAGATTTGGTCAATTGACCTGAAATTTTTACAGAAACAAGTTAAGACATAGACAAACAACTTTCATGAAGAAACCTACCCCAAATTATGACCAGAACCTAACACAAATGGCAGTCACAGTTACTGTTCAAACCTGCAACTCTGCAGATTTTCATTTGAGCAGTAATGTTTGGATGGCTATAACTCTCTCTAGAAAACTCGGATTTAGGCGATTCTTGAACCGATGAAAACCTAAGGCATAGTAGAACATTTCATATGAAGAAAGTTAGACCAAATTATGAACTTAACTTGATCAAATTACTGACCAAAATTGGACCAAAATCTGCCGAAACCCAAAAGTGCAGCATGAACAGTGCACGTGAACAGTAAACTTATTTTAGCCATAACTTGAGCTACAAAACTCCAAACGGAGTGATTCAAAAAAGGAAATTCAACTAGACAAAATAAGGAACAACTTTCATGTTTATCATTTCTTCAAATTCCTACTGCAATAGTGCCCAATGGAATAGTAAAGTTGAGTTAGCAAAATTGAAAATTTTGCTTCTCTTGGTTTAAGCTTAGAAATGGTATTAATGCTTAATGCCAACAAGTTTTAAATGAAAAATGTGGTATGTTTGAAGTGCCAAAGTCAATGTACATATTTTCTATGCAAAAGTCAACATTTTTGTTGACCAATGAGGTGAATAGTGTCACTAAAACCAAAAATTGGCAATTTTGCCAAAATGACCTAAGCTTTGAGAAAGTGACCAAAACCAACAAGTTTTGAATACAAAATGTGGTATGTTGGGAGTATTAAAACCAATGTACCTATTGTTTATGCAAAAGTCAATATTTTAGTTGACTAATGAAATGAATAGTGACACCAAAACTTGAAATTCAAAATTTGAAATTAGAAATGCATCTAGGAGACTTTAAATTGCAATTGGCAATTAATACTAGCAAATGTAAAACTCAAAATGTGGGATCTTGGTGTAATAAGAATTAATATATCCATTAAGTATAAAAAGGTCAACATTTTGGTTGACTAGTAAGGTGAATAGTAATCAAAATGATTAGTAAATTAAGATGAAGACCTAGAACCAATTCTAAGCTTAAATGCTTAGAATTGTATGACAAATATGGACTATGCATCCTAGTCAAAATTGTTAAAAAGAAATTTAGGCCATAAATTTGAAATCCATGAAATATTCATGGATTACTTGAATCATGAAAAATAAGTCACCTAATTGATGTGAATAGATAGTTAGAGCACATATGCTCATCACAAATGGAATTTATAAAATATTAGAAACTCAACTTGAAATATAAAATTTGTAATTACATAAGTAGATTCTTGAATGTATAAATGAGAAAGGAAAAATGTTTTGAATACAATGGTACATGTGAACCATTGTTTAGAATTGTGATCAATATGAATAACATAATGAATGGACAAATAAATCTTATTAATTATGAATAAGACATTAGTTCTCATTATTGTAAAGAGAAGAAGTATTTTGAGTACAATGGTATAAAAGGATAATTGATGTGAATTGTGATCATATAAATGATCAAATGAATGTATGAATTATGATTGAAATTTATCATGAAATAATGAAGTCATAAAGCACAATATATTAATATTTTAAAATATTAAATGCCCTAGTATACCTAACAAGATTGGTTTGGATAGTTTGGCATGCCAATAGGGTATTGTTTTAGCGATCGCGAAAGGCTTTATGCTGTATTCATGGCTTTATGCCCGTATTCATGGCTTTTATGCCAATTATGTGATATCATGGCTTTTAGCCATACCGATCGCATACGTGGTTGACGCTCCGTCCCATGGTATGACGCCCGAGGCACCGCAGTTGTCAAAGTGCCAACGACCCATTATCGATCGATCGCCTAGTATAGGTTACTTGGGCGATCAATTAAAGTATTATTCGATTCAGCACTAAGTTAAGTTAAGATCGATACAATTAAATTAAGTATTGAATGAATAAGCAAAAGAGATTAGCAAAAGAAACATAACAAAAATATAAATTGCGTAACTGCATGCAGACTTGAAATATAATACAGATAGAATAAATTATATACCGCTAGTATTATCAAAAGTTATAAACTAAGCACTTCCAAAGAGGAACAAACTAGTATATAAGATCGTTGATACTAGAAATACCATACCAAATTAAATTGATTCTTGAGTATCTGAATTATCATTTATTTCTTTCTTTACTTGTATATATTATTTCGGTTATATTATTGCACCACTAAGCAGAAATGCTTAGCGCGATGGAATTGCTTCCTCGCGCAGTATCAAGGTAAAACCAGAGATCGTCGATCGAGATTTTGGAGTCCAGATCTGTAAGTGTCGAAGAGTTCAAGATTGTCACCTCCTCAAAGAATGCATGTAGATAGGGCTCAATTTATACATGTTATGTATATTGTTCATTCCTAGCACATTGTAAATTATTTGTATATCTTGTACAAAATAAACTCATGTAATTAACCTATGAATTATGGAAGCTATTCAAAGTAAGTATTTTAGTATGTGAATTGAATTTGAGTTATAATGAGATTATACTTGTGAATATTGAGATATTAAAAATCTAATGAGATTTCTGAGAAATCTGGATACTGTATTGAGATACATTATGTTTGAAAATTTTTGAGACTATTAAGTTTGAGAAATTGAGTATATATTGAAATTGTCTTTGGCAGGTTCAGAAGAACTGTTAGTCCAAATTACAGCCGACACTTTGTCGGATTATCGTTAAAATTTTTGAAATTTCCAATTTAGTTAGATTTTGATAAAAGTAAAAATAGCCTAAATCTTCAATAAAGTTTTTGAATAAATAAATCAAGAACTGTAATGAAATCAGATAAAATAGAGTGCTCCGGCACACTGAGTGGCATAACTTGCTCGGCTACACTGTAGTCGGGTAAGGGGTGTCACAAGAGGAGTGGCTGCTGGTTATTTTTTTTTTCATAACAACACTTAAATAGCTAGGTTAACACATTAAACCCTTGCCACATGTCACTCTTTGATTAGCTAGAGGTTTAAGTGACCCAATCACATTGTGCCAAGTGTCAAACCTATTTAATCTTGATTTTAATCATCTTACATGACTAAAAAAACAATTAGGAAGCTTATGTGTAATCCCATGTGTCACCATCTCACGGTGCCACGTGTCACACTGTGAAATGACCAAAATGCCCCTGTGTCTTAATTTTGAGTTCTCAACCCAAAATAATTATTTCTCTTCTTCTAATTAATTTATATCAAATATAAATTAATTAATTAATCTCTATTAATTAATTTCTCATTAATTAAATTCATATTTAAACACTTTAAATATAAATTTAACTTATATTATACATCCAATAATTTAGATTTAGTCTCAAGTCATGCTAGGGACTTTGCAATTTAATTGCAAACCAAACCTATTTAATTAATCAATTAAACTCTTTAATTAATTAATTAAATCATATTTAAATAGGTGATAACTTGTGTATGTGTGTGACTTACTAGGCTCATCACTAATTGGCAATGAGAAATGATATCAACTCTTAATATCATCAGAACTCTTTCTTACCATAAATGATTTCTCTAAATCATTTTATGAACCTCATAGACCATGGTTAACACCTAGCATAGCATGCCATGGTCACCCAATTAGTAATAAGGTTTACCTTAAATGAACCTATAATCATATGTTACCATGCACTAGAATCTCTCTGTTACATAATCCCAACTCAAGCTGGAGTCATGGTTTATGTCAAACTCCATTTGCTATGAATATTATGTTCTCTTTTAATTCCAGTTATTGATTAAAAATATTTTCTCATTAGAAACTCTTTTCTGAATAAATCTCTCTGTCCTGGCCAGGAACTTCAAACATCAAGAACAATTAAATGAACATAGGATTTTATCTATATTTACTTAAAGGAGCAGATTCCATCTTGATCAACACCTACCTCCATATATAACTAGTTGGAGCCAACACATGCCCATATACCCATACATAGTACAAGTATGAAAGCAGTATCAAACTCAAACTACCTATATACAAAATAACTGTGCTATCTCAGGTCTAAAGATTATATGCACCGATATGATTTATAAGAAAACATTGACAAGAGTAAACTCCATGTGCTTGTCATAAGTGTCACTGATTCAGCCTACTTATCATTTATAAGTGCCTATCATTTTTGTCATATGGGATGAGACTCACCATTCCATCTTATTTATATCTCATATAAATAACTTGGTAACAAACATGAATACAATCTTTCTGGATAAGTCATGTCCTTATTATGAAGTATCCTCGATTATGAACCTATTTATGATATTTTGTGCTAGAAATATTGTCACTCATATTCTTAACAACTTAAGAATAATATTTCTAACAAAATATCAATGGACCTTTTCTATTACACATAAATATATTATGTAAACGGAAAAGTGGAAATGCCTTTTATTAATAAAAATATGTACAAGATACATACTAAATGATATGCTCTAGAGCATACTACTAACATATTAAACCTTGCGAGATAGAAATCTCAGCAAGTTAATGAGCTTCACAAGAACAAAGGCAACAGCCAATTTACTCACTAGAGGAGCAGAAACAATCTTTCATTAATATTCAAAGTGTGTCCTCCACTCTCTCATTACACTTGTATTTATAGTCTCTTGGCTCCAAAGCTAAAGACAAAAATATCCATACTTTAATAACAGCTGCAAGGAGCTTTAAGTCCAAACAAAAATTAATCTATCAAAAGTCTAAAAACTCCTTACAAAAAGTAAATTTAATACAGAAGCAAATAAGGGCATTTAAGTCCAAAAGAGAGGTGGTTATCACAACAAGGAATATTCTTTCAAAAAGGTGCCAGCAAATGCATGTACATGGGTTGGATCTAGTACATGCATGTCCACAGTTTATTCCATGTAACCTAATGCTCCACATGACACCTGGTCACTTCCAAGCTTAATTTTCACCAAATTTAATCCTTTATAATTTTCTTCATGCCATTTCAGCTTATAATCCTTGCTCCTTAAGATTTCACAAATTAAATTTTGAAGTGATTTAGCTCTAGATCTAGTAATTGGACCTTGGATGAAATCCTTTGGCGTGGATGTAGCTTGATTCTCATCATTAGGGTTTTCAGTAAATTGAGGTTTTGCTCCTATAATGATGTAGGAACATTTTAATGGTCAATTAGTGACCATTTGGTAATTTAAAACTTAATATGAAGTGAATTGAGTCATTGAATGTTGGAAAGGGTAGGCTGTCTTGTGTGCTACATTCTGGACTCTTGGAGTCCAGTGTGTTTGAAGAGCCTTAACTAATCTTGTGTTACTCCAATTGGTGCAAGGCATTGAAGGTGAAACTAGATACATAATGCCGCAATTTTAGTGAAGGAACCCTACCCAGAAAACCAGCCTAAGTGGCCCTAAAAATTGACCTAATCCGGGTGACCAATATGCTGTCCCTGGAAAATGACCAAATGAACAGTGTTCATTCATTTGGTCATAACTCAGTGTAGAAAGGTCCAATTAACCTGAATTTTATACCGATAGAAAGTTGAGACATAGCTCTACAACTTTCATGAAGAAAACAAACCTAAAATTTGACCATAACCTCTCCAAAAACTCACCTACACTCAGTGTACAAAAATTTCCAATATCCAAAAATTGCCCAGAAATTTTGGATAAAAGCAATCTGACCAGTTATGGTGCAATAGCCATAACTTGAGCTAGAAAACTCCAAATGGGGTGATTCAAAAAGTGAAATATAACTAGACACAATAAAGAACAACTTTGATTAAGAACATTTGGCCATATCTCATTGTAGAATGGCCTAATGGAACAGTGAACTCTAGCACCCAAAAAAACTAAAATTTTGATTTATTCTCCATTAGTTAGAAGTATGGATTGGCAACTAATGCCAACACTTTTGGGAGTCTAAATGTGATAAATTTATGTGATTAGGACTCATGTAACTATTATGCATTGGAAAGTCAATAATTTGACCTAAATAGTAAAATGAATAGTAACCTTACATGTAAAACATGAAAATTCAATTAATAACTTTGTAATGTCCCCTAGTACACCTAGTAAGATTGGTTTGGATAGGTTGGCATGCCAATAGGGTTCAGTTAGCAGTACTGCACATGGCATTATGCCATTCTGTGATTTTATGGCTTTTATCCATTCTGATATTATGATGATACTTGACATTGTGCCTAACGTTTATTACAACTTATCAACTGTTCTGTTACACACCGGGAGACACTATGTGACCGATGGTGTGACGGCCCGAGGTACTTGATACCCTATGTCAGTTTACCCGTTTATCCAGTCTAGTCATACAGTATAGATTACTTGGGCTACCAAAAATGGAAGTTGATAAACTTAATGAAATAATTGATGTAACAAGTACCAAATAAATAGACTATGAGTAATTGCCAAAAATTTGTCTGCATGAGACATCAATATATACACTGCATGTTCATTTCTTTTTTTGTTCTTTTTATTTTATTATTTACACCACTAAGCATTATTGCTTAGTGCATTGCTTTTTGCTATGCGTAGGTTCTGGAGAGACTGACAGAGAGCCCAGTAGACCACAGATTGGGTGAGGCTGTCCACAGTTCTGCATAGTGTCTATGTCACCTCACAGACTTTAGTGCATTGGTAGGACAATAGGTCCTATTTTGGAATTTTGTAATTAAACTTTTATTCTCTCATGTATAGTGGAGACTCATGCAATATATTTTGGTATTAATGTAAATATTTGTAATTTGTGTTTATAAATAAAAATGGAGTATTTATTTATGATTTGTACATGATTATCATGTGAAATGAATGAATGACAAATAGAAGAATTTTTGAGAAATTGTTGAGAAATATTGAGATTTTATTGATATAATGGAGTTTGAGAATGATTGAAAATGTATAGGAAGTGTTTTTCACAGGTTGCGAAGAACTGTTTTCTCCATTTTTAGTCGGTACTCTATTGGATTTTCTATAAAATTTTCAAAACCTCAAATGAATTTATAATTACAATAAATGACTTAAATGATTTAAATTTCACAAATTGCACTTCATAACCATGAAGAAATAAATTAAGGAAGGATAAAAATAGCTAAGATAAAATATGGTGTTCCGGTACACTGTGTGGCATATCTTGCTCGGCTATATTGTAGAAGGGTAAGGGGTGTCACATTTAGTGGTATCAGAGTACGATTTAGGCGTTTCTGGGTCTAAATCGAGTCCATACCATGCATTGCATTTGTAAGAGTCGAGGTGACACTAATGCAGATCTGTTTGTCTTTGTTATTTTGATTAGGATATGGACCCCACATCTCAGAGGGCAGTTGAGAGTGAAGGATGCAGATGTGCCAAAGA
The DNA here is from genome assembly GCF_030052815.1 of Hevea brasiliensis. Classification (NCBI taxonomy): domain Eukaryota; kingdom Viridiplantae; phylum Streptophyta; class Magnoliopsida; order Malpighiales; family Euphorbiaceae; genus Hevea; species Hevea brasiliensis. The sequence continues at coordinate 42,257,053 of NC_079506.1, read as the reverse complement.
CTGCATTCAGGACCCAGTATGATTGACACTAATTTTGGAAGAATTGTTAACTAAAAGAATTGGGATATTGTAATCAGAATCGGTTTAGGATATTAGTGGATTCGAGAAAGATAAGATGTTAGGAAACCTAGTCCATGAGGTTATAACGTAGTGACTATATAATGCTCTCAATGTTTGTATTGTAAGCTGCAGATTACAGTACTGACACTGGATTATTGTGTAGAGCTACGTGCTTCCTCGTGGTACAATAAATTAAGAATATTTGTAAGTAATCTATAAATTGATATAGTTGCACCTGAATAGAGTACTAGTACTGGAAATAAATGTGAAAATTTTAGTCAGAAATTTAAGACTTCAGAACTAGCCTATCAAACGACTACACTTGTAAGGTAGCTAGAGTCAGTGACTCGGTTACATTAATGTGAATTACCTGTACCCCAGTAATTGCTATAAGCTTAGAGATATCAGTACAACGTATCATCCTCAGACAGATGGACAATTGAAACAAGTGATTCAGGTAAATTTTAAAACTCATTGAGTTTCTATAAATAATGAAATGAAATGATAATAATAACCTGTAATACGTGATAAGCCCTCGAGAATATACTGAGAACTTGTGTCGTTGAATCCGAGGGGAGATGGGACAGATAAATCCCACTAATAGAATTTGTATACATTAATAAGTGTCAAGCTAGCATACAAGTGGCACCCTATGAAAACATTATAAGGGAATAGATAACTATGGATTTTGTGATGAGACTTCCGAGGACACATAATAGTCATGATGCAGTATGGGTTATAATTGATAGACTAACCAAGTCTACTCACTTTTTGCCATTCTAAATGGACTATAGTTGGAGAGATTAACCAGATTTTTACATATATGAAATTGTAAAATTGCATGGAGTGCCAGTATCGATTATATCTTATAGAGATCCTTTGTTCACTTCTAGATTCTGGGGTAGTCTTCAGAGAGCCCTAGGAACTAGATTGAACTTCAGCACAGCATTCCACCCACAGACAGATGGCCAACCTGAAAGAGTTATTCAGATATTGGAGGATATGCTACGGGCTTGTGTGATTGAATTTGAAGGTAGTTGGGATACACACTTGCCTTTGATTGAGTTTGCTTATAACAACAGCTACCAATCAAGCATTGGGATGCCTCCATATGAAGCTTTGTATGGCAGAATGTTCAGAACTCACCTTTATTGGGATGAATTGTGTGAAAGAAAGATTATTGGGCCATAAATTGTTCATCAGACATATGAAAAGATCAAATTGATCAGAGATAGACTCAAGGTCTGCATCAGTGAAGTCCTATGTTGATCTGAAGAGAAAAGATATTGAGTATGCAATGGGTGATAAGGTAGTCCTCAAAGTTTCTCCTTGGAAGAGGATTATGAGATTTGGCAGAAAGGGGAAACTGAGTCCTCGTTTCATCGGACCATATGAGGTTCTGGAAAGAGTGGGTCCTTTGGCATACCGGTTAGCATTACCTCCAGAGCTAGCAAGGAGACACAGTGTCTTCCATGTGTCCATGTTAAGTCGGTACATCTCAGACCCATCTCATGTAATCGTCGTTGAAGAGATTGAAGTAAATCCGCACCTCTCATACGAGGAAGAACCCATAAGAATTACGCTTATGAGGTGAAGCGGTGAGGAACAAACAGATACACTCGGTAAAGTCTTTGTGGAACCACCATTCAGCCAGAAGCTACTTGGGAACGTGAAGAGGATATGAGGAGACAGACCCACAAATTGTTCGAGACTAATGCGGATAAAATTTGAGACGAAATTTATTTAAGGGGGAGAATTGTAACACCCCAAAGTTCTAGAGTGCTGCGTTACGCTTGGTGACTGTGTTGTCCGGACAGCTAGGATGCCTAGAACCGTACTTCGATATGAGTGAGGAGACATAAAATAATGAAATACAAGAAAAGAAAGTACAAGAAAAACAAAGGAAAAAATGATAGCAAAGAAATGTGATCAAGTTAAACGAGCCGGGAAACCTAACGATGGTGATCAGACCGAGAAAGTCACCGTGGACCGTTGGATCGCCCTGGATCATGGAACCCCGAAAACATTTTTAGGACTCAAATAGAACCTTATTGAAGAATAAATATCATGAAAAAGATCAAAGAAAAATTAAATAATTAGTACAAAGAAAAGTGAGAAATCGAAAAACAGACAAAATACGGTGTTACCGAAAAATCGAGAACGTAACCCGAACAGGGGCATTATGGTCATTTGACATCCCGAAGTGTCTTTTGACCTAAATGTCCATTAAAAATAAATAGTATTACACTTCGAAAATAAAATGAAAAATTAGTTTAGTGGTACCTAAAGAAAATAACTAAAATCATGGGTTAAATGTGGAATAAGTGGGAATGTAGCTTATTATATGATTAAGTGACTAAGTGGACCACTAAGGGGATTAATTAAATACATAGTGGGACATGTGTACACTTAAAATGCAGCTGAATAAGTCATCTTCCTCATTTGCATAAAACTAGCCGAATTCAAGAAAGGAGAGAACCACCATTGACGTTTTCTTTGAGCTTGATTTCCTCCCTCCATTTCAACTCCATTCACTAAGGTTCTTTTATGAAAAATGGTCTACACATCACAAGGAAGATATTGATACAAATTTTGAGAAGTTTGGTGAAGGTTTAACAAGTTACAATTAAAGGTAAGTTTGCATTTTTGAGAATTTCTTTGTTAAAGTTTATGTTCATGTTATGGGTGTTAGTTTGGTGAAGGAAAATTTTGAGTTTGAAGGGTTATTGTTGTTTTCATTTTGGACAGCCATGAGTCACGTTTTTGATGAGGTATTTGTGCATATAATTGATGAGAAATAATGTTAATCATGGTGATTTAGTAACTTAGGGAATTATTTCATGTTTATATGGTAAATTATGCACTTTGATGGAAATTGGTATATGGGACGGCAATGTGATGTTGAAGAATGGTTTGTGGCAGCTTGTGGACACTTGAGTAATGGTATATATTGAAGAAAGTGTGGGCAGAATATTGACCTAGAAGGATTGATGATATGTATGTAAATTAACATTGTAAAGTGTATGTAAAGTTTGTAATGTTTAGATGTGTTTGTAATGGTACTTAGAAATTGTAATTGTGAATGATATTTGGTGTGTTGAGGGTGATTGGAATCTGCCCAAAATAATGCTAATGTAATGTAGAGAATGCTTTTGGTAATGTGCCAAAACAGTTTGGTAGGTAAGTAAACAAATGGCAAAGGTAAGTGTGTGTTTGAAGTTGGGGTGTGAAATGCATATTGAGGGCAGTGTATATTTTAGCCTATAACCTTGAATGTGTAACCTCAATTGGTATGAGACCAATTTGAGGTGAAACTAGGCACAAAATGTGCCAACTTTCATTGAGAAACCATGCCAAAATTCTGCTTGCAAGGTGACCTAAAAAAATGACCAATTCGGATTAGGTGCAATTAGGACCTGAAAAATGACCAATTGGGCAGCAGTGAGTGTTTAGGCCATAACTCACTCAAACCAGGTCCAATTGACCTGAAATTTTGACCAAGAATAGTTAAGACCCATACCTACAAGTCTTATGAAGACACCAAAGCCCAGAAATGACCATAAGCAAGTCAAACAACTTGAACAAGTTCGGGTCCAAAAACTGGCCGAACCAGAATTGACCAATTTGACCTAAAATTGACCTAAAATGGTACCACTTGACCAGCAATAGTGTAATGACCATAACTTGGTCTACTTAACTCGGATTGACCTGAAATTTTGCACCGCGTGCAATAAGACCTAGATCTACAAGTTTGTAGTTTCGACCGAGACCTGAAAACCGAGGGAACTAGATCGTCCGGTTAGGTCAAACCAGTATCCCGGAATCCAGCAAATTGCACTAAAATGCACTAAATAAGGAAATGACTTTGGTAAAACGTACCAAACCTAAAACCCTATCGAATGTGACATATTAACGACACTAAAACGTAATTTACCTAAAACGCAATGAGGGTCGGTATATTAGGTGATTAAGTGAATAATTGAGTTCAGTGCATTATTTACCAAACACCATCGATAGAGACAGTTTAATTTAGTACTGAAACACTTCAAATTGTGTTTCTCAGTTAACAAGGACTCAGCAAAAGGGAAGGAAACACTGAGTCCGCATCGTGAGACGATTATCAGAGGTTTGTGCACAACTAGTTTTTAACTGATTTTGTTGAATATTTCATATGATTAAATGACATATTTTCTTATGAACTATGTTTAACAGGCATTGGATTTAATTCAATGGTAATTGAAATTGTCATAGTATATATGACTTCAGCTTTGTGAAATGATATTTCCACCAGTATTAAACATTGTTATGGATTGAATAAATTATGTTTTGGAAAATTGTGATAGAACATGTTCTGAATTGTGATGGTACTTTTAATGGAAAAATGCAAATTTATGATTTGAATTGTGATGAGCATAAAAATTATTGGATATTGGAATTGAATTTGAATCGAATTATATTGTGATTTATGCTCACTAAAAGGATTGTGATATTGTTTTATATCTCACTATAGATGCTTGACTAGGTTATTATCCGTCTCTCTCATTTGTTGAGAAGACAATGGAGTGAGTTGTGTTTTGATTACCATGGTACGTGCACAGGCTTAGATTTTCCTCTGATTTGAGGTTAGATCTAAGTTTATTTTATCGTTATGGCCCTTGCGGAAGATTCATTATTGTGATGGTATCATGCACGATGATTCGACCTCCCGACCATAGGGAGTTAGAATCTGATTCGACCTCCCCGACCATAGGGAGTTAGAATCACATCGAATATGGCCCTTTCGGATTAGTCTTGCATATTAGTGAGATAAAGATTGATTTTTGAGATACAGTATGATTTTTGAGATACAGTATGATTTTTGAGATACATAATGATTTTTGAGATACAGAATGGCTTTTGAATGGTAAGGAATGGTGATTTCAATTATGGTTTATGTATAATTGATTTTTTTGGAATTACTTAAATGGATAGTCATGATTTGATAAATTGAATTTTGTGCTCCAAGTCATTTATACAAATGATTTACATTATTGGCAATGAATATTTTGAGTTGTGAAATTTGATCAGTATTCAGATTTTCAAATTATTTATCAGAAAATTTGTCAATGTATATTGTACTATGTTTTAAATTATAGTTGTGCACCATCGAAGTTCACCACTCAATGATAGCTTTGTATCTCGTCGCAGTAAGAAGAGCATAGAGCGATGATTAAGTTGCTTTGAGGATACATTCAGATCGCTCGGGTATATCATAGATATACCCATGTACATATGTTTTGATGTAAGCATGTAATAATATGTATGTAAATTATTTGAGCAGTTGTATAGAAACTCTTGTAAAATATTTTGGTATGTAATTAAATGTAAATTATCGTGAATGTAAATCTGAGATTTCATTTACTTAAATAGTTTTGTATTATATTTCTTGTATCTCAGTCTTTGAAAAATCACTATGGATTTGAATTGAGAAATATGTTGTGTTGAGAAATATATTGGAGTTGAGATTTGCAAATACATATTGAAGTGCTTTTTACAGGTTTTCTGAAGAACTGTTTTATCCAAAATACAGATGGCACTCTGCCAAAATTTTTATAGAAACTCCAATTAAGTCAAATGTGTCAGTTTTATCACTTCAGTTCAAAAAGGTTTTTAACACCTGTAAATAGTGCTCACCACTGTAAAAGAAGTAAGAAAAGTTTTGAAAATCCCTTGTAGTGTATTTAATGGGTTATCAGTAGACGGAGTTGGTAATTCATTAGGTATACTACGGGATCATGTTATGCCTTACAGAGGGGTAGGGTGTGACAGTTATATTTACATAGACCATTAAAGTCTGAAATATTTGCCAACCCAGAAAGAGCTCAACCTTAGATAGAGGCAATGGATTGAGTTCCTAAAGGACTATGACTGTGTGATTGACTACCATCCTGGGAAGGCAAATGTAGTTGCTGATGTTTTGAGCCAAAAATCCATCACAGCTTTGAGATCATTGAATGCTTGTCTATCCTTGGCTCGAGATGGAGCTATTTTAGCTGAGTTATAAGTGAGGCCAAACCTGCTACAGTAGATTTTAGATGGGCAGAAGTTAGATGAGAAGTTAATGGCTACCATGAGCAAAATCTCAGAAGGGAAGGCAACTGACTATGAGGTGAAAGCAGATGGGTGTCTGTACTACAAAGGAAGAGTGTGTGTACCAGATAATAAGGAATTGAAAGCCAGTATTCTAAAAGAGACACACACCAGTGTTTATACTATGCACCCAAGAAGTATAAAAATGTATCATGATCTGAAGCTTCATTATTGGTGGCCTCGTATGAAGAAGGACATAGCTGACTATGTGACTAAATGCTTGACATGTCAGCAAGTCAAGGCAGAACATCAAGTTCCATCGGGTTTGTTACAGCCCATACATATACCTGAATGGAAATGAGATCGGGTCACCATGGGTTTTGTAAGTGGTTTACCTCTCACCCAAAAGAAGCATGATGCAGTATGGGTGATAGTAGATAGATTGACAAAGTCAGCACACTTTCTGCCAATTAGAACTGACTACTTACTGGAAAAGTTAGCAGAATTATATATCAGTGAGATAGTTAGATTGTATGGAATTTCACTTTCCATCATATATAATCGAGACCCAAGGTTTACATCTAGATTTTGGAAGAAGTTGCATGAATCCTTGGGTACACAACTCCACTTTAGCACAGCTTTCCATCCTCAGACGGATGGGCAATCAAAAAGAGTAATCCAGGTAAACATTGAAACCAATTGAATTAATACAAATATTGAACTGAAATGATAATAATAACATGAAATAGATGTTAGGTCCCTGAGGATATGTCGAGGAGTTGTGTCATTGAGTTTAAGGGAAGTTGGGATAGATACCTTCCACTGGCAGAATTTGCATACAATAATAGCTACCAAGCTAGGATCCAAATGGCCCCGTATGAAGCATTGTATGGGAGGAAATGTAGAACCAGTGTGTTGGACTGAACTGAGCGAAGATAAACTGGTAGGGCCAGACTTGGTGAAACAGACTGGTTGCCTAGGATAGACAGAAGTCCTATGTCGACCTAAAGAGAAAAGAAATAGAATATGCAGTTGGAAATAATGTGTTCCTCAAGGTATCACCATGGAAAAAAGTACTGAGATTTGGAAGAAAAGGTAAGTTAAGCCCTAGGTTCATTGGTATATATGAAATTATTGAACGTGTGGGACCAGTGGCCTATAGGCTTGCTTTACCACCAGAGTTGGACAAGATCCATAACGTGTTTCATGTATCCATAATGATAAGATACCGCTCAGATCCTTCACATGTCATCTCCATGGAAGAAATTGAAGTATAACCAAATTTGACATATGAAGAAGAACCCATACGGATCTTGGCTCGAAAAGTAAAAGAGTTGAGGAGCAAGCAAATTTTGAAGGAGCAGAAGCATGAAAAACATAAGTTTATATCATTAAATTCAAAAATTTTTCACCTAGGGTCACATGCATCATGCAAGATTCATTTTTATCTATTTGATTTCAATGATAAACAGCATATTAAAACTCTTTTAATATATTTTTGGATCTACATTTTCTATTTAAGATTTTAGAATTAATCAGATTAATTACTAGAACCCTAGATTAGATCAAGAACAAGTGCACTAATCTCTTGATGCACTGCAGTGTATTTGTCACCTTTGGGATGCGTCTAGGACACCAGATGTTATCCCTCTAGCTTCTTCACACCAAGATCACCAATGGCAACCCTTGAATAGCTTCTAAAGCTTTTTCTATGAATTAGAAAATCAAGTTTTGCCTTTTGAGAGATTACAGATGTAAACCGGACACTAGAAATAATTTCTAGTATTTTTAATTCAAGAGATTGTTTGCTAATCTCTTTGAATTGATGAGAGATGAAGAAGAAGAGAAGGGAGGGGTAGCCAAGGGTGGCGGCACAAAGAGAATGAACAGCTTGCTCTATTTTTCTTTTCCTAACAACACTTATATAGCTAGGTCACCACTTAAAACCTTACCACATGTCACATTCTGATTCGCTCTAGGTTTAATTGACCCAATCACATTAAGTGTCAAACCTATATTTAATCTTAATTTTAATCATCTTACATGATTAAAATACGTTTGGCAAGCTTATGTGTAGTGCAATTTATCACCATCTCATGGTGCCACATGTCACCCTGTGAAATGACCAAAATACCCTTGCGTCTTAATTTTGAGTTCTCAACCCAAAATAATTATTTCTCTTCTTCTAATTAATTTATATCAAATATAAATTAATTAAATAATCTCTATTAATTAATTTCTAACTAATTAAATTCATATTTAAACACTTTAAATATAAATTTAACTTATACGATACATCCAATAACTTAGATTTGGTTTCAAGTCATGCTAGGAACTTTGCAATCTAATTGCAAATCAAACCTATTTAATTAATCAATTAAACTCTTTAATTAATTAATTAAATCATATTTAAGTTAGTTATTACTTGTGTATGTGTGTGACTTACTAGGCTCATCACTAATTGGCAATGAGACATGATATCAACTCTTAATATCATCAGAACTATTTCTTACCATAAATGATTTCTCTAAATCATTTTATGCACCTCATAGACCATGGTTAACACCTAGCATAGCATGCCATGGCCACCCAATTAGTAATAAGTGTTACCTTAAATGAACCTATAATCACATGTTACCATGCACTAGAATCTCTCTGTTACAAAATCCCAATTCGAGCTGGAGTTATGGTTTATGTCAAACCCCATTTGCTATGAATATTATATTCTCTTTTAATTCCAGTTCTTGATTAAAAAGATTTTCTCATCAAAAACTCTTTTCTGATTAAATCTATCTGTCCTGGCTAGGAACTTAAAACATCAAGAACAATTAAATGAAAATAGGATTTTATCCCTATTTACTTAGAGGAACAGATTCCATCTTGATCAACACCTACGTCCATATATAACTAGTAGGAGCCAACACATGCACATATACCCATACACAGTATAAGTATGAAAGTAGTCTCAAACTCAAACCACCTATATATAAGATAACTGTGCTATCTCAGGTCTAAAGATTATATGCACTGATATGATTTATGATAATGCATTGACAAGAGTAAACTCTATGTGCTTGTCATAAATGTCACTGGTTCGGCCTACTTATCATGTATAAGTGCCTATCATGTTTGTTATATGGCATGAGACTCACCATTCTATCTTATTTATATCTCATATAAATAACTTGGGAAGAAACATGAATACAATCTTGCTGGATAAGTCATGTTCTTATTGTGAATTATCCTCGATTGTGAACCTATTTATGATTCTTTGTGCTAGAAATACTGTCACTCATATTCTTAACAACTTAAGAATAGAATTTCTAACAAAATATCAATGGACCTTTTCTATTACACATAAATATATTATGTAAATGAAAAAGTGAAAATGCCTTTTATTAATAAAAGATGTATAAGATACATGCTAAATGATATGCTTTAGGGCATACTACTAATAATCTCCCACTAGCACTAGAGCCATTCATTACAATATGTTAGACCCATCTTCTCAAGATGTCGATTTAGCTGAGTTTGTGACATAGGCTTAGTGAATGGATCAGCTGGATTTTCAGCTGATGCTATTTTTTGCATGGCTACATTGCCTTACCCAACTATTTCTCTGATAATGTGGTAGCGCCTTTCTATGTGTTTGGATTTCTAGTGAGACTAGGTTCCTTATATCCAAACAGCTTCTTTTGCAACATCTGATGCAGCAATATACTCAGGCTCTATAGCGGAACCAGCAGTAGTACTCTGTTTGGAACTCTTCCAACTAACTGCACTTCCTTTACAAATGAACACAAACCTAGAGGTAGACTTTCTATTATTGATATCTAATTGGAAATCAGAATCAGTATAACCATCCAATTGCAAGTCATCACCTCCATATATCAAGAATAAATCCTTAGTTCTTCTCAAGTACTTAAGGATATTCTTGAAAGCTATCTAGTGTTCCAAACATGGATTGGATTGATACCTGTTAGTTAAACTAATAGCATATGCAATATCCGGCCTAGTACACAACATTGCATACATCAAACTTCCAATAGCCGAAGCATATGGAATCCTGGCCATTTTATCTCTTTCTTTAGGTGTCTTTGGAGACATCTCTTTTGAAAGGTGGATACCATTTCTTACTGGTAACAATCCTTTCTTAGAATCAATCATGTTAAACCTCTTTAACACCCTTTCTAAGTATAGACTTTGGAATAAACCAATTATTCTTTTTGCTCTATCTCTATAGATGCGAATCCCAAGAATATAGGTTGCCTCTCCTAAGTCTTTCATGGAGAATGTATTTGACAACCATACCTTTACAGTTATCAACATACCTATGTCATTACCCATCAACAAAATGTCATGCACATATAAGACAAGGAAAGTGACAGCACTATCACTAACCTTCTTATAAACACATGGCTCATCCTTATTTTTGATAAAACCAAATGACTTAATGGATTCATCAAAACGGATGTTCGAACTCCTCGAAGCTTATTTCAACCCATAAATGGACCGCTTTAGCTTGCATACCTTAGAACCATCTTGGGATTCAAAACCCCTAGGTTGTTCCATGAAAATATTTTCTTCAATGTATCCATTGAGAAAAGTTATTTTGATATCCATCTGCCAAATCTCATAATCATAGTATATAGTTATTGCTAATAGAATCCTAATTGATTTAAGCATGCTAACAGGTGAGAAAGTCTCCTCATAGTCGATTCCTTGCCTTTGGCGAAACCCTTTCGCTACTAGCCTTGCCTTATAGGTCTCTACATTTCTATCAGAATCAATTTCCTTATTGAAAACCCATTTGTTTCCTATAGGTACAATACCTTCAGGTGGGTCAATAAGATCCCAAACTTGATTCTTATACATGGAATCAATTTTGAATTTCATAGCATTAATCCATTTTGAAGAGTCTATATCAGATATAGCTTCTTCATAGGTAAGTGGATCATCTCCATGATCTACTTCTTCATGAGTAGACAACTCTTGTTCTTCTTCATGAAGGAAACCATATCTCAGTGGTGGGTGAGATACCCTGGTTTTCTACGAGGAATAGCTGTAGATGTTTCATCAATAGGTGAAGGTTGACTACATGGATCTATATCCATCTGATCTGTTGGTTGATCAGAATTCTCCAATTCTAACTTTATTTGCCTTCCTTTGCCTCCTTCTTGAACAAACTGTTGTTCAAGAAATGTGGCATCTTACCACAACCTTTTGTGATGTAGGCAAATAGAAACAATATCCAAAACTATCTTTTGGATATCCAACAAATTGAGCCTTTTCTAATCTAGTTTCCAATTTATTAGTATTCAGCTTTTTGATATAAGCTGGACATCGCCATATCTTAACATGCTTAAGACTTGGTTTTCTTCCATGTCATATCTCATAAGGTGTGGAAGATACTGATTTTGATGGAATCCTATTCAGAATATGCAAAGCTAATTCTAATGCAAATCCCCAAAAGGAGATTGGCATATTAGTATAGCTCATCATACTACGTACCATATCCAATAGGGTACAATTTCTCCTTTCAGATACACCATTCAGCTGTGGTGTTCCTAAAGGAGTCAGCTGGGAAACAATGCCGTGCTCTCTCAAGTATTCATCAAATTTAGTACTCAAGTATTCACCTCCACGATCTGATCAAAGAGCTTTAACACTTTTTCCTGTTTGATTTTGTACTTCAGATTTAAATTCTTTGAACTTTTCAAAGGATTCATGTTTGTATTTCATCAAATACAAATACCCAAACCTTGATTTGTCATCAGTAAAGGTAATAAAGTAATGAAAACCACCACTAGCCATTTCTTTAAATGGACCACATACATCACTATGTATTAGCTCCAAAATATTTTCAGCTCTTAGCCCTTGTCCTACAAAGGGTGATCTAATCATTTTGCCCTGAAGGCAAGATTCACAAGTTGGAGTAGGCTCAGAGCCCAATGAGGATCGAATCCCCATTTTCTCTAGTTTTTCAATCCTATTTTCTATAATATGACATAACCTTAAGTGCCAAATATGTTTTGAACTTGAGTTGGTTTTCACCATGGCATTGCATTCATTTAGATCACTTGCATTCATTTTGTGTTTGTCATTATTATCCAAATAATAAAGACCATCTTTCATATAACTCGAACCAACATATTTATTTCCAAAATAAATATTGCAAATATCATCTGTGAATTGAAATTCATAGCCATTTCTAGTCAAATTAGATATAGAAATGATGTTCTTAAAAGCATCAGGTACATATAAAATATTATCCAAGCACAAAACATGTCTAGACATGTAAAAAGATTTAGATCCTATGGCTAAAGCTTCAACAGTTGAGCCGTCGCCAATCTTAAGTCTAACATCTCGAGAATGCAAGCTGTTACTATTTGCTAGTTCCTACATATCATAAGAAATGTGAGAACTAGCACCAGTATCTAAAACCCAAGCTGTAAATGAACTATGAGTATCATCAGAATCTAAATAATAAGATATGGACATACCTTCCGAAGGTGTATCCTTCTTGTTCTTCAGAGAAGCAAGATACTGTAGGCAGTTCCTTTTCTAGTGCCCATCCTTCCGGCAGAGGAAACACTTTCCTTTGCCTCCATCAGTTTTAGTCTTCCCTTTTTGTTTAGCTAGTTTCTTAGAAGGACCAGGAATATGAGATTTCTTTTTCTTATTGCCCTTCTTCTTGTTGGACTTTCCAGTAGAAGAAGATGCAATCAAAGCTACCTCTTTTCCTTTATTGCCAGGCATATTCTTTTAGGCAATAACTAGCATGTTGAGTAAACCAGCCAAGGTGCATTCCTGTTTAGTCACAAAATTCCCAAATGACTCAGGAAGGGACTGAAGGATCAAATCTTTCTGCAATTGGAAATCCATGTTAAAGTCAAGATGTTCCAGCTGCTCAATCAGCCGAATCATCTTGTGGACATGATCCCCAACATTCTGTCCCTCAGACATCCTCATGCGGAACAACTATCTAGATATCTCATACCTAGCATTCCTACTGTGCTCACCATACAACTCTTATAGGTGAAGGAGGATCTCACTCGCACTTTGCATGTTTTCATGCTGCTTCTGTAACTCATTACTCATAGAACTAAGCATGTAACACTTAGGTCTCATATCATGCTCCTTCCACATGTTCAAAGTTTTATGTTCCTTTGGAGTGGCCTCTGGAGGTAAGGGACCAGGAACATTTAAATCTAAAACATATCCTATATGTTCAAGGTTTAGGATATGTTTTAAATTTCTTAGCCAATCAGATAGACTAGGCCCTGTTAACCTATTTCGATCAAGTATGTTTACAAGGATATTGGATGGCAGTGGTTGTTCTATGCTCATTGTTATCAGAAAATTAATTGCAGAAAATAACCAGATTAATTAGTAAATATATCATGTAATTAACCAAAATGATTATAATCTTTTAATCAAATTGGTCCTTCCAATAACTTTGCGAATCCTACACTTTCAAAGTAGAAAACAAAAATACTAGTTGGATGGATTTCTAGTGGGTGATTGAATTCTTATAATCCTATTGATCATCCTCAGGCACATCCATTATTGGAATTACAATAAACTATAAGTGAGCAACTCCTTGCCCATCACATCTCATGTGAGGTTCAATCCTTTACCTAGCCCCTAATGCTCAAAATCTCAGGCACATCCATTATTGACTTATCTTGCATTAGTTAAGTTGATCCCATTGAGCCAGTAAACATGCAAATAATTTTAATGTCCTCAGGCACATCCATTATTGGCCACTAAACCATTTACATATTTACAACATCTCATGCTTAACAATTATTCTGAAGAACATCTCTTAAATTAATTGCATCATATGCAACTATTTAAAATTTCTTAAAATAATTGCTCCAATGGAGGGACCATGTTATAATTACTTTAATTATAGCATATATAACTTAATCATTTGTTTGGAAGATTTTGTGGTCATCCTAATTACTATTATGGTCTCACTTTGCACATTATCCATTTAGCATGCATATATTATATACTTGCATACATTCCCATACATCTAATACATTCATGGATAAACAGTAAATATGGTATGATCATGGACTTTCTAAGGGATTCAATTCTGAGCCACCAAGAATTGAATCAGGGCATTCCTAGGTGCATTTCATTCATTCATTTTACAAGAGTTGCTGAAGGAGTACATAATCAACACTTGATCTTGAATTCCTCCCACTGGTCCCACCAATGCTCTTGACCTCCTTGATCTTCTTGCAATCCAATTACATAGTAATTCTTGGCATACCAAGGTGAATTTACAAGAACTAAATAAATGAAATTACAAACCAAAATTATTACAACCTTAATAATACATGCCCAAAATAAATTAAAATAAATTAATTTATTTACAACCCAAAGAAACATAAAAGAAATAAATCCAATCACATTGGTCTTTTATAGTCCATGATCATCCATCATGCATATCACTATTTAACGATTAAATAAAACATACATACTTAAATTAAATTGAATATCTCATATTCAACTTAAAAATCTAGATTTGAATATGATTCAAACAAATTTAAAAATTAAAATTTGAATGACATTCAAACAACTTTTAAAAATTCAAATTTAAATATGATTTAAACAACTTTAAAAATTCAAATTTGAATCACATTCAAACATCTTTAAAAATTCAGATTTGAATCACATTCAAACAACATTTAAATTTTAGATTTGAATCACATTCAAACAATTTTTAAAAATTTAGATTTGAATCATATTCAAACAACTTTTAAAATTCAGATTTGAATCACATTCAAACAATTTTTAAAATTCAGATCTGAATCAAAATTTAATTGTGTGATTAAAACTCTAATTAAACAATTTAATTAGACATAGGATGAGCTTTTATATTATACAACAATTGTAAATTAAAAACCCAAACCTTGCGCACACCATTGGTGACCACAAAGTGTGCACACCAATGGTGTTCATCACTAATCCACCACTTTTCCTTTGCAACCAGCAATGGATCTATCATCTCATGATCAAACCACACAATTAAACATATAATCAACAATCTAAATGGAAAATATGGTGGCTCTGATACCAATTGAATGAGCGGAAGCATGAAAAACATAAGTTTATATCATTGAATTCAAAAATTTTTCACATTGGGTCACATGCATCATGCAAGATTCATTTTTATCTATTTGATATCTATGATAAACAGCATATTAAAACTCTTTTAATATGTTTTTGGATCTACATGTTCCATTAAGATTTTAGAATTAATCAGATTAATTATTAGAACCCAATATTAGATCAATAATAAGTGCACTAACCTCTTGATGCACTGCAGTGTATTTGACACATTTGGGATGCGTCTAGGACACCAGATGTTGTCCCTCTAGCTAGTTCACACCAAGATCACCAATGGCAGCCCTTGAACAGCTTCTAAAGCTTTTTCTATGAATGAGAAAATCAAGTTTTGCCTTTTAAGAGATTACAGATGTAAACCGGACACTAGAAACAATTTTTAGTATTTTTAATTCAAGAGATTGTTTGCTAATCTCTTTGAATTGATGAGAGATGAAGAAGAAGAGAAGGGAGGGGTAGCCAAGGGTGGCAGCACAAAGAGAATGAACAGCTTGCTCTATTTTTCTTTTCATAACAAGCCTTATATAGCTAGGTCACCACTTAAAACCCTTGCCACATGTCACCTTCTGATTCGCTCTAGGTTTAATTGACCCAATCACATTGTGCCAAGTGTGAAACCTATATTTAATCTTAATTTTAATCATCTTACATGATTAAAATACATTTGGTAAGCTTATGTGTAGTGCCATGTGTCATCATCTCATGGTACCACATGTCACCCTGTGAAATGACCAAAATGTTTTAATTTTGAGTTCTAAACCCAAAATAAATATTTCTCTTCTTCTAATCAATTTATATCAAATATAAATTAATTAATTAATCTCTATTAATTAATTTCTCATTAATTAAATTCACATTTAAACACTTTAAATATAAATTTAACGTATACTATGCATCTAGTAACCTAGATTTGGTTTTAAGTCATGCTAGGGACTTTGCAATCTAATTGCAAACCAAACCTATTTAATTAATCAATTAAACTCTTTAATTAATTAATTAAATAATATTTAAGTTGGTGATTACTTGTGTATGTGTGTGACTTACTAGGCTCATCACTAATTAGCAATAAGATATGATATCAACTCTTAATATCATCAGAACTCTTTCTTACCATAAATAATTTCTCTAAATCATTTTATGCACCTCAGAGACCATGGCTAACACCTAGCATAGCAAGCCATGGCCACCCAATTAGTAATAAGGTTTACCTTAAATGAACCTATAATCATATGTTACCATGCACTAGAATCTCTCTGTTACAAAATCCCAATTCGAGCTGGAGTCATGGTTTATGTCAAACCCCATTTGCTATGAATATTATGTTCTCTTTTAATTCAAGTTCTTGATTAAAAAGATTTTCTTATCATAAACTCTTTTCTAATTAATCTATCTGTCCTGGCTAGGAACTTGAAACATCAAGAACAATTAAATGAACATAGGATTTTATCCCTATTTACTTAGAGGAACTGATTTCATCTTGATCAACACCTACCTCCATATATAACTAGTAGGAGCCAACACATACCCATATACCCATACATAGTACAAGTATGAAAGCAGTATCAAACTCAAACTACCTATATACAAGATAACTGTGCTATCTCAGGTCTAAAGATTATATGCACTGATATGATTTACAACAATACATTGACAAGAGTAAACTCCATGTGCTTGTCATAAATGTCACTGGTTCGGCCTACTTATCATGTATAAGTGCCTATCATATTTGTTATATGGCATGAGACTCACCATTCCATCTTATTTATATCTCATATAAATAACTTGGGAAAAAAGATGAATACAATCTTGCTGGATAAGTCATGTCCTTATTGTGAAGTATCCTCGATTGTGAACCTATTTATGATACTTTGTGCTAAAAATATTGTCACTCATTTTCTTAATAACTTAAGAATAGAATTTCTAACAAAATTTCAATGGACCTTTTCTATTACACATAAATATATTATGTAAACGAAAAAGTAAAAATGCCTTCTATTAATAAAAGATGTACAAGATACATACTAAATGATATGTTCTAGGACATACTACTAATAGATTCCACTAGTGAAAGTACTTTGGAGGCGCCACAACACCGAGGAGGCGACTTGGGAAAGTGAAGAGACAACGAGGCAATAGTTCCGTCACCTGTTTGCATCAGGTAAATTTCGAGGACGAAATTTAAATTAGACAATGAGACTCCGAGCTGCTGATATCGCTCCCCTCACTAAAGAACTTAGAGCGAAAGAAGAAGAGGCAGTGATAAGGGAGGCTGGTGCTTACGTGAACGCCCATAGGGACCTTTTAGCCAAGCTCAAGAAGCGTTATCCCGAGGAGGACTTTTCCTGGATGGTGGACCTGGCTCCCCAAGATGAAGAGGATAGCGAGGAGGAGGCTGAGGGTGATAGAGAGGGTGTGCAAAATGTAGAACAGGCTGGGGGTGATCCTTCAGCCGAATGACTTGTACTTTTTTTACTTTGAAATGAAATGAAATTCTCTTTTTGTTTGATGAGATCATAAAGTATCTAAGTTATACAAGCGCCTGATTGTTTGAACACATTAGAACACCAAACTTGAAAACTATAATAATCTATGTATGAGAAGTCAGAAAAACATTGTAACCATGAGATCGGCCTAAGCTGAGAACAAACACCTAATGAAACTTAAGATTATTAAAATTGGAAACCTGATTTGAACATTTAAGATCGAAAGCACCCTTAAGCTGGATTGAAACCTTAACTTTATTGAACGATTGTCCACAATATTTATAAAAGGGAGATCGGAAATAAGACTGAATGGCACGAAGACTTAATGTTAGTTTGATTTCGTTTGATGAGAGATCGGAAATGTGATGAACTGGTAAGGAGACTTGGTAATTGGTTTGAGAGATCGATAATGAATTGAGCGACCTGGAGATTTGGTGTTGGTTTGGTCTCTTTGGAGAGAGATCGGTAATGAAGTGAGCGACCTAGAGACTTAGTGTTCAAAGTCTATTGATTTCAGGGATTGGCCAAATATGGTGTCGACAACTGCCGCTCTTTACATAATTTCTATTGAAGGGAAAAAAAAATTCCCCGTGTAGGAATTATGTAAAGATTTAGACCCATATTTTGGGTGATTGGGTATTAAAACTTTGAAACTCAAAATTGATGTCAGGAAACTAAAACCAACTTAGGGCAACGACCCAGAGGTTGGTAACAGGAATCAACTTAGATCAAGGAACCAGAGGTTTCTAACAGGAATTTAAATGCAAAAAATTAAAATCAACTTGGATCAAGGAACCAGAGATTAATGACAGGAATTTTAAATGCTGAAAAATTAAAATCAACTTAGATCAAGGAACCAGAGGTTGATGACAGGAATTTAAATGCTAAGAATTAAAATCAACTTAGATTAAGGAACTAGAGGTTGATGGCAGGGATTTAAATGCGAAAAATTAAAATCAACTCAGATCAAGGAACTAGAGGTTGATGGCAGGAATTTAAATGCAAAAAATTAAAATCAACTCAGATCAAGGAACTAGGGGTTGATAACAGAAATTTAAATGCTAAAAAATTAAAATCAACTTGGATCAAGGAACTAGAGGTTGATGGCAGGAATTTAAATGCTGAGATTTAAATGCTAAAAAATTAAAATCAACTTAGATTAAGGAACCAGAGGTTGATGGCAGGAATTTAAATGCTGAAAAATTAAAATCAACTTGGATCAAGGAACCAGAGTTTGATGGCAGGAATTTAAATGCTAAAAAATTAAAATCAACTTAGATCAAGGAACCAGAAGTTGATGACAGGGATTTAAATGCGAAAAATTAAAATCAACTTAGATCAAGGAACCAGAGGTTGATGGTAGGAATTTAAATGCGAAAAATTAAAATCAACTTAGATCAAGGAACCGGAGGTTGATAACAGAAATTTAAATGCTGAAAAATTAAAATCAACTTGGATCAAGGAACTAGAGGTTGATGGCAGGAATTTAAATGCTGAAAAATTAAAATCAACTTAGATCAAGGAACCAAAGGTTGATGACAGGGATTTAAATGCTAAAAAATTAAAATCAACTTAGATCAAAGAACCAGAGGTTGATAACAGAAATTTAAATGCTGAAAAATTAAAATCAACTTAGATCAAGGAACTAGAGGTTGATAACATGAATTTAAATGCTGAAAATTAAAATGCTTACAAAGAAAGCCTAACCTGACACGAGAAGTTCTTCCGCGACGAAGTGTACTTAACAGGATCCTAAAGATGAATGATTAATGGAAGACGAGTTGCAAGACTTAACCCATCATTTTCCATTCCTTACTCACTTCCCAGGACTCTCTTTCTGTTCTTGACTTCCTTATTTTGCAAAAAGCGCCCTTGCGGGCTTTCACTTTCCCTTTTGCCCATCTGACTAGAAACGCCCTTTCAAGTTTTCACCTCTAGTTTTTTTTTTTAGGACCACTCCCTGTAAATCTCATAGCAAAGTACATAAGGTTATAAATACCCAAATCCTAATCTTATGACAAAATTTCAACAGATTAATAGCGCATGAAATAAAGATGTTAAAAAAGGCAGCATTAGAATGTGAGTATACAAGAAAGATAAAGCAAAAAGATAAATTAAAACGCAAATGTGCGAAGACGATAGATCAAAGTGAAAGGATGACTTTATTATGGCTTGAGAGTTAAAGGTACAGTTTCAAAGAAAAAGGGTACAATGATAGATCTCACAGATTCCTTGTAGTTGACTTTGAAGTCTCTTAACTGCCATTATTTCAAGTACTCTATTGATGAAGGTTCATGCCATGGCGGTTTATTTCAGTTCCTGTGTGCCCTTCCTTATTTCTCCATTTTCTGGTTCTAAGGGCTCCCTTTCGGGTTTTTGCCCTCAGATTTTATTTTCTTTTTTTCTTTTCTTTTCTTTTTCAAGGTGCCTTTTTGGGTTTTCACCCTTCACTCATTTTATAGAAAGCGCCCTTCCGGGTTTTCGCTTTCTTTCTCACATTTTGTTAGGGGCATCATTTTCGGAATTTCACCCTTTTTTTTTTAATTTTTTAATTTTAGGCATAATACCTTTTTACAGTGTTGGCATTCATGGGTCTTGGAAATTCTTCTCCGTCCATATGGGTCAAGATCAGGGCCCCACAAAAAAATGCCTTTTTAACCACGTAAGGTCCTTCGTAAGTTAGCGACCATTTACCCCGGGCATCGTTTTGATTCGGGAGCACCTTTTTCAGGAATAGATACCCGGGTTGGAATTTGCACGGGCGAACGCCTTTGTTAAAGGCCCTAGCCATTCTTTTCTGGTATAACTGCCCATGACATGCTGCCGCTAGCCTTTTTTCGTCTAGCAAATTCAATTGGTCCAACCTTGACTGGATCCATTCCGACTCATCAATCCCTGATTCCTTCAGAATCCTTAGGGAAGGAATTTCTACTTCAATAGGCAGAACAGCTTCCATCCCGTAAACCAATGAGTATGGAGTTGCCCCAGTCGATGTTCTTATAGAGGTTCGGTATGCATGAAATGCGTAGGGAAGCATATCATGCCAATCTCTATAAATGACTATCATTTTTCGGATGATCCTCTTGAGATTTTTGTTAGCGGCTTCCACTGCTCCATTCATCTGGGGATGGTATGGTGAGGAATTGAGATGTCGAATCTTGTATTAATCACATAATCTTTGGATCTTCAGACCATTCAAATTCTTGGCGTTGTCAGAGACGATTTCGCTGGGGAGGCCGTGTCGGCAGATGATATTATTTCTGAGGAATTTGAGAAATGTGTTCTGCATGATGTGGGCATATGACGTTGCTTTGACCTATTTGGAAAAGTAGTCAATAGCTACCAGGATAAATCTATGCCCATTGGATTCCTTAGGATTGATGGGACCAATCACATCGATGCCTCACATTGCAAAAGGCCATGGCGAGATGAGGTTAAACAGTTGATGAGGCGGGACATTTATCAATCTGCATAGATTTGACATTTATGACACTTCCAAAAGTACTTAATGGAATCCTTCTACATAGTAGTCCAGAAGTATCCCCGTCTCATGATTTGCTTAGCCATCATATGCCCATTAGCATGGGTTGCACAATTCCCCTCATGAGTCTCGAAAAGGATCTCTTTGCTTCTTTTGCATCTACGCATCTCAACAATTCGCCGTTGGAGCTCCTTTTGTATAAAATTTTGCCACTGGGGAAGTATCCCAAAGCTAATCTGCGGATCATTCTTCTTTCGTTTCTGCTTGCCCCTGGAGGGAATTCTCTGGTTTTGATGTAGACCTGGATGTCATGATACCAAGGTTTACCATTTGTTTCCTCCTCGATCTTGAAGCAATACACCGGCTCACTCCTTGTTTTGATCTGCAATACCTGAGTCGTCTGCCCTTCTTCTATTTGAGCCATGACAGCCAGGGTGGCTAAGGAATCCGCGAATTGATTCTTGTCTTGACTGAGGTGAGTAAAAGAGATTTCCTCAAATTTCTTAATCAACTCCAATAGGTACTTCTGATATGGGATTAACTTCAGATCCTTGGTTTGCCATTCTCCCTTGACTTGATAAATGATTAAGGCCGAATCACCATACACCTCCAACTTTCTGACTTTCATTTCGATGGCAGCCTGTAAACCCATCACACAAGCTTCGTATTCTGTGACGTTGTTAGTGCAGTCAAACCTTAATTTGATAGCTATCGGGAAGTGTTTTCCGTCAGGGGATACTAGCACAGCTCCAATTCCATTACCAGACAAATTGAAAGCTCTGTCGAAATACATGTCCCATACATCAGCTGGCTCTTTTTCCTCGCCGTCGACTTTGTTAACATGCTCATCAGGGAATTCAAAATCCAAGGCTTCATAATCTCGGATGGGATTTTTTGCTAGGGGATCAGCGATTACGCTACCTTTCACTGCTTTTTGGGTCATATAGACAATGTCATATTGAGAGAGTATGACCTGCCATTTCGCTATCCTCCCTGGCATGAAAGGGCTTTCGAATACATACTTGATAGGATCCATCCTGGGGATGAGCCATGTCTTATGATTCAACATGTAGTGTTTGAGCCGATTTGTTGCCCAGGCTAATGCGCAACAAGTTTTCTCTTGGAAAGAGTATCTTGACTCGCAATCATTGAACTTCTTGCTCAGATAATAAATAGCCCTCTCCTTTTGAGTATCCTCATGCTACCCCAAAACACATCCCATTGAGCTCTGTTGGACTACCATGTACAGAATCAGCGGCCTTCCTGCTACTGGAGGAACCAATATCGACGGGTTTGACAGGTACTGCTTAATTTTCTCGAAAGCCTCTTGACAAACTGAATCCCATTGAGTGGTGTTATTCTTTTAAAGTAGTCTAAAGATAGGCTCAGCTTTAGCAATGAGGTTGGAAATAAATCTCGAGATGTAGTTCAGCTTCCCCAGGAAACTGCGCACATTCCTTTCTATTTTTGGGGATGGCATTTCTTGAATGGCTTGAACTTTTTTTGGATCTACTTCTATTCCCTTCTCACTCACTATGAATCCCAACAACTTCCCAGATCTAGCTCCAAACACGCATTTGGCAGGGTTCAACTTCAGCTTATACTTTCTGAGCCTTTCGAACACTGTCCTCAGCACTTGTACATGGCTTTCTCCTTCTCTGGATTTGATGATCATATCATCCACGTACACCTCCACTTCTTTGTGCATCATATTGTGGAATAATGTGACCATAGCACGTTGGTAGGTAGCGCCTACATTCTTTAAGCCAAATGGCATGACCCGATAACAGAATACCTCCCACTGAGTGATAAGAGCAGTTTTCTCCTTATCTTGTTTATCCATGGGGATTTGATTGTAGCCGGACGCCCCATCTGAAGGAACGGAAGCGTGAAAAACACAAGATTATACCATTGAATTCAAAAATTTTCACCTAGGGTCACATGCACCATGCAAGATTTATTTTTATCTATTTGATTTCAATGATAAACAACATATTAAATCTCTTTTAATATGTTTTTGGATCTGTATTTGCCATTTAAGATTTTAAAATTAATCAGATTAATTTTAGAACCCTAGATTAAATCAAGAACGATTACACTAACCTCTTGATGTGCTGCAGCGTGTCTGCGCCTTTGAGATTCGTCTTCAGGACACCAGATGTTGTCCCTCTAGCTTGTCCACACCAAGAACACCTATAGCAGCCCTTGAACAGCTTCTAAAGCCTTTTCTATTAATTAGAAATTCAAGTTCTGCCTTTTAAGAGATTAGAGATGTAAACAGGACACTAGAAACAATTTCTAGTTTTCTTAATTCAAGAGATTGATGGCTAATCTCTTTGAATTGATGAGAGATGAAGAGAAATAGCTGGAGAGGCTCAAAGTGGCGTGACATATGAGAGGAGAGGCTGCTGGTTATGTTTTCTTTTCATAACCACACTTAAATAGCTAGGTTAACACATTAAACCCTAGCCACATGTCACCTTTTGATTAGCTCTAGGTTTAAGTGACCCAATCACATTGTGCCAAGTGTCAAACCTATATTTAATCTTGATTTTAATCATCTTACATGATTAAAAAACATTTGGCAAGCTTATGTGTTATGCCATGTGTCACCATCTCATGGTGCCACGTGTCACACTGCAAAATGACCAAAATGCCCCTGTGTCTTAATTTTGAGTTCTTAACCCAAAATAATTATTTTCTTCTTCTAATTAATTTATATCAAATATAAATTAATTAATTAATCTCTATTAATTAATTTCTCATCAATTAAATTCATATTTAAACACTTTAAATATAAATTTAATTTATACTACACATCCAATAATCTAGATTTGGTTTCAAGTCATGCTAGGGACTTTGCAATTTTATTGCAAACCAAATCTATTTAATTAATCAATTAAACTCTTTAATTAATTAATTAAATCATATTTAAATAGGTGATAACTTGTGTATGTGTGTGACTTACTAGGCTCATCACTAATTGGCAATGAGACATGATATCAACTCTTAATATCATCAGAACTCTTTCTTACCATAAATGATTTCTCTAAATCATTTTATGAACCTCATAGACCATGGTTAACACCTAGCATAGCATGCCATGGCCACCCAATTAGTAATAAGGTTTACCTTAAATGAACCTATAATCATATGTTACCATGCACTAGAATCTCTCTGTTATAAAATCCCAACTCAAGCTGGAGTCATGGTTTATGTCAAACTCCATTTGCTATGAATATTATGTTCTCTTTTAATTCCAATTCTTGATTAAAAGATTTTCTCATCAGAAACTCTTTTCTGAATAAATCTATCTGTCCTGGCCAGGAACTTGAAACATCAAGAACAATTAAATGAACATAGGATTTTAACTCTATTTACTTAGAGGAACAGATTCCATCTTGATCAACACCTACCTCCATATATAACTAGTAGGAGCCAACAGATGCCCATATACCCATACACAGTACAAGTATGAAAGCAGTATCAAACTCAAACTACCTATATACAAGATAACTGTGCTATCTCAGGTCTAAAGATTATATGCACTGATATGATTTATGACAAAACATTGACAAGAGTAAACTCCATGTGTTTGTCATAAGTGTCACTGGTTCGGCCTACTTATCATTTATAAGTGCCTATCAAGTTTGTTATATGGCATGAGACTCACCATTCCATCTTATTTATATCTCATATAAATAACTTGGGAACAAACATGAATACAATCTTTCTGGATAAGTCATGTCCTTATTATGAAGTATCCTCGATTGTGAACCTATTTATGATACTTTGTGCTAGAAATATTGTCACTCATATTCTTAACAACTTAAGAATAATATTTCTAACAAAATATCAATGGACCTTTTCTATTACACATAAATATATTATGTAAACGGAAAAGTGGAAATGCCTTTTATTATTAAAAATATGTACAAGATACATACTAAATGTTATGCTCTAGGGCATACTACTAACAATCTCCCACTAGCACTAGAGCCATTCATTACAATATCTTAGACCTATCTTCTCAAGATGTCGGTCTAACTGAGTCTGTGACAAATGCTTAGTGAATGGATCAGCGGGTTTTTCAGCTGATGTTATTTTTCTGCATGGCTATATCGCCTTGCCCAACTATATCTCTGATAATGTGGTAGTGCCTTTCTATGTGTTTGGATTTTCGGTGAGACCTTAGTTCCTTAGCCTGTATGACTGCTCCATTGTTGTCACAGTGTAGTGGAACTCAATGGAAGGAACTACTGTAAGTTACATCACGAACTTCTTCATCCAACTTCTTTTGCGACATCGATGCAACAATATACTCACCTCGATGAGTGGAATCTGCAGTCGTGCTCTGTTTGGAACTCTTCCAACTGACTGCACCTCCATTACAAATGAACACATATCCAGAGGTAGACTTTCTATCATCGATATCTGATTGGAAATCAGAATCAGTATAACCATCCAATTGCAAGTCTCTACCTCCATAAATCAAGAATAAATCCTTAGTTCTTCTCAAGTACTTAAGGATATTCTTGACAGCTATCCAGTGTTCCAAACCTGGATTAGATTGATACCTGCTAGTCAAACTAACAAAGATATGCGATATCCAGGCCTAGTACACAACATTGCATACATTAAACTTCCAATAGCCAAGCATATGGAATCGGCCATCTTATCTCTTTCTTCAGGTGTCTTTGGAGACATCTCTTTAGAAAGGTGGATACCATGTCTCACTGGTAACAATCCTCTCTTGGAATCAAGCATGTTAAACCTCTTTAACACCTTTTCCAAGTATAGACTTTGGGATAAACCAATTATTCTTTTCGCTCTATCTCTATAGATGCGAATCCCAAGAATATAGGTTGCCTCCCCTAAGTCTTTCATGGAGAATGTATTTGACAACCATACCTTTATAGTCGTCAACATACCGTATCATTACCCATCAATAGTATGTCATCCACATATAAGACAAGGAAAGTGATAGCATCACTAACCTTCTTATATACACATGGCTCATCCTCATTTTTGATAAAACCAAAAGATTTAAGGGCTTCATCAAAACGGATGTTCCAACTCCTCGAAGCTTGTTTCAACCCATAAATGGATCGCTTTAGCTTGCATACCTTGGAACCATCTTGGGATTCAAATCCCTTAGGTTGTTCCATGAAAATGTTTTCTTCAATGTATTCATTGAGAAAAGGCATTTTGACATCCATCCGCCAAATCTCATAATCATAGTATGCACTATTGCTAGTAAAATCCTAATTGATTTAAGCATGGCAACAAAGTAGAAAGTCTCCTTATAGTCTATTCCTTGCCTTTGGCGAAACCCTTTCGCTACTAGCCTTGCCTTAGAGGTCTCTACCTTTCCATCGACCAATTTTCTTCTTGAAAACCCATTTGTTCCCTATAGGTACAATACCTTGGTGGGTCAACAAGATCCCAAACTTGATTCTTATACATGGAATCAATCTCGGATTTCATAGCATCAATCCATTTTGAAGAGTCTATATCGATATAGCTTCTTCATAGGTAAGTGGATCATCTCCATGATCTACTTCTTCATGAGTAGACAACTCTTGTTCTTTTTCATGAAGAAAACCATATATCACTGGTGGGTGAGATACACTGGTTGTTCTACGAGGAACAGCTGTAGATGTTTCATCAATGAGTATAGGTTGACTAGATTGATATATATCCATCGATGCATTGGTTGGTCGAAATTCTCCAATTCTAACTCTATTTGCCTTCTTTTGCCTCCTTCTTGAACAAACATTGTACAAGAAATGTGGCATCTCTACTTATCACAACCTTTTGTGAAGTAGGCAAATAAAAATAATATCCAAAACTATCTTTTGGATATCCAACAAATTGACCTCTTTCTGATCTGGTCTCCAATTTATCAGTGTTCAGCTTTTGATATAAGTCGACAACCCCAAATCTTAACATGCTTAAGACTTGGTTTTCTTCCATGCCATATCTCATAAGGTGTGGAAGAAACTGATTTTGATGGAATCCTATTCAGAATATATAAAGCTGATTCTAATGCAAATCCCCAAAAAGGAGATTGGCATATCAGTATAGCTCATCATACTACGTACCATATCCAATAAGGTACGATTTCTCCTTTCAGATACACCATTCAGCTGTGGCGTTCTGGAGTCGGTGAGAAACAATGCCATGCTCTCTCAAGTATTCATCAAATTCAGTACTCAAATATTCACCTCCACGATCTGATCGAAGAGCTTTAATACTCTTTCCTGTTTGATTTTCTACTTCAGATTTAAATTCTTTGAACTTTTCAAAGGATTCATGTTTGTATTTCATCAAATACAAATACCCAAACCTTGATTTATCATCAGTAAAGGTAATAAAATAATGAAAGCCCCTTCTAGCCATTTCTTTAAACGGACCACATACATCACTATGTATTAGTTCCAAAATATTTTTAGCTCTTAGCCCTTGTCCAACAAAGGGTAATCTAGTCATTTTTGCCTTGAAGGCAAGATTCACAAGTTGGAGTAGGCTCAGAGCCCAATGAGGATAAAATCCCCATTTTCTCCAATTTTGTAATCCTATCTTCTGCAACATGACATAACCTTAAGTGCCAAATATATTTTGAACTTGAGTTGGTTTTCACCATGGCATTGCATTCATTTAGATTGCTTTACTCTGGCCAGTGGAAACACTTTCTTACTGACAATGGAAACACTTTCCTGTTGGCAATGGAAACACTTTCCTATTGGCAGTGGAAACAATTTCCTTTGCCTTTGTCAGCTTTGGTCTTCCTTTTCTGTTTAGCTATTTTCTTGGAAGGACCAGGAATCTGAGGTTTCTTTTTCTTATTGCCCTTCTTCTTGTTGGACTTTCCAGCAGAAGAAGATGCAACCAAAGCTACCTCTTTTCCTTTATTGCCTGGCATATTCTTTTGGGCAATAACCAGCATGTTGAGTAATTCAGCTAAGGTGCATTCCTGTTTAGTCATATGGAAATTTGTCACAAAATTCCCAAAAGACTCAGGAAGGGACTGAAGGATCAAATCCGTCTGTAGTTGGAAATCCATGTTGAAGTCAAGATGTTCCAACTGCTCAATCAGCCGAATCATCTTGTGGACATGATCCCCAACATTCTGTCCCTCAGACATCCTCATACGGAATAGCTGTCTAGATATCTCATACCTAGCATTCCTGCTGTGCTCACCATACAACTCTTGTAGGTGAAGGAGGATCTCATTCGCACTCTGCATGTTCTCATGTTGCTTCTGTAACTCATTACTCATAGAAGCAAGCATGTAACACTTAGCTCTCATATCATGCTCCTTCCACTTGTCCAAAGTATCATGTTCCTCTTGTGTGGCCTCTGGAGGTAAGGGACCAGGAACATTTGAATCTAGAACATATCCTATATGTTCAAGGTTCAAGACAAGTTTCAAATTTCTTAGCCAATCGCATGATTAGGTCCTGTCAACCTATTGCGATCAAGTATGCTTGCAAGGATATTGGATGGTGGTGGTTGTTCTGTGCTCATTATTATCGTAAAATTAATTGCGTAAATAACCAGATTAATTAGTAAATGTATCATGTAATTAACCAAATATGATTATGGTCTTTTAATCAAATTGGTCCTCCCACTAACTTAGCGAATCCTACACTTCCAAAGTAGAAAACGGAAATCCTAGTTGGATGGATTTCTAGTGGGTGATTGAATTCTTATAATTCTATTGATCATCCTCGTACATCCATTATTGGAATTACAATAAACTATAAGTGAGCAACTCCTTGCCCATCACATCTCATGTGAGGTTCAATCCTTTTACTACCCCCTAATGCTCAAAATCTCAGGTACATCCAATATTGACTTATCTTGCATTAGTTAAGTTGATCCCATTGAGCCAGTAATTATGCAAATAATTTTAATGTCCTCAGGTACATCCAATATTGGCCACCAAACCATTTACATATTTACAACATCTCATGCTTAACAATTATTCTTAAGAAAATCTCTTAAATAAATTGCATCTTATGCAACTATTTAAAATTTCTTAAAATAATTGCCCCAATGGAGGGCTTATGTTATAATTACTTTAATTATAGCATTTCCAACTTAATCATTTGTTTGGAAGATTTTATGGTCATTCTAATTACTATTAAGGTCTCACTTTGCACATTATCCATTTAGCATGCATATATCATATAATTGCATACATTCCCATACATCTCATGCATTCATGTATAAGCAGTAAATATGGCATGATCATGGATTTCTAAGGGATTCAATTCGAGCCACCAAGAATTGAATCAGGGCATTCCTAGGTGTATTTCATTCATTCATTTTACAAGAGTTGCTGAAGGAGTACATAATCAACACTTGATATTGAATTCTCCCACCGGTCCCACCAATGCTCTTGACCTCCTTGAACTTCTTGCAATCCAATATTACATAGTAATCCTTGGCATACCAAGCGAATTTACAAGAACTTAAATAAATGAAATTACAACCCAAAAATTATTACAAACTTAATAATACATGCCCAAAATAAATTAAAATAAATTAATTAATTTACAATCCCAAAGAAACATAAAAGAAATAAATCCAATCACATTGGTCTTTTATAGTCCATGATCATCCATCATGCATATCACTATTTAACAATTAAATAAAACATACATACTTAAATTAAATTGAATATCTCATATTCAACTTAAAAATCCAGATTTGAATATGATTCAAATAAATTTAAAAATTCAGATTTGAATCTCATTCAAACAAATTTAAAAATTCAGATTTGAATCACATTCAAACAACTTCAAAAATTCAGATTTGAATCACATTCAAACATTTTTTAAAAACTCAGATTTGAGTCACATTCCAATGTTTTTAAAAATCAGATCTGAATTTTATTGAATCAATTTTAAAAATCAGATTTAAATATGATTCAAACAACTTTAAAAATTCAGATTTGAATCACATTCAAACAACTTTTAAAATTCAGATTTGAATCACATTCAAACAATTTTTAAAATTCTGATTTGAATCATAATTTAATTGTGTGATTAAAACAACTAATTAAACACTTTAATTAGTCAAAGAATAGGCCTTAGATCATACAACAATTGCAGAATTAAAAGCCAAACCTTGAACCACCCATGGAACCATTGTTGCGCCACCATTGGTGGCTTCACCATGTGTGACTCCACATCTCATGATCCAACCAGCAATGAATCTCTTTATCTCATTATCAAACACACAATTAAATTATATAATCAACAATCTAAATGGCAAATATAGTGGCTCTGATACCAATTGAAGGAACGAAAGCGTGAAAAACACAAGATTATACCATTGAATTCAAAAATTTTCACCTAGGGTCACATGCACCATGCAAGATTTATTTTTATCTATTTGATTTCAATGATAAACAACATATTAAAACTTTTTAATATGTTTTTGGATCTGTATTTGCTATTTAAGATTTTAAAATTAATCAGATTAATTTTAGAACCCTAGATTAAATCAATAACGATTACACTAACCTCTTGATGTCGCGCTTTGAGATTCGTCTTGAGGACACGGATGTTGTCCTCTAGCTTGTCCACACCAAGAACACCTATGGCAGCCCTTGAACAGCTTCTAAAGCCTTTTCTATTAATTAGAAATTCAAGTTCTGCCTTTTAAGAGATTAGAGATAAACAGACACTAGAAACAATTTCTAGTGTTCTTAATTCAAGAGATTGATGGCTAATCTCTTTGAATTGATGAGAGATGAAGAGAAATAGCTGGAGAGGCTCAAAGTGGCGTGACATATGAGAGGAGAGGCTGCTGGTTATGTTTTCTTTTCATAACCACACTTAAATAGCTAGGTTAACACATTAAACCCTAGCCACATGTCACCTTTTGATTAGCTCTAGGTTTAAGTGACCCAATCACATTGTGCCAAGTGTCAAACCTATATTTAATCTTGATTTTAATCATCTTACATGATTAAAAAAATTTGGCAAGCTTATGTGTTATGCCATGTGTCACCATATCATGGTGCCACGTGTCACACCGCAAAATGACCAAAATGCCTCGTGTCTTAATTTTGAGTTCTTAACCCAAAATAATTATTTTCTTCTTCTAATTAATTTATATCAAATATAAATTAATTAATTAATCTCTATTAATTAATTTTCATCAATTAAATTCATATTTAAACACTTTAAATATAAATTTAATTTATACTACACATCCAATAATCTAGATTTGGTTTCAAGTCATGCTAGGGACTTTGCAATTTTATTGCAAACCAAATCTATTTAATTAATCAATTAAACTCTTTAATTAATTAATTAAATCATATTTAAATAGGTGATAACTTGTGTATGTGTGTGACTTACTAGGCTCATCACTAATTGGCAATGAGACATGATATCAACTCTTAATATCATCGAACTCTTTCTTACCATAAATGATTTCTCTAAATCATTTTATGAACCTCATAGACCATGGTTAACACCTAGCATAGCATGCCATGGCCACCCAATTAGTAATAAGGTTTACCTTAAATGAACCTATAATCATATGTTACCATGCACTAGAATCTCTCACATAAAATCCCAACTCAAGCCGAGTCATGGTTTATGTCAAACTCCATTTGCTATGAATATTATGTTCTCTTTAATTCCATTCTTGATTAAAAGATTTTCAAACTCTTTTCTGAATAAATCTATCTGTCTGCCAGAACTTGAAACATCAAGAACAATTAAATGAACATAGGATTTTAACTCTATTTACTTAGAGGAATAGATTCCATCTTGATCAACACCTACCTCCATATATAACTAGTAGGAGCCAAAAGATGCCCATATACCCATACAACAAGTATGAAAGCAGATCAAACTCAAACTACCTATATACAAGATAATCGTGCTATCTCAGTCTAAAGATTATATGCATCGATATGATTTATGACAAAACATTGACAAGAGTAAACTCCATGTGTTTGTCATAAGTGTCACTGGTTCGGCCTACTTATCATTTATAAGTGCCTATCAAGTTTGTTATATGGCATGAGACTCACCATTCCATCTTATTTATATCTCATATAAATAACTTGGGAACAAACATGAATACAATCTTTCTGGATAAGTCATGTCCTTATTATGAAGTATCCTCGATTGTGAACCTATTTATGATACTTTGTGCTAGAAATATTGTCACTCATATTCTTAACAACTTAAGAATAATATTTCTAACAAAATATCAATGGACCTTTTCTATTACACATAAATATATTATGTAAACGGAAAAGTGGAAATGCCTTTTATTATTAAAAATATGTACAAGATACATACTAAATGATATGCTCTAGGGCATACTACTAACACCATCGATATATGAGCATCTGCCCAATCCTACAGCATTGTCTACTAGCACGTCTATGTGTGGGAGAGGGAAATCATCTTTCAAGCTTGCTTTATTAAGATCCCTGTAATCAACACACACCCTGACTCTCCCATCCTTCTTTATTACCGGGACAACGTTAGCTATCCATTGGGGATATTTGACTACTTCCAGAAACCCAGCATCATACTAATTTTTAACTTCATCCCTAACTTTGAGTAGCGTGTCAGGGTTCATTCTTCTTAGCTTCTGCTTTACTAGGATCGTCTCGGGAATTAAGGGAATTTTATGTGTCACAATCTGGGGGTCTAAACCAATCATATCGTCATAGCTCCATGAAAATACATCCAAGAATTCTTTGAGCAAACTGACCATATTTTCTAATTCTCCACTCCCCACAACCTTAAGTTCCCTTCTTATTTCTTCCGTGCCTAGATTTATGGTGTACGCTTCGTCCCCACAAGGCACTAGGGAAGGTTTATCTCTTTCATCCCTTTCTTCTGCGAGTTCCTCCTCATAATCACTTGAAGTAATGGTAGTTATGGGGATTTCAAAATTAACCAGAGGAATTTCTGAGTCTATTGAATTATTAGGTGTTAATTAATGAATGGTCCTGAAGAAACGAAAGTGGAATATATTATGAAAATGGCAAAAAAAGAAAACAAGGAAAAGAGAATTAGATGTAAAATGCGCTAATAATCCATTAATATTTGCATCATAAGAAAAAGGCTCCATTTACAATATTACACTTGTCACCATGGACGAAAT
Organism: Hevea brasiliensis; assembly: GCF_030052815.1. Classification (NCBI taxonomy): domain Eukaryota; kingdom Viridiplantae; phylum Streptophyta; class Magnoliopsida; order Malpighiales; family Euphorbiaceae; genus Hevea; species Hevea brasiliensis. The sequence goes on along the minus strand of NC_079506.1, from coordinate 42,223,666 downwards.
GATCATGTGTAGATAACCAAAAGTACTTTACTCGAAATTGAGTACAGGAATGTCCTTTGCTGTCTAGTTGTCTAATTCTTTCCCTTAAGCTATTGGCGAGATCAGGGCTTCATACAAGGAATCAAGATGGATGACATCAATGGATGGTTCATCGAGTGAATCTTCAGCTTCCACTGGATTTTCAATGACCGGCTTGGTGAAGACCTCTGTGATTTTCGGGACTACCTTCATTTTCTCGATTTTTTGATCAAATCTCTGATCTCGAAGCATATTTCTCATCCAGAATCGTCCATCCATGAGGGTGTCTTCCTCATATCCCAAGCCACAACGGCCAACCTTTTGGATGGCTGGTATAGGTTCGACAATCCCCTGTAACGTGGCACCTAACCCCTTGCCCTTTTCATAACCACTCTTCAGCATTGCCTTCGCCACCATAGTTATGGCCCCTTCATTTCTCGAAGTGGTTTCTTGCAAATCAAGGGCCTGGAAAGAGCTTTCCAAAGATTCTTCAGCTGCTTGCACATAAGGAAGTGATTGCGGCTTGGTGACCAGCATGGCTTCCTCCTCCTTCACAGTAATGATCCTGCCGTCCATGATGTATTTAATTTTCTGGTGCAAAGTTGAAGGTATGGCATTTGCTGAATGGATCCATGGCCTCCCTAACAGTATGGTGTATGCAGGTTCAATGTCCATCACTTAGAATGTGACGTTGAAAGTGCATGCCCCGATTTGAAGTGGCAAGTCAATATCTCCCAATACTTCCCTCCTTGTGCTGTCAAAGGCTCTTACCACCATGGCACTTTGACGCATGTTTGAGCGGTCGACCGGTAGCCTCGCCAAGGTGGCATTGGGCAAGATGTTAAGCGCAGACCCTTTGTCAATTAAGACCTTAGCAATTATGCAGCCTTTGCATTTTACTGTCACATGTAAAGCCTTGGTGTGCTTCAAGCCAGCCGGGTCTATCTCTTCTTCGGAGAAGGTGACAAAACTGGATGCCTGGATTTGTCCCACTATTTTCTCAAATTGCCCCGACGTGATATTGGGGTTAACAAAGGCCTAATCCAGAATTTTCTGTAGGGCTTGACGGTGCACTTCTGAACTTAAGATCAATGACAATAGCGAAATCCGGGCAGGCGTCTTCCTCAATTGCTCAACAAAGTCGTATTCACTTTGCTTCATTATTTGAAGCAACAGTTCCTCTTCCTCAATTGGTCCAGCAGGTTCCCTTCTCTCCACTTTCTCAACCTCTTCTGTGTTCTCTTACAGCTCTCCCATTTTTACTTTCCCTCTATTCTTTCCCTTCCCGTCATCCTTGTAACATCTCCCACTTCGAGTTATAAATTTTATCTCTTGCTCAGGTGGGTGGGAGCTACTGGTTGTGATAGGTTTGGGGTTTGGTTGGGGAGTAGCATTGCCGGAAGGTCCGGCGTAAGTCATCTTGAAGTGCTCATGAGGAGCGAAGCACGGTTTAGGAGGTGCTGAAGGTGGGGCAAGGCTAGGAGCCGATGTACTGCTCGATGCTCCTTGGGTGAAGACTTGGAAATTATAGTTTCAAGGCACAGCATGGGTGTTTGTGATAGGGAGCTAGGGCAGGGTTCGGATGATTGTTACTGGTGGTGATGATGCTGGTGCAGAGAAGGTCATTCTGGGACTCGAGGTGGAGGCATTCTGGCCAAATCTGGCTATATTTACTCCGCCCTCCATTTTCGACCTTGCTTGGCATCTTAAAATTTTGAGGGACAGTAAGTTCTGGACCTCTTGTTTGAACTCCCCACAATTTTGCAGCTCGTGGTTAGCTGCTCCTCTGTGATAGGGGCATCCCGCATTATCTTCAGACTCCGGTGTTTGAGGGGAGAGGTAACCTTCTCTTACTGCCATTGTAAAAATCTCCTCAAAGTGAGGAATCAGTTGATCTACCTTCAAGGTTGACCCTTCTTCTTCTGAATCTATCATATTCACGCCATTGCCCGTACGATGATTAGGCAATAGGTTTGAGGTGAAATTGGGAAGGGAGCCATTCCCTTCGATTTTTAACCATTCGTTTCTGATTAGGGCATGCACTCTCCCCCTGAGTGCCCCACAGTTATCGGTTGAGTGCCTTTGTGCCCCTCCATGATACTCGCACCGGGCACTGGCATCATACCACCTGGGATATGGTGGCTGAATTGGGTCAAGAGGAATCGGCACTATTTGATTTATACCGACAAGGTATCGGTATATTTCGCTGAGTGGGAGGGGAAGGGGTGGATCAGGATTTTTTTGTGGTCTTGGGTTATTTTGGGGTGGTCTGGGTTGAGTAGGTTGAGGAGGTGGTCTAGGCTGGTAGGTTGTTAGTAGTGGGTACTGTGTCACACCCTACCCCTCTGTAAGGCATAACATGATCCCGTAGTATACCTAATGAATTACCAACTTCGTCTACTGATAACCCATTAAATACACTACAAGGGATTTTAAAACTTTTCTTACTTCTTTTTACAGTGGTGAGCACTATTTACAGGTATTAAAAAAAAATTTTGAACTGAAGTGAAATAGCTAATACATTTGAATTATTAGTAATTTCTGTAAAAATTTTAGCGGAGTGCCATCTGTATTTTGAATAATACAGTTCTTTAAAAACCTATAAAAAAGCACTTTAAATATATTTCTCAATCTCAACTCCAATATTTGATCAATTCAATATGTTTCTCAACTCAAATTGACAATAATTTTTTAGTATTTTCAAAGCTGAGATAAAAGAAATATAGTACAAATTTTACAAGTCAAAATAACTCACAATTTATTTTACAACTTCAAGGTACAATTTTAATATAGAACTGCTCAAAACCAAGAACACCATATACATACAGTGAACATACATTACAATACAAAATGCAAAATGTGGTATACTCAGTATACCCGATGATCTCTCGGTGAATGCACTAGCAGCCTAGCCTGCTGCCCTATCCGTCTATCCACCTGCGACAGCAGTGAAAAGCTATCGCTGAGACAATGTCTCAATGGTACACAACATGAACCAAATACAACTTTAAATCACAAATCATAAGTCATATAAATAGTGGATACTGAAACCATAGTTAAGTTCAAGACAATGAATGTCATAAAGAATTTGAACTCCATTTCACAATATCACAATAAATCTCAATAAGTCAAAACATGATTAAATTCAAAAGACAGTGAATGTCAATAAGAATTTAAACTCCATTTCACAAATTATCAAAGCTCATAATAACACAATTTAGTCAAATAATTTAAGAATACAGTGTTGCCAATTCATACACAACTTAAGCTATGACACAAAATTTTGATCAATACCGCATTGTACACCACGACAAAGCAATCTACAACCCCACTAATCAAAATCAATGAGGGAGGAAGCTAGCTATATAATGAGTACTCATCCGATCTCAACCTCAACTGGCAAGCCAGAGAGGGAGGAAAATAAACGATCTCAACCCCATAAATGAAGGAGGAATAATGTGATACTGTCATGCTAAGTGTGAACACAAAATCAATTCCAAACATTTTATTCAAATGATTCGTGAGAATCCAATAAATTTCCAAAGTCATAATTTCATTCACAAAATGGCAACACAATTCATAATTAACTTCAATTTTCACAAATCACACTAAGTAAATTTTTCCACAGGTTCAAACCATTTACAATGCTTTTCAAGCAATAAGTATCCATTCAAACACATTTCCATAATTGAAAACAATAATATATAAATAGTCATAATTTATTTCAATTGAAAAATTCAAAAGAAATAACTGTTATGCACAAACCTCTGATAACTGTCTCCTGGCCTTGACTCAGTGTTTCCTTCCCTTTCCCTGAGTCTTTGCTAACTGAGAAACACAATTTGAAGTGTTTCAGTACTCATTTAAACTGTCTCTAATGATAATGCTTGATAATTAACTCACCGAATTCTATTATTTCTTTAGTCAACTTAAGATGTCGACCCTCGATGCGTTCTAGGTAAATTAGGTTTTAATGTTACTAATATGTCACATTCAATAGACTTTTAGGGTTGGTACATGTTACCAAATTCATTTCCATGTATTTTGCATTTTATTGCAATTTGCTGGATTCCGGGATACTAGTTTGACCTAGCCGGACGACCTAGTTTCCTCGGTTTTTGGGTTTCAGTCAAAACTACAAACTTGTAGATCTATGTCTTATTGCACGTGGGGCAAAATTTCAGGTCATTCTGAGTTTACTAGACCAAGTTATGGTCATTTTACTATTGCTGGTCAGAATGTACCAAAATTGGTCACTTTAAGTCATTTTAGGTCAATTTTGGTTCGGCCAGTTTTTGGACCCGAACTTGTGCAAGCTGTTTGACTTTATTATGGTCATTTCTGGGTTTTGGTGTCTTCATAAGACTTGTAGATATATGTCTTAACTATTCATGGTCAAAATTTCATGTCAATTGGACCTGTTTTGAGTGAGATATGGCCTAAACACTAAATGCTGCCCAAATGGTCAATTTTCAGGCCTTAATTGCACTAATCCGGATTTGGTCATTTTTAAGGTCAGTTTCCAGGCAGAATTTTGGCAACATTTCTACATGAAAGTTGGCCTATTTGGTGTCTAGTTTCACCCCCCATTGGCCTCATACCAATTGAGTTCATATTTTGGCACTTATGGCCTAATTTAGGTATTGCCTTTAATACACAACCTGCACAAAGCACATACACTTCCAAATTGATATTCCTTCTCCTCCTCATTACTTCAATATTCAATCAATAACACTTCCATATATATATATATATATTGTACAAAATTCCAGCAACAATTTTGGGCAGAATATTCAAGTGCTCAATGCACACAATTCACCATTAAGTTCAACATTCACTCCCACCAAAATTCAACATATCTCAATGTCAATATTACACATACACTTCAACATAATCATACTTCAATATCACTTACACTTGTTGCCCACAATTTAATACTAGCATATTTCATTAATAAACTACATATTCACACAGAAATTCATGATTTCATAGGCTACCAAACATGGCAGTTTGCCAAAGCATCAAGACCCATATTCAAACCCTTAATTCAAGCACTAACATGCACATCATTGGATATTAACTTACTACCACTTCCATTTAAGTTAATCAACCTTAATTTCCATTCATTATAGGCAAGAAAAACTCAACTACAATAAACTTTCATGGCTGTCCAAAATTGAATATATCAATAACTCATCGAATCCTTCAAATTTCTTCACCATCCAACTCATCTCAACCTTAATACAAACTTTAATGAAGCAAGGGATGAAAAACTAGCACTAACCTTTTTTGAGCTTCACCAAAACTTCATCAAATCCTCTTCTTTTTGCTTCCAACATACTGCCCAAGGTGTGTGTTCAAGCTTTGATGAAGAAACTATGGTGAAATGAGGGCTTGAACATGGTTGCATGGTGATGGAAGGAGTTTGGCCATGGTGGACTTCCATGGAGGTTTTGGGAGGATCAATTCGGCTGGTTATTTCCCAAGCTTGAAGATGACGATTTCTACCCAATTCCACTTTGATATATCCCATTTATTTAAGGTTAGTGGAGCACTAACCAATAAATTAATGTTTAATGATTTAAAAGTTTCCTAATTTGCACATTTAGCTCAATTCTTTCACTATTTACATATTGTATCCCATTTTAATTTTTTCATGACATTTCCTAAGTGCAATATCATTTATTTTTAATGGACACTTAGGTCAAAAGGCAACTCTAGGTGTCAAATGACCACAATGCCCCTGTTCGGGTTGCATTCTCGATTTTTCGGTAACACCGGGTTTTGTCCGTTTTTTCGATTTCTCACTTTTCTTTGTACTAATTAATTAATTTTTCTTTAATATTTCTAATGGTATTTATACTTCAATAGGTGTCTATCTAAGTCCTAAAAATATTTTCTAGGGTTTCTCGCGGTCTAGGGCTGTAACACCCTTATTTCTATAGCCTGGTATATTTCACTGTTCCGGTGACCGGTGTCAGTCCGGACAATTAAGGGGATTAGAACCATACTTAAGACAACTAGAGAAGCCATAAACACAAATAATTAGTAATGTTTAATTAGTTAACTATAAATAAGAAAAACAGAACATAAGAGGTTAAACGAGCCGAGAGTCACAACGATGAGTGACCTCCTGAGAGCATCTGAAGTCATTTTAAACTCAAATTTTGAACCGTAAAAAGTGACGCTGCGGTCCTTAGGACCTTATAAACACAGTGGAAAAGAGAAAATCACGAAAAAGAACTGTTAAGTCAGTCAAATAATTAGATCAGGGAGCCGGAAGAAATATTGGATTATTTGTAAACTGGGATGAACCGGCGAGGGGCAATTTGGTCAATTGACCCTGAGAGCTGACTCCTGACCTAACTGTCAAATAAAATCGGAGAAAAGAAAATTTCGGAATCGAGAATTAAATTAAAGAATTAATAAAAAAACATAAATAGAAAAAAAAAAGAAGATGGAAAAGTCAAAGGTGATGACATCATGCATGATGTCATAAAGTATTAATTAATTTATTTTATTAATTTGGGATTTTTGGTCTTCAAAAAGGGGATAAGATTAAAGAAAATAAAACAAAAAAAAAATTAGAATTGTCTTCTTCCTTTCCCTTGGTTGCCGCCCCACTTCCTCCATGAATCTCCATGGAATTTTCTTCCTTTAAGCTTACACTTAAGCTTAATTCTCTTCACTTAACCTTCATAACTCCCTTAAATACCTCACTAGAACTTGTAATCTCAACTTAGGAAGAAGAGTATAAGAAGAAAGAAGGGCTAAAGCTAGAGATTTGAAGCTTTAAGTTAAGGTTAGTATGTTAACTCCTTATTTTTCCATTTAAATGCATAATTAGTGTTTGAAATGAGCATAGAACTTGATAAAATGAAACAAATATGGGGGAAGGACCCATGCTGAAATTTCGGCCTGGTTGAAGGGAGTATGAATTGCATGAATTTAATGGGTTTGAATGAGTTAGAAACCTTCCTTAGTTGAATGATTAGCATTAAAACCATTAAGTGTGATTGATTGCAACAAAGTAGTGAGATTAGGGTTTGAATGTTAGGGTTTGTGAACCAAACTTTGGAGAAATGCATAAATGATATCTTTGACCAATTGTGGACTGAAAAATGGTCAATAATGACCAAAGGAAATGTGTGGGAATTATTAGAATGGGAGTTAAATTCGTAGGTCAAATGGTCAAGCTGCTGGCAGCATGACCAAACCTACTTTGAAGGACCAAAACAGGAATTTTACAAGCCCAATTAATATGCCACCAATTAGGGATGAAAATAGACATAAAAGGGCACAATTTTCATTAAGGAACCATGCCCAAAACTTACTAAAACATGGTGAACCAATTGACCAAAGTGAAATGAGAGCAGGCTGCCACTGCACCAAACTGACCAAATGAACAGATAATTCGAGCTAGACAAGTCAAATTGACCTGAAATTTTACCAACAATTAGATAAGATATAGATCTAGAACTTTCATGAAGAACACCAACCCAAATTATGCCATTAAACCATTCAAATTATTGAGCAAAGTTGAGTTACTGTACCTGCAAAACTGCAGGATTGCCATTTGAGCAGTAATGTTTGAATGGCTATAAGTCTCTCTAGAAAACTCTGATTTAGGTGATTCTTAAACCGATGGAAACCTAAGACATAGTAGAACATTTCATATGAAGAAAGTTGGACCAAATTATGAACTTAACTTGATCAAATTACTGAACAAATTTGGATCAAAAACCTGCCAGAACCATAGTTGCAGTAAGAACAGTACACGTGAACAGTAACTGTATTTTGGCTATAACTTGAGCTACAAAACTCCGATTGGGGTGATCCAATAATGATAATACACTTAAGATAATAAGGAACATTTTCTATGAACGAAGTTTTGTCAAATTCCAACAGTAGATCGACCAATGGAACAGTGTAACTTCGGAGCACCAAAACCGAAAATTGGCAATTTTGCCAAAATGACCTACGCCTTGAAAAAAAAACCAAAACCAACAAGTTTGGTGACCAAAATGTGGTATGTGGGTGAAGTTGGAGTTCCCATACCTATTAATCCTTAAAAAGTCAACAATTTGACTTGAATAGTGTAGTGAATAGTAACCCGAAACACAAAAACTTTGAGAACGTCAAATTTAACGCAATAGAGCTAGTTAAAGTGAAGTTAAATTTATTTTTGGACTTATGTTAAGTTATGGTACTGAAACACTATGAAATTGTGTGTTTCAACTGAAAAAGACTTGGAAGCTCAGAGAGACTGAGTCAAGGCCTAGAGGCGACTCCAGTCAGGTTTGTGCACAATAAATTTATGTAATTGTTTTCCAATTGAAAATTTGAGTTGCTATACTTTATGAAATCGCTGTGTTATTTATGAATTGTGTTGCCACTTTGTGAATACAAAAATGACTTTGAAAATTGTTTGGGATCTCTCATAAATTATTGAAAATAATTGTTTTAAATTGATTTTGGATTCACACTTAGCATGACTGTACCACATTTCCTCCTCCATTTATGGGGTTGAGATCGTTTATTTTCCTCCCTCTCTGGCTTGCCAGTTCAGGTTGTAGATCGGATGAGTACTCATTAGCTAGCTAGCCACCTCCCTCATTGATTTCGATTAATGGGGTTGTAGATTGCTTTGTCGTGGTGTACAACACGGCATTGATCGGAAATTTTGTGTCATGGCTTAAGCTGTGTATGATTTTGCCAACACTTTGTTTATGAAATTGTTTGACTAAACTGTGTTTAATATATTATTTGACAAAATGAGTTGTTATGAGCTTTGATATTTGTGAAATGTCATTGTGAAGTATTCAAATTATGTTTCATCAATAAATGATTTATGTATCGCATTTTAAATTTTTATTGTGCACCACTGAGTATGTTTATACTCAGCGATAGTTTAATTTACTGTCGCAGATAAGAGCAAGGAGAAAGCAGCAAAGTGAGCTGCGGGATTGATAAGAACTTCTTGATCCCTTTTGTACGGGTATTGTTTTATACCCTTATGGTTATTTTGATGTAAATACTGTAATGTCATAAGTATCAATGTAAATTGAGCAGTTGTAAATAAATTATAATAATATTATTTTGGGTTTGCTTCTGTAAATTTAATATTTGTAAATATGAATTTTATGCTCTATGCCTTGCTAATGAAGTATTAAAAATTTTGTGATGACCAAATTTGATTAAATTATGGAAATTGCCTTGAAGTGATTTAAATTGGGTTGATTTGAGTTTTATTAGAGATTGGGAGTTGTGAAATATTTTTGGAAGTGCTTTTTTACAGGTCTTTAAAGAACTGGTTTCTCAAAATACAGAGGGAACTCTGTCAAAATTTTTATAAAATTTGAGGCAAAATTTAAATGGACAAAAATTTTTACTAGTCCTTAAGCTTTGAATAAATGGTTTTTAATTCTCACTAAAATGCTCACCACTTCCAAAATGTAAGAAAATTGTTTTAAAATCCCTTGTAGGGTACTTAATGAGTTATTGGTAGGTGAAGTTCGGTAGTTCATTAAGTATTCTACGGGATCATGTTATGCCTTACGGAGGGGTAAGGTGTGACATGTTTTAGTGGTATCAGAGCATGGTTTTGCAATAAATTTTGACTATGTATGTGAATATTTCTTTGATAAGTACAACTGCTCAAGTGTCTTTAATTGATACATATGACATATTTACATCATGAATATGCACTAATGGAGGCCAACCTCCTTGTGTTTGATCTCAGGAAGTAGAAAATATTGAAAAACGGAATGGAAGGAGGAGATCATTCCGAAGAACAATCTATTGAGGCTGAGGTTCAAGAGGAAGCCCCAGCACTACAGAATGTGAGTGGGTCAGCCACTCCAGCTCCTGCTCCAGCACCGCAGTTTCCTGCTCAATTTGTATAGCAGATGGCTGCCTTCTTTCAGCAAATGGCGGGTAATGTGCCACCCCAAGCTCAGATGCCAGCACAACCACAGCCCTCAGCTCGGCAATATGAAAAACTGATGAAATTTGAGGCTACCGAGTTTAAAGGCACTGTGGATCCACTAGAGGCAGAACAGTGGTTGGAAAGAATGGAACGAGTTTTCAGGAAGCTACAGTGTACAGAGGAATTGAAGTTTGAGTATTCTTTTTCCTTGTTGCAAGGGGATGCATTTGAATGGTGGAAGACCATCCCCCACAGCCTGGTTGAGCCACCTGTGCTAACATGGATAGACTTTTTGAGGGAGTTCCGACAGAAATGGGTTCCCGATGCATATGTGGATATGAAGTTGCAAGAATTTTTGAGTTTGAAACAAGGGAACCGAACTGTAGCAGAATATGAGAGAGATTTCTCAAGGGTAAGCCACTATGCTGGAAGCTTAGTCTCCACCCCCGGAGACAGATGCAAGAGGTTTGAGTTTGGGCTAAGGCAGAGTCTGAGTTCGCAGTTTTCTGGGGTTAGCTGGATACTACCATCGATTTGTGAAGGGATTCTCTATGTTGGCATCTCCATTGACCAAGCTGCTTAGAAAAGATGTAAAATTCCAGTGGACGGATAAATGCCAACAGAGTTTTGATGAATTGAAAAGATGTTTGACAGAGGCTCCAGTCCTGACTTTACCCAAACCGGGTAAAGAATATACAGTTTACAGCGATGCTTCTCACAACGGGTTAGGTTGTGTGTTGATGCAAGATCAAAATGTCATTGCCTATGCATCACGCCAGCTAAAACCGCATGAGAGGAATTATCCGACACATGATTTGGAGCTTTGATCTATTGTTTTTTCTCTTAAGATCTGGAGACATTATTTGTATGGGGAGAAATGTTACATCTACACAGATCATAAGAGTTTGAAGTATTTGGGCACCCAGAAAGAGTTGAATTTGAGACAGAGGAGATGGTTAGAGTTGATAAAAGACTATGATTGTCTGATAGACTATCAGCCAGGGAAAGCTAATGTTGTGGCAGACGCCCTAAGTCGCAAGACTATGGCAAGTCTACAAGTTACTCCTTTGTCATTGGTACATGAGTTGAGATCATTACATGCCAGTTTAGAGATTAATGATGAGGGGCAGACTGCAGTTGCATGGCATGTACAACCAGTGTTGATTGATCAGATTAGAATGGCTACTCAGAATGATCAGAAGTATCAAAAGCTAATGGAAGAAGTCTAGCAGGGTAAGAAACTAGAGTTCTCAATTAGAGATGATGGTTTACTGCTACACCAGGGCAGAATGTGTGTTCCTAATGATGTTGATTTGAGGCAGATCATTTTGAAGGAAGCACATGAGTCTCCTTTTTCTATGCACCTTGGTGGTACAAAAATGTATAGAGGGCTAAAGGAGCATTACTGGTGGATGGGTATGAAGAGAGATGTGGCAGAGTTTGTATCCAAATGCCTGACTTGTTAGCAAGTAAAGGCAGAGCATCAAGTACCAGCTAGGTTGTTACATCCACTGTCAGTGCCAGAATGGAAATGGGAAAGAATAACTATGGATTTTGTAATGGGACTTCCGAGGACACAGAAGAGTCATGATGCAATATAGGTCATTGTTGACAAACTGACTAAGTCTGCTCATTTTCTGCCAGTCCGAATGGACTACAGTTTAGACAGATTGGCTAGATTGTACATCGATGAGATTGTGAGACTGCATGGAGTGCCAGTATCTATCGTATCAGACAGAGATCCTAGGTTCACTTCTAGATTCTAGGATAGTCTTTAGAGAGCCCTAGGAACTAGATTGAACTTCAGTACTGCATTTCACCCACAGACAGATGGCCAGTCTGAGAGGGTAATTCAGATTTTGGAGGACATGCTACGGGCTTGTGTGATTGAGTTTGAGGGTAGTTGGGATACACACTTGCCTTTGATTGAGTTTGCTTACAACAACAGCTACCAATCAAGCATTGGGATGCCTCCATATGAAGCTTTGTATGGCAGAAAATGTAGAACCCCGTTGTGTTGGGATGACGTGGGTGAAAGAAAAATGATTAGACCCGAAATAGTTCAACAGACTGAAGAGAAGATCAAGGTAATCAGAGATCGACTTAAAGCTGCATCAGACCGTTAAAAGTCCTATATTGATTTGAAAAGGAGATATTGAGTATGCAGTGGGTGAGAAGGTTTTCCTCAAGGTTTCTCCATGGAAGAGAATTATGAGATTCGGCGAAAAGGGGAAACGAAGTCCTCGTTTTATCGGGCCATATGAGGTATTGGAAAGAGTGGGTCCTTTGGCTTATCGTTTGGCACTACCTCCAGAGTTAGAGAAGATACATAACGTCTTCCATGTGTCGATGTTGAGGAGGTATCGATCAGACCCATCTCATGTACTACCAATAGAAGAAATAGAAGTGAATCCAGACCTCACATATGAAGAAGAACCCATAAAGATTCTGGCTTATGAGGTGAAATAGCTACGGAATAAGCAGATACCATTAGTAAAAGTGCTGTGGAACCATCATTCGGGCCAAGAAGCTACTTGGGAACGAGAGGAGGATATGAGGAGACAACACCCACAGCTGTTCAGAGATTGATACCAGGTAAAATTTCGAGACGAAATTTATTTTAAGGGAGGGAGAATTGTAATACCCCTATTTGTATAGCCTGGTATATTTCACTGTTCCGGTGACCGGTGTCGGTCCAGACAATTAAGGGGATTAGAACCATACTTAAGACAACTAGAGAAGCCATAAACACAAATAATTAGTAATGTTTAATTAGTTAACTATAAATAAGAAAAACAGAACATAAGAGGTTAAACGAGCCGAGAGTCATAGCGATGAGTGACCTCCTCGGGAACGACTGCGAAGTCATTTTAAACTCAAATTTCGAATCGTAAAAAGTGACGCTGCGGTTCTTAGGACCCTTATAAACACAGTGGAAAAGAGAAAATCACGAAAAAGAACTGTTAAGTCAGTCAAATAATTAGATCAGGGAGCCGGAAGAAATATTGGATTATTTGCAAACCGGGATGAACCGGCGAGGGGCAATTTGGTCAATTGACCCCGAGAGCTGACTCCTGACCTAACTGTCAAATAAAATTGAAGAAAAGAAAATTTTGGAATCTAGAATTAAATTAAAGAATTAATAGAAAAAGATAAATAGAAAAAAAAAAAGAAGATGGAAAAGTCAAAGGTGATGACATCATGCATGATGTCATAAAGGATTAATTAATTTATTTTATTAATTTGGGATTTTTGGTCTTCAAAAAGGGAATAAGATTAAAGAAAATAAAACAAAAAAAAAATTAGAATTGTCTTCTTCCTTTCCCTTGGTTGCCGCCCCACTTCCTCCATGAATCTCCATGGAATTTTCTTCCTTTAAGCTTACACTTAAGCTTAATTCTCTTCACTTAACCTTCATAACTCCCTTAAATACCTCACTAGAACTTGTAATCTCAACTTAGGAAGAAGAGTATAAGAAGAAAGAAGGGCTAAAGCTAGAGATTTGAAGCTTTAAGTTAAGGTTAGTATGTTAACTCCTTATTTTTCCATTTAAATGCATAATTAGTGTTTGAAATGAGCATAGAACTTGATAAAATGAAACAAATATGGGGGAAGGACCCATGCTGAAATTTCGGCCTGGTTGAAGGGAGTATGAATTGCATGAATTTAATGGGTTTGAATGAGTTAGAAACCTTCCTTAGTTGAATGATTAGCATTAAAACCATTAAGTGTGATTGATTGCAACAAAGTAGTGAGATTAGGGTTTGAATGTTAGGGTTTGTGAACCAAACTTTGGAGAAATGCATAAATGATATCTTTGACCAATTGTGGACTGAAAAATGGTCAATAATGACCAAAGGAAATGTGTGGGAATTATTAGAATGGGAGTCAAATTCGTAGGTCAAATGGTCATACTGCTGGTAGCATGACCAAACCTACTTTAAAGGACCAAAACAGGAATTTTACAAGCCCAATTGATATGCCACCAATTAGGGATGAAAATAGACATAAAAGGGCACAATTTTCATTAAGGAACCATGCCCAAAAACTGACTAAAACTTGGTGAACCAATTGACCAAAGTGAAATGAGAGTAGGCTGCCACTGCACCAAACTGACCAAATGAATAGATAATTCGAGCTAGACAGGTCAAATTGACCTGAAATTTTACCAGCAATTAGATAAGATATAGATCTAGAACTTTCAAGAAGAACACTAACCCAAATTATGCCATTAAACCATTCAAATTATTGAGCAAAGTTGAGTTACTGTACCTGCAAAACTGCAGGATTGCCATTTGAGCAGTAATGTTTGAATGGCTATAAGTCTCTCTAAAAAACTCTGATTTAGGTGATTCTTAAACCGATGGAAACCTAAGACATAGTAGAACATTTCATATGAAGAAATTTGGACCAAATTATGAACTTAACTTGATCAAATTACTGAACAAATTTGGATAAAAAACCTGCCAGAACCATAGTTGCAATATGAACAGTGCACGTGAACAGTAACTGTATTTTGGCTATAACTTGAGCTACAAAACTCCGATTGGGGTGATCCAAAAATGATAATACACTTAAGATAATAAGGAACATTTTCTATGAATGAAGTTTTGTCAAATTCCAACAGTAGATCGACCAATGGAACAGTGTAACTTCGGAGCACCAAAATCGAAAATTGGCAATTTTGCCAAAATGACCTACGCTTTGAAAAAATGACCAAAACCAACAAGTTTGGTGACCAAAATGTGGTATGTGGGTGAAGTTGGAGTTCCCATACCTATTAATCCTTAAAAAGTCAACAATTTGACTTGAATAGTGTAGTGAATAGTAACCCGAAACACAAAAACTTTGAGAACGTCGAATTTAACGCAATAGAGCTAGTTAAAGTGAAGTTAAATTTATTTTTGGACTTATGTTAAGTTATGTTACTGAAACACTATGAAATTGTGTGTTTCAGCTGAAAAAGACTTGGAAGCTCGGAGAGACTGAGTCAAGGCCTAGAGGCGACTCTAGTCTGGTTTGTGCACAATAAATTTATGTAATTGTTTTCCAATTGAAAATTTGAGTTGCTATACTTTATGAAATCGCTGTGTTATTTATGAATTGTGTTGCCACTTTGTGAATACAAAAATGACTTGGAAAATTGTTTGGGATCTCTCATAAATTATTGAAAATAATTGTTTTAAATTGATTTTGGATTCACACTTAGCATGACTGTATCACATTTCCTCCTCCATTTATGGGGTTGAGATCGTTTATTTTCCTCCCTCTCTGGCTTGCTTGTTCAGGTTGTAGATCGGATGAGTACTCATTAGCTAGCTAGCCACCTCCCTCATTGATTTCGATTAATAGGTTTGTAAATTGCTTTGTCGTGGTGTACAACACGGCATTGATCGGAAATTTTGTGTCATGGCTTAAGCTATGTATGATTTTGCCAACACTGTGTTTATAAAATTGTTTGACTAAACTGTGTTTAATATATTATTTGACAAAATGAGTTGTTATGAGCTTTGATATTTGTGAAATGTGATTGTGAAGTATTCAAATTATGTTTCATCAATAAATGATTTATGTATCGCATTTTAAATTTTTATTGTGCACCACTGAGTATGTTTATACTCAGCGATAGTTTAATTTACTGTCGCAGTTGAGAGCAAGGAGAAAGCAGCAGAGTGAGCTGCGGGATTGACAAGAACTTCTTGATCCCTTTTGTACGGGTATTGTTTTATACCCTTATGGTTATTTTGATGTAAATACTGTAATGTCATAAGTATCAATGTAAATTGAGCAGTTGTAAATAAATTATAATAATATTATTTTGGGTTTGCTTCTGTAAATTTAATATTTGTAAATATGAATTTTCTGCTTTATGCCTTGTTAATGAAGTATTAAAAATTTTGTGATGACCAAATTTGATTAAATTGTGGAAATTGCCTTGAAGTGATTTGAATTGGGTTGATTTGAGTTTTATTGGAGATTGGGAGTTGTGAAATATTTTGGAAGTGCTTTTTTACAGGTCTTTAAAGAACTGGTTTCTCAAAATACAGAGGAAACTCTGTCAAAATTTTTATAAAATTTGAGGTAAAATTTGAATGGACAAAAATTTTTACTAGTCCTTAAGCTTTGAATAAATGGTTTTTAATTCTCACTAAAATGCTCACCACTTCCAAAATGTAAGAAAATTGTTCTAAAATCCCTTGTAGGGTACTTAATGAGTTATCGGTAGGTGAAGTTCGGTAGTTCATTAAGTATTCTACGGGATCATGTTATGCCTTACGGAGGGGTAAGGTGTGACAAGGGCTAGTCAACGGTCCACGCTACGACTTCCCGGTGCGGTCACCCATCTCTAGGATTCTCGGCTCGCTTAACTTGGTTACATTTCTTTGCTATTATTTTTCTTTTGTTTTCCTTGTATTTTCTTTTCTTATATTTCATTATTTTATCTCTCCTCACTCATATCGAAGTGTAGTTCTAGGCATCCTAGCTGTCTGGACAACACTGGTCACAGGAACAGTAGAACGCACTACTGAACATACGGGTGTTACAATTCTCCCCCCCTTAAAATAAATTTCGTCCGTGAAATTTTACCTAATAGCCATCTTACAATAGTCATACGTTTATTAGCTTCGGTTAGAGTCTACCAGACGAGTATTAGCTTCTTCTGAGAGGATGTTTTGACGGGGGCTGCTACCTCTGAGTTCGGTAGGATCGGCAGTTAGGTGTCCTTGATCCCTGCTGGCTCTCAATTTAAGATAATCGCCTGTGGCACTCGGACCTTTAGGCGACCTTTCCATCATAGTGATGTTTTCCCAGGATTTGTGAGCTATTTTTAATTCTTCTTCATTATTGAGCTTATGATAGAAATGACGTTGGTGGTATTCTTCAATACTGAGTGTGGACTGGGTTGAGCCGAACTGCCTCATTACCAATGCTGGGACATAATTTTTGTACCCGGTCACTCCGATTAGAGAAACTGAATGATTACACCCTGTGCTGAACAAAATAGGTTGACTCAGCATCCACATTTTCCTCCAGCAATAATTGTGGCTATTGTAGCTTAGAATACCCTCTTGCCACTGTAGTTCATCCTTTGGGCTAATTACTAATCTGGTCATCTTCTCAATAAGGGGTTGGTTAAGATACCAAGTTAATCCCTTTGTCTCTACAGGACACATGTGATTGATGATCCATAGGTGCAACAATTGAGAACAGCACTTAATAGATCCCCTGCCTTGTTGTCTGCAGTAAGTAAGAGTCAATAAAGTCTCTGCAAGGATTGCCGATATTGGGTTGATCTTTTGTTTCTCCACTGCCCAGAATATCTCCGTAACACTGCAGGTTATAATTCCAGAAGGCCAAGGGAACAAGATCAGGCCATAGATCCCCAAAGCTAGTGCCAATGAAGCTCGCTCCCATTGTTCATCCTGGATGTATCGATCCAATCACTTCTTGAGGTAAGTCCAATACCATCCATGCGTGCTTCCTTTTACAGTTTGTCTCACCTTTGCTTCTTCTGGGGGAATCCCCAACATATGTGCGAACCGTTTCCAGGTCTGCCTATGCTCGAGGTGTAGGTAGATCCAATTTTGCGCCACATAAGGAATTTCTAGTAGTGCCTAATATTCTTCCATAGTGGGGGTCGTATCGATGTCATTGAAAGAGAATACTCCATACTTGGGGTTCCAAACCGACAGCGTAGCCTTTAATGCCGAAACTTGGACTTTGACTCATATCAAGGTCGCAATCCTTCCATATTTTTCCTCGAACTTTGCTTTGATGTGATCGGGAAGCGATCTCCAACTACTATACAGACCCTCAAGACCGGTCATTCTGACCTCAACCTTGCTTAGGTCCAATGGAGGTAACGGGCTAGTATCTGCCTTAGTGACATCACTTTGCAGGGGCACTGAACTATGAGGCGGTCTAGACCACGGTTTAGCATTTTGTTCTTGTCTAGGAACTTCTTTTGTCGACTGACTTGAGGATGCCATGTTAAAAATAATGCTTATTCTTTTATAGACCTTAATTCTGTGATGCCAAAGTAGAAAACTTGTTAGCAGAGTAAATTCGGGTAATTTTGAATTATATTGTTGGCAAGGTAACACCTACACATTTGTCGAAGTAGGAAAATGTGTAGATCCTCCTAATAGTATGACCCAAGATTACCCTAAAAAATAAAAACATACAAATAGAATAGGGTAAGAGCAAGTATGTCCCTTTTGTCCTATAACAAGGAGAACCCTAGTACTAGACAGGTGCTACCTAATTGGATAGTTCTATCTTATGAGGTAGCTTGCTACGGCTTCCAGCTATCATGATAGTTTAGCTCAAGGTCTAACTTTCTAAAAGCCACAGGTTCCCACATTACCCCTACTATAAACAGTAGAGTCTCATTCTATCACCATGATACTAACGGGAGAGTTCCACGGGTATCATAGTAAATAGAATGAGTTTCAATCTGAACAGAAGCCTTCACGGATACTAATGGGGTAAAACCCACGGGTACAGCTTCATGACTCCCTCCTATTTTCCTAGAGGGTGAGAAAGCCCGGGCATAGGGCTGCAGTGTGTGAGGACATTGTGTGAGTGTTCAGTGTGTGAAGGGACACCTTTACCTCTTCCCAGTATGGGGGAGTTTTTTTCCTTCTTTTTTTTAGATGAAGAGTGCTGTAGGTAATAAGACAATCAAGATAAGCAAAACTGTTAGTAAAAATAATAATAATCAATAGATTGAGATTTTCGAGTTTTGTAAATTAAACCCTCCTAACTGCAGTTTTAGTTTATATGAGCATAAAATTAAATTTGCTTTTGGACCTCTGATCTGGGGTTAAGGTGTGGAAAGGTCCCCAGCGGAGTCACCAAGTTGTCACAAAGTGTTTTGCAATCGCGTGGATGAACAGTCACCAAATTGGGAAAGAGTGAGGAGTTGCCACTTTAATTTTGAGGGAAATTAAAGGAAACCATTTGTACAAAAAAATAAATTAAAAGAAACCACTTCAAGAACAGAGATTCTAGGTTCGAGGTCCATATACGGGCGGGGAAGGTGTTAGGTACCCCACCTCGTCCCTCTATGAGGGTAAACAGATTTAATATTATACTCTTTACAAATTAAAATCGAAAGTTAGGGGGGTTAGAATGATAATGTTAATCCCTTTGATAAAAAGGAATATTTGATTTTTCACTATTTCAGGTTGGCCAGATACATAAGTACATGAGACGACCCTTAGTGAGTTGGTGTTGCGTAGCGGTTTTGGTTTAGAGGGTTATTTTTCATGTTGTGTTATTTTAGTTTGGATTTGAGAGAATCCGAGTAAAAGCCTCTCCCGATCTCTAAGGGTAGTCTGTTTAAAGTTTGAGTAAGGGATCTCGGATAAGAACTCTCCTCCGATCTCCCCATATTTATTAAAATTTTGATTGAAAATCGGATAAGAACTCTCCTTCGATCTATTTATTGAAATCTTGGTTGATAATCGGATAAGAACTCTCTTCCGATCTCTTTGAATTTTATTAAAATTTTTGATTGAGAATCGGATAAGAACTCTCCTCCGATCTCTTTGAATTTTATTAAAATTTTTGATTGAGAATCGGATAAGAACTCTCCTCTGATCTCTTTTAATATGCAATTTTAGAGTTTTTGATTGAAGGATCTCGGATAAGAACTTCCCTCCGATCTCCTGCTTTTCGTTTAAATGAGGATCAGGTAAGGACTTCCCCCCACTTCTTGAGATTTAATTGCGATCGTATGTCGTAAAGACCTTAGATTAAGGGTTCTGGCATCCGAAGGCGCTGAGAGCCCGAATAAGGCTTCTCTTAACCCATTGGTACCTTATAACTAGGTAGGGGATGCAGACTGAATTTTTACCGATCTCCTATATGATTGCCTTACCAGTACCTTTTGACAGGCAATATTTGATCTCTTCCGTTTACTAGTCTGGGATACGATCTTACCTCGATCCCCCACTATACCCAGTTATCTTCTGAGCTAGTCTAGTGGTTCGACTTCATAATTTTCCTTTGATTTATTATCCAAACTTTTATTATTTTGAAGAAACTCTCGTGTTAAGATACAGCTACCAACATTTTATCAAACTACTATACGTTACTCGGGACCAGAACACCTATATTTGAAGGTAATAAAGGCTAAAAAAAATAAATATCATGAATTGATGAACAAAAAGTAAACTGAAGAGAATAACCACCTTCGTGGGGTTCTTTAACATAACATAAACTTGACAACCATGAAAACAAAGAAAATAAATAAAATAAAATAAATGAGCACTTGATAAAGCAACGGTCTAGACACTCACCTGTGGGGAGTTCAATCTATTGAACTAACTATGGAGTCACAAATATAGTAGAGTTGCGTGCTAATAGTCTGGGGACTAATGCCTGCCTTGAAATGAAGAGTACCAAGTTAAAATGCAGTCAAGCCGAAATGACAATAACCGGGTTTGAATGAGATTGAGCTTGGAAAATAAAAGTGGATATAAAGACGATGAAGACAAAGCTAAAACTAAGAGAGGGTATCGCAGAGTAATGAACAAATTGAAAATAAAGAGTTTCAGTGTCCAACACTCCTTCGAAGAAAATACGTTAGAAAATTGGTTTCTGAAGTTTTTCTATTTTGAAAGCTTAAAAATAGCAGAGTAGCAAAACTGAATCAATTTTCAGAGCCTTTCCACTATAATCACCACCCTTTTTTGTTCTTCCTTTTTTCAACAGTATTGCATGCAGGTATTTATAGGGAACGGGTGCTCCCAATGAAAGGTCAGGATTTCGTCTGAGGGAGATGAAAGGTTTGGATCTGAAAGGACATGATCTGATGTCTGAGAATTGAAGAGAATCAAAATGGACGGCTGAGATCCTATTCAAAATATTTGTCCTTTCTCTTTTCTAATCCAACGGTTCAAAATCTTCATGTCAAGGGAGAGCTAAGGGCCGGGAATAAAAAACGCCGGTCTTGTCGTCTTCTCTTTGATCCAAGGGCTCCGGGCTTGTTCTTACAAGTAAGACCAACAATGGATATCGAGATGTATAGGACTATCATGACATGTCCTGGTACCTATCAGTAATGTGGGTGATTCTGCAAATGAGGAGTGCGGTGAAGATTTGATCTCGCCTGCAACGCTTTAACTACCTTGGCTCTGATTATGACGACAGTTATTGAAAGTTGTCTCATCCTATCCTTGCTTTCCGATCTCCCGTCCCTTCCGATCTTTCCATCATGACCTTTTTCTGATCTCTCATGTCGGGCCCCTCTCCTGACCTCTCCCATTCCAGCACCTTCTTCTCTATCCGGGCTGATTCAGTCAAAGCATTTATTACTTCGGTTACTGAGGCATCCGCTTCGATTTTCGCTAGTAATAAATGCTCAGACCCTCCCTATATATATATGCCTTCAATGGGAGATTTCTCCCATATTTCATTCCTTCCTATTTCCATTTCTCTCTTCCTCTGTTCTAGTTTTCCGGTAACATTATGGCCACGGTGACTGCTTTTGATCTTTTTCCGACTACTTTCTTTACTCCCCGACTGAAAATTTATAACCCCGGTGATCGGAAAATCATGACAACCACATTTGATGACAGTGAGAGAACCGGACTAATTTACCGATCAAGATTGAAAATATCGATCATACCGATCTCGGGTCGATCTACCGATATAATCGGTGAGCCGATTTTGGGCGAGAAGACTGCTAATTTCCCACTTAACATCCGTAACTATCCCTTGAAGTTCATTTGGCTCCTCACCATATTGGGCATCCCCACTGCAGCTAGGTTCTGGTCGATGACTTTGACGATGACTCCTCATCCTTATGAGAGTCATAGTCACTCCATCTGAGCTGTACATCTATCTGCCGCCTACGTCTGGCTTTCTGATCAGACACATCTTTTGATTCAACCACGAGACTAGGCTTTGACATAGGTCCCTACTAGCTAGGATGTACTGTCGATCTCTAGAGATCACCCAAATGATGTAATCTGACCTTTAAAGGTCCTTAACGATGTAATCCAATCTCTTGAGATCGCCCAAATGATGTAATCTGACCTTTTGGAAATGAAATAAAATTTTATTCTAACAATTATCATTTAATTACTGCATTGTTTATTTTTCGATCTCTAATGTTCATATCTGATCTGATTCCTAACTGAATAGCCCTTAACCGATCTGTAATTCTGAACATCTACCTCGATCTTTAACTAGCCGATCTCCCCTTATTTATTTATGGAGTTTCTGGAATGTTCTTGCAACGTGTCAGAAAAGCTGGCGAATTCCGCTAACCGAAGCGTCGCTTGGGACACTGTGTGCATTGAATGCTCAGACGGGTATAAATAGGGGAAGGGTCAGCCAGTTGCTCCCTTATGCAATTTTCAGCACCTCGTGAGCGATTCCAAAATTCTCTCGTTTCTTCAAGTTCTTCCGACACCGATCACACTCCGGTAAGGGTTTTGATCTTTCTATTAGTTAAATTTCTCTTCTTTCTTTGAAAATGAGCGGCGCCGAAGGTCAGAGAGTGGCGAGCCCCCCTTCCGTTCATGTCTCGTGGTCATTAGATGAGGTTGAAGTGGTTGGACCAAGGGGGCAATCTGAACCTCCTACGACATCCGTTTCAGCCGGTGGTCAAGCGGTACCCTCAAGACGAACTCATTCCTCAGGGAGAGAAAACCTTCCCGTGGATGAGCTGCCGTCAATCCTTCAAGAAACCGATTTGCAATCGATTAGCCAAGAATACAACCTTCAGACTAATTCATACGAGCTTATCAGATGTCATGGCGATCCCCGAGCCGATCACTTCTTCGAAGAAAATGATATGATCATGATATACGAAGAGCAATTAAAAGCCGGGCTGCGGTTTTCTCTTGATGACTTCTTCAAGGAAGTTCTAAAATTCCACTAAGTATGTATAGCCCAAGTACATCCGAACTCATGGCAGATCCTGGTAGCCTTCAGAGGCCTCTGCCGAGCTAAGGGACTCAGTCCTACAGCGAAGGTGTTCGCTGAGCTACATAGGCTAACTCGTCGAAAAGACGATGAGTACTGGTTCTTTCAGGCGAAACCGTATTGTGGGCTCTTTATCAACACCATATTTTGGCCGATCCCCAAAATCAATAAAACTTTGAAACTGACCCCAGTACTAAGTCTCCTTTTGACAGCTAACCTCATTTCCGATCCCTCTTTGATAGACAGTCACATTTCCGATCTCTCCTCAAAGAATTGAATCAATAGTCCTCACATCAGTCAAATCCTTACCAGTCTTTTAAATCGCTCACCGATCTCTCCGACCCGTTGTAGTATAAACGAAGTGAACTGACACTAGATCTTTTCTTACCAGTTTTATTGCCGATCTCCCTTTCAAAAGTTTAAGAGCTAAGGTTTTGGTCCGGTTTAATGAGGATTCCGATCTTAAGTGTTCAAGTCAAATTTCCAATTTTAATCAAGTCCCGTTCAGCATTTCTTCCTTACCGATCTCATGCTCATCGTGTTTTTCGATCTCTCACACTTAGGTTAATAATCATTTTC
This sequence comes from Hevea brasiliensis, assembly GCF_030052815.1. NCBI lineage: Eukaryota > Viridiplantae > Streptophyta > Magnoliopsida > Malpighiales > Euphorbiaceae > Hevea > Hevea brasiliensis. Next base: position 42,200,199 of record NC_079506.1, on the reverse strand, counting down.
AGTTATTTCAACATACTCAAACAATCAAGTGTTTAATAATTTAGAAATTTTTCGATCATAACCATTCATCGAACAAAAAGGGCATTCCACTTCATTTCATTTCAAAAAATTTGTACAAAGTCATTCGGCTGGGGGATCACCCCCAGCCTGATCTACATTTTGCTCATTTGCTCTCTCACCCTCGGCCTCCTCTTCGCTTTCCTCCTCGCCTTCGGGAGCCAGGTCGGCCATCCAAGAAAAGTCCTCCCCCCGGTAACGCTTCTGGAGCTCGGCTAAGAGATCCTTGTGAGCGTTCACATAGGCACCGGCTACTCCTGTCACCATCTCTTCATCTTTTGCCTTAAGCTCCTCAACAAGATGAGCGACCTGAGCAGCTTCGTTGGCCCGGAGTGCCTGGACTTCTCTAAGAGCATGATCCCTTTCAGCCAGAAAATGAGTCTGTTCGGCCAGCTTATCCTCATAGTACTTCATCCGCCCCTCAATTTGAGATATGTAATCCTGAGCGGATGAGAGTTGGGATCGAAGGGATGCCACCTCTTGACTCTTCTTCTCGACCTCCTTACCCAGGCGGTGCGCCTTTTCCCGGACTATGTGCTGGTTCACCAAGCACTCTACATTCAGGCTCATGGATCGGGTTAGGATGTCGTCAAGATTGTCCGGAGACAGTCTGTCCCGATCCTCCCGAAGGTAGATGGAAGACCCCAAAACTTTGGCAAAATCGGGGTTCTCCCGAACAGTCCGGTTGTTCTCCAGGGAAGTAATCAGCACTTGAGCGCCACGAGAAGGGGGCCTCGTAGGAGGTCGAGAACGACCCCCTTCTGTGCTTGGAGCAACTAGAGGAGGTGGAGGCGGCTCTTCTCGTCAAGGAGGAGATCGGACAGCTTCCGCGATCGGCGGTCTCGAAGGTCGAGGCAGGTCCCCTTGTATCTCCCCAGGTTCATGGCCGGGTGTTTGAAGTAGTGCCGAACGCTTCATCTCCTTTATTTTCAGGGAAATCTCTCTTTCTTTCTTCCGCTTCCTAGAACCTTCACCACCCGCCATACCTGCACAAAAAAGAGGTCAGTGAGATCGCTAAGGTCCAAAGATCTGAGAAATAGAAAAATACCGATGCCAAGATCAGAGAGCGGAAGCCCGCGACTTTCGCCCGTGATCAACTCCATCGTCCAATGATGCATTTCAGCCACCGCATCTAAACAGAGTACTTTTGAGTGGCGCTTGATTCTTCGCCCATCACTATTAGGCTTTCCTCCTTGTTCAGTGATAATGCGCTCGAATCAAGGGCCTCGTGCCACCACCACGGGGAAGTCCTCGAAGCAGGTCGGATTTTTGCTCCTCAGAATGAAGAAGCGGTTCTTCCAATTCTTAAGGGAGGAGGGCAGATCAGTGAAGAGCCCACAATGAGGCTTCGCCTGAAAGAACTAGTGCTCATCATCCTTTCTGAGTTAGCCTGCGATTCAAATGAACACCTTAGCCGTAGGTCCGATTCCCTTAGCTCGACACAGTGCCCTCGGAAGGGTACCAAGATCCGCCACGAGTTAGGGTGAATTTGGGCAATGCACACTCGGTGAAATTTTAGGACCTCCTTGAAGAAGTCGCCCGAGGGAACCAAGACCGCCTTTAATCGCTCCTCGTATACCATCACCATGTCATTCTCTTCAAAGGAGTGATCGGCTCGGTGATCGCCGTGACACCGGATAAGTTCATATGAATCGGGCTCAATGTTGTACTCCTGGCTAAATGATTGCAGATCAGATTCTTGCAAGATCGACGCAAATTTTGTCCATAGGAAGATTCTCCTCCCGAAGGAGGTGCATGCCTTGATGGTGCGATCCGCCCCGAGCCGAACGGAGACCCTAAGAGGTTCTGGTTGTGCGCCGCCCGACCACCTCTTCTTCATCGACGACCATGAAACATGGACGGAAGGTGGGCTTGCCGCTCTCGACCTTCTGGCGCGCCATTTTTAAGGAAAACAAAGAACTTAAAGCTAAAAGAAGGATTAAAACCTTACCGAGCTTGAACGAGTCAAGAGCTTGAAAATCGAGAGTTTTGGAATTGCTTATAGAAATGTAAAATGGCATAAGTAAGAAACCGCTAACCCCTACCCCTATTTATACTGTCCGAGCATTTAATGCTCACGATGTCCTGTGCAATGCATTGGTTATGGATTCGCCACTGCTCGACACGCCTCAAATTCCATAAAGAGAACGGCTAATTAGAGATCGGCATATTAAGATAAATGTTTCGAATTGCGGATTAGTTAAGGGTTGTTCAGTTGGGAACCAGATCAGATATACACATCAGAGATTGGAAAATAATCAATGCAATAATAATAAGATGATAATTGACTTTTATTTCCAAAAGATCGGATTACATCATTTGGGCGATCTCTAGGGATCGGAATAATAGAGATCGGAAGATGGGAGATCAGCATGAGAGATCGGAATAGGAGCGTGGGAGGGATCGAAAGGCAAAAAGAATAAGACAAATCCCAAATAACCGTCGTCAGAATCAGAGCCGAGGTAGTTAAAGCGTGGCAGACGAGATCTCCACCGCACGCCTAAGAATCGCCCGTAATGCTGACAGGTGCCAGGGTATGTCATGACAGTCCTGTACATCCCAATCTCCACCGTTGATCTCACTTGTAAGGACAAACCCGGAACCCTTGGATCAAGAGACAAGACGATAAGACCAGCGTCTTTCTCTCTTAGCCCTCAGATCACTCCTGACACGAGGATTTGAGACCGTCCGATTGAAAGAAGAAAAGGACGAATATTCTGAAGAATAATCTCAGCCGTTCATTTTGCTTCTCTTTAATTCTCAAGCATCCGATCATGTCCTTCAAAATCCAGACCCTCCATCTCCCTCAAAATAAATCCTGACCCTTCATGGAGAGCACCCGATTCCTATAAATACCTGCCTGAAAACTGTTCAAAGGGACGGAAAAAAATGATATAGACGAGAAGCAGTAACTATAGTGGAATAACTATGAAACTTAATTCAGTTTGTTACTCTGCTATTTTTGGTGTTTTCGTAGAAAAAACTTTTGAAACTAGTTTTCTGAAGTGTTTTCTTGCAAAAGAGATTCTTGAATACTGAAATTTTTCATTTTCAGTTCGTTCATTATCCTGTGGCACTCTCACTTTCTGTCTTTGTTTCCATTCACATTTTCTAAGATCAACTACAATCAAGCTTGGTTATTTTGACCTGTTTACATTTTAACAAAGAGTACTTCATTTCGAGGCAAATCATAGTCCTCCGGCTGCCAACCTGCAATCTTGCTACCTTTTGCGATTCTGTAGTTAAGTTCAATAGACTCGACTCCCTACAGGTCAGTGTTAATATTGTCATTTTATTAAGTCTAGTTCTCATTTCACGTATTTCCTTTGTTCTTTTTCTTATGCCTATTGTTTTCTTTAAGTTCATGTCACGCTAAAAATAAAAAGGAAAGATATGCTCTAGTTTACTTCCGTGTTGGCTAAGCCACACTTTCATTAATCTTTATTATTTCTGAACACAAGTCATCTAGCCCCGAGTTACGTAAAAGCAGCTAGACAAAATGTAGGTAACTGTGTTTAAAGTGTCTCTTTGAAAAAAGAGGGTCTAAATAACACGTCAGGGAAATAGCCAAATTGAATCACTAGGCTGACATGGGAGGCGATCCAGCATAATGCCATAAGGCGGAATAAAAATCAAAACCCAGATAAATAAAAGGGTACAGATAGGATACTGGTAAAATGACCTTAGGGGAGGTCAGCAAAATTCAGTCCGTCTTCCCTTATTTAGTCACAAAATACCAATTAGTTAAAAGAAGCCTTATCCCCAGCACCTTTGAATGCTAGAATCCTTAGCTTTAGGTCCTTATGACATGTAGCTGAAATTAAAATTCGGGAGATCGGAAAGATCCCATTCAGGTTCCTGTTAATTTAAAAGAGATCGGAGGAGAGTTCTTATCCGGTCTCAACTCAAAATATTAAAATAAATACTTAATAGAGATCGGAGGAGAGTTCTTATCCGGTCTCAACTCAAAATTTTAAAATAAATACTTAATAGAGATCGGAGGAGAGTTCTTATCCAGTCTCAACTCAAAATTTAAAATAAATACTTAATAGATATCGAAAGAGAGTTCTTATCCGGTCTCAACTCAAAATTTAAAATAAATACTTAATAGAGATCGGAAGAGAGTTCTTATCCAGTCTCAACTCAAAATTTTAAATATTAAATAGAGATCGGGGGAGAGTTCTTATCCGGTCTCAACTCAGAATTTTAATAAATATTAAAGAGTTCGGAGTAGAGTTCTTATCCGATTCTTAAATTAAATTTTAATAAAATATTCCTTTCAAATAAAATTAACATACAACAGTAACTCACTAAGGTTGTCTCATTTACTTATGTATCTGAGTGATCCAAATTTAGTGAAAAATCAAACGTTCCTTTAGTCAAAAGGATTAACATGTCCATTCAAGCCCTCCTAACTAATGCAAAATTAAATCTACTTACCCTTATTAAAGGACGAGGTGGGGTGCCTAACACCTTCCCCACCCGTTTACGGACCCCGAACCTAGAATCTCTGTCTTGAAGTGGTTTCCTTTCAATCTATTTTCACAAATGGTTTTCTTTAATTCCCCTCAAAATTAAAGTGGCGACTCCTCACTCTTTCCCACTTCGGTGAGGGTTCGTTCAGGCGATCGCAAAACCCCTTGCGACAGCTTGGCGACTCCACTGGGGAAATCATATCCGAATTTAACCCCGGTCTAGAGGTCTAAAAAGTAGATTTAATTTTCCAATCAAATTATAGTTAGGTGGGCTCACCCGGCGATAGTTTACGTGTTAATTTTTATTTATTCCTACTAACTGTTCTGCTTATTTTGCTTGTTTTGCTTGTTTTATCCTCCTACAGTGCTCTTCGTTTCGAAAAAAAAGGAAAAAGGAAAAATGGAAAGAATAAAATCCCCCTGAATTGGGAAGAGGTAAAGGTGTCCCTTCACACACTGAACACTTACACGGTGTCCTCACACACTTCGGTCCTATACCCGGGCTTTCTTACCCTTTTAGGAAAGTAGGAGGGGGTCATGTAGCGGTACCCGTGGGTTTTACCCCGTTAGTATCCGTGAAGGCTTCTGCTCAGATTGAAACTCGTTCTATCCACTGTGATACTCGTGGAATTTTCCCGATAATATCATGGTTATAGAACGGGCTCTCTGCTACAAAGAGGGGCAATTTGGGAACCTGTGGCTTTTAGAAAATTAGACCTTGAGCTAAACTATCACAATAGCCAAAAGTCGTAGTAAGCTACCTTATAAGATAGAACTATCCAATTAGGTAGCACTCATCCAAAGATCGTGAGTCTCCTATGCTAGGACAAAAGGGGCATACTTACTCTTACCCTGCTCGCTTTAATTTCCTTTGTTCGCTTTTGTGAGGGTAATCTTGAATTTCATCAAACACCTACACATTTTCCTACTTTGATAAATGTGTATGTGTCACCCCGCCAACAAGATGATTCAAAATTACCCAAATTTATCTTGCTAACGAGTTTTTCCGCAGCATCATCAAACCAAGAGTCCAGAAAAAGGATAAGGCATCATTTTTATCATGGCATCCTCGAGTCATCGCGTAAGAAGTTCGTAATGCTAAACTTTGGTCCAAATCAACTCATACCCGCATTCTCGCAAGTTAATGTTTCCAAGGCACATGCTAGCTTACTACCCTCATGGGATCAGAATAAAATTGAGGTCAGAATAAACAGCCTCGAGGGTCTGTCTAATGGATGGAGGTCGTTTCCCGATTAGGTCAAGGCACGATTTGAAAGGAAATACGGGAAAATTGCAACCCTAATGCGAGTCAAGGTCCAAATCCCGGCATTAAAGGCCATGCTGTCAGTTTGGAATCCTAAGTACGGGGTATTCTCTTTCAATGATATTGATATAGTTCCCACTATGGAAGAATATCAGGCATTACTGGAGATTCCTTACTCAACACAGAATCGGATCTACCTGCACCTTGAGCATAGGCAGACCTGGAAACGATTAACACATTTGTTGGGTATTCCTTCAGAGGAGGCAAAGTCAAAAGAAACGGTTAAGGGGAACACGCATGGATGGTATTGGACCTACCTCGAGAAGCGGTTAGATCAATTCCTCCAAGAGAAACAGTGGGATCAAGCTTCAGTAGCACTCACATTGGGAATCTATGGCCTGATTTTGTTCTCGGGACCATTAGGAATTATAACCTGCAGCACGATGGAAGTATTCTGGGCGGTAGAAAGGCAGGAGGTCAATCCGATACCGGCAATTCTTGCAGAGACCTTATTAACCCTTACCTACTGCAGACAACAGGGTAAAGGGTCCATCAAGTGTTGTTCTCAATTGTTATATCTCTGGATTATCAGTCACATATGCCCTGTGGAGACGAAGGGATTGACTTGGTACCTTGACCAACCTCCCATCGAGAAGATGACCCGGTTAATAATCAGTCCAAAGAATGAACAGCAGTGGCGGGAACAGATTTTGAGTTTCAATAGCCATGATTATTGTTGGAGGAAGTCGTGGCGCCGTGCCAATCCGCTTTGATCAACACGGAGGTAATCGGTCCCCGATCGGAGTAACCGGATACACAAGTTACACTCCGCCTTGGTAATGAGGCGCTTTGGCTCAACACGCACTGAATCGACATTGAAGAATATCACCAAGGTCATTTCTACCATGAGCTCAAGGAAGAGGAAGGGTTGAAAATGGCTCGCAAGTCTTGGGAGAACATCACTCTGATGGAGAGATCGCCTAAAGGCCCAAACGCCTCGGGCGATTATCTTAAATGGAGAGCTGACAGGGACCGAGAATACTCAACTACAGACAAGACAAGAATCCGCTACCAAATGTCCTATTAGAAGAAGGCGATGATCGCTGGTTGACTCGCTACAAAAGGCAAATACCGAGAACTCAGAATCGCAAGAACAAATAAAACAGTTGGAGGACAAACAGATTCTCAAGAGGAAAGTAAGAAGGCTCAGGAAGAGGCAAGGGCCAAAAGATGGGTTTTGAAGAGCAAGAGATATGGTGGGAAAAGGAAAAAACTCTCTCCACGTTGTAATGAAAGAAGTAGAAGCCAGAATAATAAGCTTCAGGAAAACGAATACCAAGAGATACTCGTTGAAGAGTATAAACAGGAAAACAAAAAGAAAAAGCTCGAATTAAAAGAACAGACACTACTCATCAACGATATCTTGAAGGAATGTGCTAAGGAAAGGAAGGAGAAAGAAAGACAAGCTGCTTTCTATCAAGAGCTGAAAGAGAATGTTGACCAGCTGGAGAGAATGATAGCACAGGGAAAGCAAGAGCTCTTACCTGAATCCGAGTATGCTCTGAAAGCATTCGACCCTGCCAAACAAGAAGAAAGGTTATATGAGTATCTCAGAAAATGTCATCTCATTATAATAAACCTCCTGAGCCTAGGCCGATGTAAAGAATACGGTGTACAAATTATTCAGTTAATGAAATGATTTTTGGACCATTGTTTAGCAAATTTGTGAATGAATAATATGACTCCCGTAGGAACTCCCTCGCTAGGGTTATATGAAAAATTGAATGCGCTATATGGACAGGTATCATAAACGCGCATTCAATCCAGTCTTTCACAGTCAGACTATCGAACGATGCCATGATAAAGTTGATGCAATTATCCTTTCGCAGATTTCATTCTGGCTCCCAAATGCCATCAGTATCCTCGTCGGACCAGGACTTTTAGTTTCTTTACAAAATTCAAAATTCATTAAAAATCCTTTTTTTCGACTCCCTACAGGAAATCAACATTGCTTCAAACAAGGCAAGTCTGACCAAACACACGGTTCAACCCAAGCGAGTGTACTTAACAAGATCTCGAACAAAGAAGATAATGGAAGATCAGGAACAAGTACAGAACCTACAGGGGCAGGTTTCCGAATTGAAAGATCAGGTCTCAGAACTTATGAGACTAATGAGGGAAATGTCCCAGAATAAACCCACAGCAGAGCCTAGCCTACCGCTACCTCCTCCACCACCTCCAATAAATGATCCCCATCAAGCTACAACTTCTTTCACCTTTCAATCACCTATCCCAGACCCGACAGTCACTGTCAATCCGGTCACCATGAATAATGACCTGCCTTTCTCTTATTACCTGGCTGTCTCAAATGCTGAGTCTCACCCTTCAATCCTAATCCCTCCAGTTTACTCCACCCATCGCCTCCGTGGAGCATATCATGCGATGGGAGGAAAATAAGATGAAAGAAAATGAGAAACTATCCGCTCTAGAAGAGGCGAGAGCAATAGAGGGGCTGAACATGTATGGTTCGGTCGACGTGGCATCACTAAGATTAGTGCCGGATGTGGTGGTGCCACCCAAGTTCAAGGTCCCCGATTTTGACAAGTACACAGGGAATTCAGATCCTCGCATTCACTTGGCCACCTATATCGCCAAGATGTCTGCTCTAATAGAGGATGATAGACTGTTGGTCCACTTCTTTCATGAGAGCCTCTCAGGGGCAGCTTTGAGGTGGTGTATTCAGTTAGACAGGAGCAAACTGCGCTCCTGGAAGGATTTAGCTGATGCCTTCCTAAAGCAGTACAAATTTAACTGCGATGTGGCCCCCACAAGGAGGGATCTTCAAAACTTGGTGCAGAGGGATAGGGAAAGCTTCAAGGAGTATGCCCAGAGATGGAGAGAAAAGGCGGCAGAAGTCCACCCTCCGGTGACCAACAATGAGCTGTGCTCTCTGTTCATTGAGACGTTGAAAGCCCCCTATTTCAATTTGATGATTGGGAACACTTCCAACAGCTTCTCTGACATCATACAGGCCGGTGAAAGAATAGAGGCCAATCTAAGAATGGGACGGTTGTAGGAGTTGGCTGAGAACCCTGCGAAGAAGACTGCCAGCTTTGGCAAGAAGAAGGAGGGTGATGTGCATTCTGTCACCCGTCAAAACAATTATTCCCCATTCCCTCAAAACAATTATCGACCATTTCCTCCCCCTCATGGCCAAACAATCGCCAACATTCCACCTCCTTTCCCTAATTATCCACACCCACGCCCACAATACCCTTCACCTACAAATTACCAACCAAGACCACCTCCTCCTCCTGCTCAACTAAGACCACCACAAAACAACCCAAGACCCTCAAGAAACCCTGATCCACCTCTTCCCCTCCCACTCAGTGAAATATACTGATACCTTGTCGGTATAAACCAAATCGTACCAGTTCCCCTAGACCCGATCCAGCCGCCATACCCCAGGTGGTATGATGCCACTGCCCGTTGTGAGTACCATGGAGGGGCACAAGGGCATTCAACTGACAACTGCGGTGCACTCAGGGGGAGGGTGCACGCTTTAATCCGAAACGGGTGGCTGAAAATTGAGGGAAATGGTTCCCTCCCCAATGTTACCTCAAACCCACTGCCTAACCATAATGCGGGCAGTGGTGTAAATATGATAGAGTCTGATGGAGAAGGATCAACACCAGAAGTAGACAAGCTGGTTCCTTACTTTAAAGAAATTTTTGCTGTGGCAATGAGGGAAGGCTACCTTTGCCCTTAGGAAATGGGATTAGAAGAAGGTATGGGGTGTCCTTATCATGGAAGGGCAGCTGATCATGAGCTGCGGGATTGTGAGGGGTTCAAGCACGAGGTTCAGAATTTGTTATCCCTTAAAATTCTGAGATGCCTGACAAAGTCAAAGACAGAAGGGGGAGTGAACACGACCAGATATAGTCAGAATGCTTCTACCTCTAAACCCATAATCACCTTCTCACCTCCAGTAGCCTTGCCGCCAGTAACGATTATCCGAGCCCCATCTCAGCTCCCTGTTACCAACACCCATGCCATACCTTGGAACTACAATTTCCAAGTTTTCACCCAAGGAGCGTCAAGCAGTACACCAGCTCCTAGCCTTGCTTCACCCCCGGTACCTCCTAAGTTGTGTTTCACTCCTCATGAACACTTTCAGATGACTTATGCCGGACCTACCGCCAGTGCTACTCCCCAGAATAATCCTCAACCTGTCACTACCACAAAATCCTCCTCGCATGAGCAAGAAGTTGAGTTCATAACTCGAAGTGGGAGGTGTTACGTGAACGAAGAAAAAGAAAAGAGAAAAGGGAAAGTAAAGATGGGAGAGTCATTGAAGAATGCAGAAGAAGATGTTGAGAAGACAGAGGAAGTAGGGCCTGCTGAGCATAAAGCAGAGGAGGAACTGCTGCTCCAAATAATGAAACAGAGCGAGTATGATGTGGTGGAGCAGTTGAGAAAGACACCTGCCCGAATTTCGCTGTTATCACTGATCTTGAGTTCGGAAGTGCACCGACAAGCCTTGCAGAGAATCCTGGATCAGGCCTTTGTAAACCCCGACATTACTTCGGGGCAGTTTGAGAAGATAGTGGGACAAATCCAGGCATCTAGTTTTGTTACTTTCTCGGAGGACGAGATAGACCCTGCGGGTTTAAGGCACACTAAAGCTCTGCATGTAACAGTGAAGTGTAAGGGTTGTATAGTAGCCAAGGTACTTATTGATAACGGGTCAGCTCTTAATGTACTGCCTAATACCACCTTGGCCAGGCTGCCGGTTGACCAATCTGATATACGTCAGAGTGCTATGGTGGTGAGAGCCTTCGACGGTACAAGGAGAGAAGTCTTTGGGAGACATTGACTTGCCAATCCAAGTCGGTGCATGTACTTTCAACGTCACGTTTCAGGTGATGAACATTGAGCCGGCCTACACTATGTTGTTGGGGAGGCCTTGGATCCATTCTGCGAACGCCGTTCCTTCAACTTTGCACCAAAAGATCAAATATATTATGGACGGCAAAATCATCACAGTGAAAGGAGAGGAGGCCTTGCTAGTCACCAAGCCACAATTACTCCCTTATGTGGAAGCGGCCGAGGAGTCGTTGGAAAGTTCTTTCCAGGCCCTTGAGTTACAAGACACCGGAAATGATAAGGCTATGGCTATGGTGGCCAAAGTGATGTCAAAGAATGGATATCAGGAGGGCAAAGGCTTGGGCACCGCATTGCAAGGGATCGTTGAACCTATACCTGCTATTCAGAAGATAGGTCGCTGTGGTTTGGGTTATGAGGAAGATGCCCTTATGGATGGACGGTTCTGGATGAGGAAAACACTTCGTGATCAGAGATTCGATCAGAAAATGGGAAAGATGAAAGTATTCCCGAGAATCACAGAAGTCTTCACTAAACCGGTCATTGAAAATCCGGCAGAGGTGGAAGAATCACCTGATGAACCATCCATCGATGTCATCTACCTGGATTCCCTGTATGAGGCTCTGGTCTCACCAATAGCTGAGGGGCAGGAACTAGACAACTGGACGGCAGAAGACATCCCTGTACTCAATTTCGAGTAAAGTACCTTTGGTTATCTACACTTGCTCATTTTGTCCATGGTGACAAGTGTAATACTGTAAATGGACCTTTTTCTTATGGCATAAATATTAATGAATTAATAGCGCATTTTAAATCCAATTCTTTCCTTTTGAATTTCATCCTTATAATATGTTCCATTTTTATTCATTCAGGACCATTCATCAATTAACACCTAATAATCCAATAGACTCAGAAATTCCTCTGGTTAATTTTGAAATCCCCATAACTGCCATTACTTCAAGTGATTCTGAGGAAGACCTTACAGAAGAAAGCAATGAAAAGGATGAACCCTCCCTAGTGCCTTGTGGAGACAAAACGCACACCATAAATTTAGGCACAGAAGAAGTAAAAAGGGAACTTAAGGTAGTGGAGAGTGAAGAATTGGGAGATATGATCAGTCTGCTTAAAGAATTCCTCGACGTATTTTCCTGGAGCTATGATGATATGGTGGGTTTGGACCCTCAGATAGTGACACACAAAATTTCCCTAATTTCGGGGACAGTCCCGGTAAAGCAGAAGTTAAGGAGAATGAATCCCGACACACTGCTCAAAGTTCGGGATGAAGTCAAGAAACAGTATGACGCTGGGTTCCTGGAAGTGGTCAAATACCCTCAATGGGTAGCTAACGTCGTCCCGGTAATGAAGAAGGACGGGAGAGTTAGGGTGTGCGTTGACTACAGGGATCTTAATAAAGCAAGCTTGAAAGACGATTTTCCTCTCCCCCACATTAATGTGTTAGTTGACAATGCTGCGGGATTAGGCAGGTGTTCATGTATTGATGGGGCATCAGGGTACAATCAGATCCCGATGGACGAGGAAGACAAGGATAAGACTGCTTTCATCACTCAATGGGGAGTGTTTTGCTATCGGGTCATGCCTTTCTGGTTGAAGAATGCCGGTGCTACCTACCAGCGCGCAATGGTCACATTATTCCACGATATGATGCATAAAGAGGTGGAAGTATACGTGGATGATATGATCATTAAATCCAGAGGAAAAGAAAGCCACGTACAGGTGATGAGGAGGGTATTCGAAAGGCTTAAGAAATACCAGTTGAAGCTGAACCCTGCCAAATGCATATTCGGAGCTAGATCGGGAAAGTTGTTGGGATTCATAGTAAGTGAGAAGGGAATAGAAGTAGACCCAGACAAGGTTCGAGCTATTCAAGAAATGCCATCCCCAAAAACAGAAAGGGAGGTGCGCAGTTTCCTGGGAAAATTGAACTACATATCGAGATTTATTTCTAGTCTCACTGCCAAAGCTGAGCCTATTTTCAGACTACTCCGGAAGAATAATTCCACCCAGTGGGATTCAGTCTGCCAGGAGGCTTTTGAGAAAATTAAGCAATACTTGACCAGCCCACCAGTATTGGTTCCACCCGTGGCAGGAAGGCCTCTTATCCTGTATATGGTGGTCCAACAGAACTCGATGGGGTGCGTTTTGGGACAACATGATGATACCGGCCGAAAGGAGAGGGCTACTTATTACTTGAGCAAGAAGTTCAATGATTGTGAGTCAAGATACTCTTTCTTAGAAAAGACTTGCTGCGCATTAGCCTGGACAGCGAATCGCCTCAAGCACTACATGCTGAATCACAAGACATGGCTCATCTCCAGGATGGATCCTATCAAATATGTATTTGAAAGCCCATTCGTGCCAGGTAGGATAGCCAAGTGGCAGGTCATGCTCTCCCAATATGACATAGTCTATATGACCCGGAAGGCAGTAAAAGGTAGCGTGATCGCTGACCTCCAAGCAGAAAATCCTATCCAGGATTATGAAGCTCTGGATTTTGAGTTCCCTGATGAGCATATTAATGAAGTAGACTGCGAAGAAGAGGGGCCAGCCGATGTATGGGAAATGTATTTCGACGGAGCTGTCAATTTGTCCGGGAATGGAATTGGAGCTGTATTGATATCCCCAAATGGAAAGCACTTCCCGATAGCCATTAAGTTGAGATTTGACTGCACCAACAACGTCGCAGAATATGAAGCTTGTGTGAGGGGTCTACAGGCTGCAATCAAAATGAAGATCAGGAAGTTGGAAGTATATGGAGACTCAGCCCTGATTATATACCAAGTCAAGGGAGAATGGCAAACCAAGGATCCCAAGCTAATCCCATATTAGAAGTACTTACTGGAGCTGATTAAAAAATTCGAAGAGATCTCTTTCACTCACCTTAGTAGAGACAAGAATCAATTTGCTGATGCTTTAGCTACTCTAGCCGTTATGGCTCAAATCGAAGAAGGGCAGATGGCTCAGATGCTGAAGAATAAGGCAAGGGATGAGCCAGCTTACTGCTTCATGATTGAAGAAGAGCCCGACGGTAAACCTTGGTATCATGACATCCTGGTCTACTGCAGAACTAGAGAATTCCCCTCAGGGGCAAACCGAAACGAAAAGAGGATGCTTCGGAGATTAGCATTGGGATACTTCCCCAGTGGTGAAACCCTATACAAGAGAGGGTCCAACGGTAAACTGTTGAGATGTGTGGATGCAAAAGAGGCGAAGAAAATCCTTTTTGAGACTCATGAGGGAAATTGTGCAACCCATGCCAATGGGCACATGATGGCTAAGCAAATCATGCGACGGGGATATTTTTGGACTACAATGGAAAAAGATTGCATCGAGTATTTCCGGAAGTGCCATAAGTGTCAGATCTATGCCGATCCGATAAATGTGCCACCTCACAAGTTGTTCAACCTCGTCTCACCATGGCCTTTCGCAATGTGGGTCATCAATGTGATTGGTCCCATCAATCCCAAGGCATCCAATGGGCACAGATTCATCCTTGTGGCCATCGATATTTCTCCAAGTGGGTCGAGGCGACATCCTATGCGCACATCACACAGAACACGTTTCTCAAATTCCTCAGAAACAATATCATCTGCCGGCATGGCCTCCCTAATGAAATCGTTACTGATAATGCTAAGAATCTGAATGGTCTAAGGATTCAGAAATTGTGTGATCAATACAAAATCCGACACCTCAATTCCTCCCCATACTGTCCCCAGATGAATGGAGCGGTGGAAGCTGCAAACAAAAACCTAAAGAGGATAATCCGGAAAATGACAGTCACGTATAGGGATTGGCATGATATGCTTCCTTACGCTCTCCACGCATACCGAACTTCTGTAAGAACCTCAACCGGGGCAACTCCATACTCACTGGTTTTCGGGATGGAAGTGGTATCACCTATTGAAGTTGAAATCCCTTCCCTAAGGATTCTGAAGGAATCAGGGATTGATGAGTCAGAATGGATCCAGTCAAGGTTGGATCAGTTAAACTTGCTATATGAGAAAAGGTTAGCAGCAGCATGTCATGGGCAGTTATACCAGATGAGGATGGCTAGAGCATTTGATAAAAGAGTTCGCCCACGCGAATTCCAACCCGAGGACCTAGTTCTGAAGAAAGTGCTGCCAAATCAAAATGATCCCCGGGGCAAATGGTCACCAACCTACGAGGGACCCTATGTGGTTAAAAAGGCATTTTCTGGAGGAGCCTTGATCTTGACCCACATGGATGGTGAAGAGTTTCCGAGACCTGTGAATGTTGACACCGTCAGGAAATACTATGCCTAAAAAAAATAAAAAAAAATAAAAAAAAGGGGTAGGAGCGAAAACCCGAAAGGGCACTCCTAGCAAAATGTGTGAAAGAGGGTGAAAACCCGAGAGGGCGCCTTCTGCAAAATGAGTGAAGGATGAAAACCCGAAAGGGCATCCTGAAAAGTAAGTTCTCCTAAAAAAAAAAAACCTAGTGGTGAAAACCCGAAAGGGCATCCTGAGAACAAAAAGGGAGAAATAAGGAATGGGGAGCATGAAACCAGGATGAAGAGGAAACTGTCACGGTATGAGGCTTCAGAGAACTCGAAATAATGGCAGTTAAGGGATTTCAAAAATCAGCCACAGGGAATATGTGAGAGCTATCCTTGTACCCTTCTTCTTTGAAACTTCTTCTTTGTCTTTATTAAACCGTAATAAAATCACACTTCATTCCCCATGTTTCTATCTTTCCCTTATATTTATCTTTCTGCAATCTCGTTATTTAATGCACTATTTAAATCAGTTAAAATTTTTGCCATAAGATTAAGATTTGACAATTGATAACCTCACGTACTTTACTATGAGGTTTGCAGGGAATGACCTAAAAAAAAAAAAAAAAAACTAGAGGTGAAAACCCGGAAGGGCACTTCTAGTCATATAGACGAAGGGGAAGTAAAAACCAGCAAGGGCGCTTTTCGAAAAAAACAGAAAAGGGGCATTTGAAGAAATGAGGCCATAGGTCAAGTCTTGCGACTCGTCCTCCATTCATCATCGGCCTTCGGGATTCTGTTAAGTACACTTCATTGGGGAAGAACTGCTCGTGTCCGGATTAGGCTTGCTTTGTAAGTGCAATTTAAATTCCCTGTTATCAACCTCTGGTTCCTTGATCTAAGTTGATTTTAATTCCCTGCAGTTTAAATTCCCTGTTATCAACCTCTGGTTCCTTGATCTAAGTTGATTTTAATTTCCTGCAATTTAAATTTCCTGTTATCAACCTCTGGTTCCTTGATCTAAGTTGATTTTAATTCCCTGCAGTTTAAATTCCCTGTTATCAACCTTTGGTTCCTTGATCTAAGTTGATTTTAATTTCCTGCAATTTAAATTTCCTGTTATCAACCTCTGGTTCCTTGATCTAAGTTGATTTTTAATTTCCTGCAATTTAAATTTCCTGTTATCAACCTCTGGTTCCTTGATCTAAGTTGATTTTTAATTTCCTGCAATTTAAATTTCCTGTTGTCAACCTCTGGTTCCTTGATCTAAGTTGATTTTAATTTCTAGCAATTTAAATTTCCTGTTATCAACCTCTGGTTCCTTGATCTAAGTTGATTTTTAATTTCCTGCAATTTAAATTTCCTGTTATCAACCTCTGGTTCCTTGATCTAAGTTGATTTTAATTTCTAGCAGTTTAAATTCCCTGTTATCAACCTCTGGTTCCTTGATCTAAGTTGATTTTAATTCCCTGCAGTTTAAATTCCCTGTTATCAACCTCTGGTTCCTTGATCTAAGTTGATTTTAATTTCCTGCAATTTAAATTTCCTGTTATCAACCTCTGGTTCCTTGATCTAAGTTGATTTTAATTTCCTACAATTTAAATTTCCTGTTATCAACCTCTGGTTCCTTGATCTAAGTTGATTTTAATTCCCTGCAGTTTAAATTCCCTGTTATCAACCTTTGGTTCCTTGATCTAAGTTGATTTTTAATTTTCTGCACTTTAAATTTCCTGTTATCAACCTCTGGTTCCTTTATCTAAGTTGATTTTAATTTCCTGCAATTTAAATTTCCTGTTATCAACCTCTGGTTCCTTGATCTAAGTTGATTTTAATTTCTAGCAATTTAAATTTCCTGTTATCAACCTCTGGTTCCTTGATCTAAGTTGATTTTTAATTTCCTGCAATTTAAATTTCCTGTTGTCAACCTCTGGTTCCTTGATCTAAGTTGATTTTAATTTCTAGCAATTTAAATTTCTTGTTATCAACCTCTGGTTCCTTGATCTAAGTTGATTTTAATTTCCTACAATTTAAATTTCCTGTTATCAACCTTTGGTTCCTTGATCTAAGTTGATTTTAATTTCCTGCAATTTAAATTTCCTGTTATCAACCTCTGGTTCCTTGATCTAAGTTGATTTTAATTTCCTACAATTTAAATTTCCTGTTATCAACCTCTGACTCCTTGATCCAAGTTGATTTTAATTTAACTTATGTTGTCGATTTCTAGGTCACCAACTTAAGTGTGCTTTAGCTCCCTAACTTCGAACACCTAATCGTCCAAAATATGAGTCTGAATCTTTACATAATTCCTACACGGGAAATTTTCCCTTTAATAGAAATTATGTAAAGAGGGGCAGCTGTCGACACCATATTTTGGCCGATCCCCAAAATCAATAAAACTTTGAAACTGACCCCAGTACTAAGTCTCCTTTTGACAGCTAACCTCAATTCTGATCCCTCTTTGATAGACAGTCACATTTCCGATCTCTCCTCAAAGAATTGAATCAATAGTCTTCACATCAGTCAAATCCTTACCAGTCTTTTAAATCGCTCACCGATCTCTCCGACCCGTTGTAGTATAAATGAAGTGAACTGACACTAGATCTTTTCTTACCAGTTTTATTGCCGATCTCCCTTTCAAAAGTTTAAGAGCTAAGGTTTTGGTCCGATTTAATGAGGATTCCGATCTTAAGTGTTCAAGTTAAATTTCCAATTTTAATCAAGTCCCGTTCAGCATTTCTTCCTTACCGATCTCATGCTCATCGTGTTTTCCGATCTCTCACACTTAGGTTAATAATCATTTTCAGTTATTTCAACATACTCAGACAATCAAGTGTTTAATAATTTAGAAATTTTCCGATCATAACCATTCATCAAACAAAAAGGGCATTCCACTTCATTTTATTTCAAAAAATTTGTACAAAGTCATCCCCCAGCCTGATCTACATTTTGCTCATTTTCTCTCTCACCCTCGGCCTCCTCTTCGCTTTTCTCCTTGCCTTCGGGAGCCAGGTCGGCCATCCAAGAAAAGTCCTCCCCCGGGTAACGCTTCTGGAGCTCGGCTAAGAGATCCTTGTGAGCGTTCACATAGGCACCGGCTATTCCTATCACCATCTCTTCATCTTTTTCCTTAAGCTCCTCAGCAAGATGAGCGACCTGAGCAGCTTCGTTGGCCCAGAGCGCCTGGACTTCTCTAAGAGCATGATCCCTTTCAGCCAGAACATGAGTCTGTTCGGCTAGCTTATCCTCATAGTACTTCATCCGCCCCTCAATTTGAGATATATAATCCTGAGCGGATGAGAGTTGGGATCGGAGGGATGCCACCTCTTGACTCTTCTTCTCGACCTCCTTACCCAAGCGGTGCGCCTTTTCCCGGACTATGTGCTGGTTCACCAAGCACTCTACATTCAGGCTCATGGATCGGGTTAGGATGTCGTCAAGATTGTCCGGAGACAGTCTGTCCTGATCCTCCCGAAGGCAGATGGAAAACCCTAAAACTTTGGCAAAATTGGGGTTCTCCCGAACTGTCCGGTTGTTCTCCAGGGAAGCAATCAGCACTTGAGCGCCACGAGAAGGGGGCCTCGTAGGAGGTCGAGAACGACCCCCTTCTGTGCTTGGAGCAACTGGAGGAGGTGGAGGCGGCTCTTCTCGTCGAGGAGGAGATCGGACAGCTTCTGCGATCGGCGGTCCCGAAGGTCGAGGCGGGTCCCCTTGTATCTCCCCAGGTTCATGGCCGGGTGTTTGAAGTAGTGCCGAACGCTTCATCTCCTTTATTTTCCGGGAAATCTCTCTTTCTTTCTTCCGCTTCCTGGAACCTTCACCACCCGCCATACCTGCACAAAAAAGAGGTCAGTGAGATCGCTAAGGTCCAAAGATCTGAGAAATAGAAAATACCGATGCCAAGATCAGAGAGCTGAAGCCCGCGACTTTCGCCCGTGATCAACTCCATCGTCCAATGATGCAGCTCGGCAGTCACCGCATCTAAACAGGAGTACTTTTGAGTGGCAGCTTGATTCTTCAGTTCCATCACTATTAGGCTTTCCTCCTTGTTCAGGGTAATACGCTTCGGAATCAAGGGCCCCTGGTGCCACCAGCTACGGGGGAAGTCCTCGAAGCAGGTCGGATTTTTGCTCCTCAGAATGAAGAAGCGGTTCTTCCAATTCTTAAGGGAGGAGGGCAGATCGGTGAAGAGCCCACAATGAGGCTTCGCCTGAAAGAACCAGTGCTCATCATCCTTTCGGCGAGTTAGCCTGTGCAGTTCGGCGAACACCTTAGCCGTAGGTCTGATTCCCTTAGCTCGGCACAGGCCTCGGAAGGCTACCAAGATCCGCCACGAGTTAGGGTGAATTTGGGCAATGCACACTCGGTGAAATTTTAGGACCTCCTTGAAGAAGTCGTCCAGAGGGAACCGAAGACCGGCCTTTAACTGTTCCTCGTATACCATCACCATGTCATTCTCTTCAAAGGAGTGATCAGCTCGGTGATCGCCGTGACACCAGATAAGTTCATATGAATCGGGCTCAATGTTGTACTCCTGGCTAAACGATTGCAGATCGGATTCTTGCAAGATCGACGGCAGCTCGTCCATAGGAAGATTCTCCCTCCCCGAAGGAGGTGCATGCCTTGATGGTGCGATCCGCCCCCGAGCTGGAACGGAGACCCTAAGAGGTTCTGGTTGTGCGCTCGGCCCGACCACCTCTTCTTCATCAGACGACCATGAAACATGGACGGAAGGTGGGCTTGCCGCTCTCTGACCTTCGACGCCGCTCATTTTTAAGGAAAACAAAGAACTTAAAGCTAAAAGAAGGATTAAAACCCTTACCGGAGCTTGAACGGAGTCGGAAGAGCTTGAAAATCGGGAGAGTTTTGGAATTGCTTGCGAGAAACAGAAAATGGCATAAGTAAGAAACTGGCTAACCCCTACCCCTATTTATACTCGTCCGAGCATTTAATGCTCATGATGTCCCAGGCAATGCATCGGTTAACGGGATTACGCCAGCTGTTCTGACACGTCTCTCAAATTCCATGAAGAGAACGGCTAATTAGAGATCGGCATATTAAGATAAATGTTTCGAATTGCGGATCAGTTAAGGATTGTTCAGTTGGGAACCAGATCGGATAAACACATCAGAGATCGGAAAATAATCAATGCAATAATAATAAGATGATAATTGACTTTTATTTCCAAAAGATCGGATTACATCATTTGGGCGATCTCTAGGGATCGGAATAATAGAGATCGGAAGATGGGAGATCAGCATGAGAGATCGGAATAGGAGCGTGGGAGGGATCGGAAGGCAAAAAGAATAAGACAAATCCCAAATAACCGTCGTCAGAATCAGAGCCAAGGTAGTTAAAGCGTGGCAGACGAGGTCTCCACCGCACGCCTAAGAATCGCCCGCAATGCTGACAGGTGCCAGGGTATGTCATGACAGTCCTGTACATCCCAATCTCCACCGTTGATCTCACTTGTAAGGACAAACTCGAAACCCTTGGATCAAGAGACAAGACGACAAGACCAGCGTCTTTCACTCTTAGCCCTCAGATCACTCCTGACACGAGGATTTGAGACCGTCCGATTGAAAGAAGAAAAGGACGAATATTCTGAAGAATAATCTCAGCCGTTCATTTTGCTTCTCTTTAATTCTCAAGCATCCGATCATGTCCTTCAAAATCCAGACCCTCCATCTCCCTTAAAATAAATCCTGACCCTTCATGGAGAGCACCCGATTCCTATAAATACCTGCCTGAAAACTGTTCAAAGGGACGGAAAAAAAGGATATAGACGAGAAGCAATAACTATAGTGGAATAACTCTGAAACTTAATTCAGTTTGTTACTCTGCTATTTTTGGTGTTTTCGTAGAAAAAACTTTTGAAACTAGTTTTCTGAAGTGTTTTCTTGCAAAAGAGATTCTTGAATACTGAAATTTTTCATTTTCAGTTCGTTCATTATCCTGTGGCACTCTCACTTTCTGTCTTTGTTTCCATCCACATTGTCTAAGCTCAACTCCACTCAAGCTTGGTTTATTTTGACCTGTTTACATTTTAACAAAGAGTACTTCATTTCGAGGCAAATCATAGTCCTCCGGCTGCGAACATGCAATCTTGCTACCTTTTGCGATTCTGTAGTTAAGTTCAATAGACTCGACTCCCTACAGGTCAGTGTTAATATTGTCATTTTATTAAGTCTAGTTCTCATTTCACGTATTTCCTTTGTTCTTTTTCTTATGCCTGTTGTTTTCTTTAAGTTCATGTCACGCTAAAAATAAAAAGGAAAGATATGCTCTAGTTTACTTCCGTGTTGGCTAAGCCACACTTTCATTAATCTTTATTATTTCTGAACACAAGTCATCTAGCCCCGAGTTACGTAAAAGCAGCTAGACAAAATGTAGGTAACTGTGTTTAAAGTGTCTCTTTGAAAAAAGAGGGTCTAAATAACACGTCAGGGAAATAGCCAAATTGAATCACTAGGCTGACATGGGAGGCGATCCAGCATAATGCCATAAGGCGGAATAAAAATGAAAACCCAGATAAATAAAAGGGTACAGATAGGATACTGGTAAAATGACCTTAGGGGAGGTCAGCAAAATTCAGTCCGTCTTCCCTTATTTAGTCACAAAATACCAATTAGTTAAAAGATCCCATTCAGGTTCCTGTTAATTTAAAAGAGATCGGAGGAGAGTTCTTATCCGGTCTCAACTCAAAATATTAAAATAAATACTTAATAGAGATCGGAGGAGAGTTCTTATCCGGTCTCAACTCAAAATTTTAAAATAAATACTTAATAGAGATCGGAGGAGAGTTCTTATCCGGTCTCAACTCAAAATTTAAAATAAATACTTAATAGAGATCGGAAGAGAGTTCTTATCCGATCTCAACTCAAAATTTAAAATAAATACTTAATAGAGATCGGAAGAGAGTTCTTATCCGGTCTCAACTCAAAATTTTAAATATTAAATAGAGATCGGGGGAGAGTTCTTATCCGGTCTCAACTCAGAATTTTAATAAATATTAAAGAGTTCGGGGTAGAGTTCTTATCCGATTCTTAAATTAAATTTTAATAAAATATTCATTTCAAATAAAATTAACATACAACAGTAACTCACTAAGGTTGTCTCATTTACTTATGTATCTGGGTGATCCAAATTTAGTGAAAAATCAAACGTTCCTTTAGTCAAAAGGATTAACATGTCCATTCAAGCCCTCCTAACTAATGCAAAATTAAATCTACTTACCCTTATTAAGGGACGAGGTGGGGTGCCTAACACCTTCCCCACCCGTTTACGGACCCCGAACCTAGAATCTCTGTCTTGAAGTGGTTTCATTTCAATCTATTTTCACAAATGGTTTTCTTTAATTCCCCTCAAAATTAAAGTGGCGACTCCTCACTCTTTCCCACTTCAGTGAGGGTTCATTCAGGCGATCGCAAAACCCCTTGCGACACTCTTTACTGATCTGCCTTCCTCACTGAAGAATTGGAGGAATCGTTTCTTTATTCTGAGGAGCAAGATTCCGAATGATTTTGAGGGTTTCCCATGTAGCTGGCTGCATCTGGGCCCATCATTCCCGAAGCACATCGCCCTGAGTAGGGAAGAGGGTGCAATGGTAATGGAGTTAAAAGATCAGGCGGCCACTCAGAAGTTCTCTTGTTTAGATACGGTGATGGTCGAACTGAAGGAACGAAAGCGTGAAAAACACAAGATTATACCATTGAATTCAAAAAAATTTCGCCTAGGGTCACATGCACCATGCAAGATTTATTTTTATCTATTTGATTTCAATGATAAACAACATATTAAAACTCTTTTAATATGTTTTTGGATCTGTATTTGCCATTTAAGATTTTAAAATTAATCAGATTAATTTTAGAACCCTAGATTAAATTAAGAACGATTACACTAACCTCTTGATGCACTGCAGCGTGTCTGCGCCTTTGAGATTCGTCTTCAGGACACCAAATGTTGTCCCTCTAGCTTGTCCACACCAAGAACACCTATGGCAGCCCTTGAACAGCCTCTAAAGCTTTTTCTATTAATTAGAAATTCAAGTTCTGCCTTTTAAGAGATTAGAGATGTAAATAGGACATTAGAAACAATTTCTAGTGTTCTTAATTCAAGAGATTGATGGCTAATCTCTTTGAATTGATGGGAGATGAAGAGAAATAGCTGGAGAGGCTCAAAGTGGCGTGACAAATGAGAGGAGAGGCTGTTGGTTATTTTTTCTTTTCATAACCACACTTAAATAGCTAGGTTAACACATTAAACCCTAGCCACATGTCACCTTTTGATTAGCTCTAGGTTTAAGTGACCCAATCACATTGTGCCAAGTGTCAAACCTATATTTAATCTTGATTTTAATCATCTTACATGATTAAAAAAACATTTGGCAAGCTTATGTGTAATCCCATGTGTCACCATCTCATGGTGCCACGTGTCACACTGTGAAATGACCAAAATGCCCCTGTGTCTTAATTTTGAGTTCTTAACCCAAAATAATTATTTTCTTCTTCTAATTAATTTATATCAAATATAAATTAATTAATTAATCTCTATTAATTAATTTCTCATCAATTAAATTCATATTTAAACACTTTAAATATAAATTTAATTTATACTACACATCCAATAATCTAGATTTGGTTTCAAGTCATGCTAGGGACTTTGCAATTTAATTACAAACCAAACCTATTTAATTAATCAATTAAACTCTTTAATTAATTAATTAAATCATATTTAAATAGGTGATAACTTGTGTATGTGTGTGACTTATTAGGCTCATCACTAATTGGCAATGAGACATGATATCAACTCTTAATATCATCAGAACTCTTTCTTACCATAAATGATTTCTCTAAGTCATTTTATGCATCTCATAGACCATGATTAACACCTAGCATAGCATGCCATGGCCACCCAATTAGTAATAAGATTTACCTTAAATGAACTTATAATCATATGTTACCATGCACTAGAATCTCTCTATTACAAAATCCCAACTCAAGCTGGAGTCATGGTTTATGTCAAACTCCATTTGCTATGAATATTATGTTC
This sequence comes from Hevea brasiliensis, assembly GCF_030052815.1. Classification (NCBI taxonomy): domain Eukaryota; kingdom Viridiplantae; phylum Streptophyta; class Magnoliopsida; order Malpighiales; family Euphorbiaceae; genus Hevea; species Hevea brasiliensis. Next base: position 42,176,219 of record NC_079506.1, on the reverse strand, counting down.
TCTTTTAATTCCAGTTCTTGATTAAAAAGATTTTTCTCATCAGAATTTCATTTCTGAATAAATCTATCTGTCCTGGCCAGGAACTTGAAACATCAAGAACAATTAAATGAACATAGGATTTTATCTCTATTTACTTAGAGGAACAAATTCCATCTTAATCAACACCTACCTCCATATATAACTAGTAGGAGCCAACACATGCCCATATACTCATACACAGTACAAGTATGAAAGCAGTATCAAACTCAAACTACATATATACAAGATAACTGTGCTATCTCAGGTCTAAAGATTATATGCACTGATATGATTTATGACAAAACATTGACAAGAGTAAACTCCATGTGCTTGTCATAAGTGTCACCAGTTCGGCCTACTTATCATTTATAAGTGTCTATCATGTTTGTTATATGGCATGAGACTCACCATTCCATCTTATTTATATCTCATATAAATAACTTGGGAACAAACATGAATACAATCTTTCTGGATAAGTCATGTCCTTATTATGAAGTATCCTCGATTGTGAACCTATTTATGATACTTTGTGCTAGAAATATTGTCACTCATATTCTTAACAACTTAAGAATAATATTTCTAACAAAATATCAATGGACCTTTTCTATTACACATAAATATATTATGTAAACGGAAAAGTGGAAATGCCTTTTATTAATAAAATTATGTACAAGATATATACTAAATGATATGCTCTAGGGCATACTACTAACAATCTCCCACTAGCACTAGAGCCATTCATTACAATATCTTAGACCTATCTTCTCAAGATGTCGGTCTAACTGAGTCTGTGACATAGGCTTAGTGAATGGATCAGCTGGATTTTCAACTGATGCTATTTTCTGCATGGGTAAATCGCCTTGCCCAACTATATCTCTGATAATGTGGTAGTGCCTTTCTATGTGTTTGGATTTTGGGTGAGACCTTAGTTCCTTAGCCTGTATGACTACTCCATTGTTGTCACAGTGTAATGGAATTGCTGACTCAATGGAAGGAACTACTGTAAGTTCTGTCATGAACTTCTTTATCCAAACAGCTTCTTTTGCAGCATCTGATGCAGCAATATACCCAGCCTCAGTAGTGCTCTGTTTGGAACTCTTCCAACTGACTGCACCTCCATTACAAATGAACACATATCCAGAGGTAGACTTTCTATCATCGATATCTGATTGGAAGTCAGAATCAGTATAACCATCTAATTGCAAGTCTCCACCTCCATAAATCAAGAATAAATCCTTAGTTATTCTCAAGTACTTAAGAATATTCTTGACAGCTATCCAGTGTTCCAAACCTGGATTGGATTGATACCTGCTAGTCAAACTAACAGCATATGCGATATCCGGCCTAGTACACAACATTGCATACATTAAACTTCCAATAGCCGAAGCATATGGAATCCTGGCCATCTTATCTCTTTCTTCAAGTGTCTTTGGAGACATCTCTTTAGAAAGATGGATACCATGTCTCACTGGTAACAATCCTCTCTTGGAATCAAGCATGTTAAACCTCTTTAACACCTTTTCCAAGTATAGATTTTGGGTAAACCTATTATTCTTTTCGCTGTATCTCTATAGATGCGAATCCCAAGAATATAGGTTGCCTCCCCTAAGTCTTTCATGGAGAATGTATTTGACAACCATACCTTTATAGTTGTTAACATACCTGTGTCATTACCTATCAACAGTATGTCATCCACATATAAGACAAGGAAAGTGATAGCTCTGTCACTAACCTTCTTATATACACATGGCTCATCCTCATTTTTGATAAAACCAAAGGATTTAATGGCTTCATCAAAACGGATGTTCCAACTCCTCGAAGCTTGTTTCAACCCATAAATGGATCGCTTTAGCTTGCATACCTTGGAACCATCTTGGGATTCAAATCCCTTAGGTTGTTCCATGAAAATGTTTTCTTCAATGTATCCATTGAGAAAAGCTGTTTTGACATCCATCTGCCAAATCTCATAATCATAGTATGCAGCTATTGCTAATAAAATCCTAATTGATTTAAGCATGGCAACAGGCGAGAAAAGTCTCCTCATAGTCTATTCCTTGCCTTTGGCGAAACCCTTTCGCTACTAGCCTTACCTTATAGGTCTCTACCTTTCCATCAGAACCAATTTTCTTCTTGAAAACCCATTTGTTCCCTATAGGTACAATACCTTCAGGTGGGTCAACAAGATCCCAAACTTGATTCTTATACATGGAATCAATCTCGGATTTCATAGCATCAATCCATTTTGAAGAGTCTATATCTGATATAGCTTCTTCATAGGTAAGTGGATCATCTCCATGTTCTACTTCTTCATGAGTAGATAACTCTTGTTCTTCTTCATGAAGAAAACCATATCTCACTGGTGGGTGAGATACCAGTTGTTCTATGAGGAACAGTGTAGATGTTTCATCAATGGGTATAGGTTGACTAGATGGATTTATATCCATCGATGCGTTGGTTGGTCGTAATTCTCCAATTCTAACTCTATTTGCCTTCCTTTGCCTCCTTCTTGAACAAACTATTATTCAAGAAATGTGGCATCTCTACTTATCACAACCTTTGTGAAGTAGGCAAATAAAAATAATATCCAAAACTATCTTTTGGATATCCAACAAATCGACCTTTTACGATCTGGTCTCCAATTTATCGGTGTTGACTTTTGATATAAGTCGGACAACCCCAAATCTTAACATGCTTAAGACTTGGTTTTCTTCCATGCCATATCTCATAAGGTGTGGAAGAAAGCGATTTTGATGGAATCCTATTCAGAATATACAAAGTGATTCTAATGCAAATCCCCAAAGAAGATTGGCATATCGGTATAGCTCATCATACTACGTACCATATCCAATAGGGTATGATTTCTCCTTTCGGATACACCATTCGGTTGTGGCGTTCTGGAGAGTCGGTGAGAAACAATGCCATGCTCTCTCAAGTAGTCATCAAATTCAGTACTCAAATATTCACCTCCACGATCTGATCGAAGAGCTTTAATACTTTTTCCTGTTTGATTTTCTACTTCAGATTTAAATTCCTTAAACTTTTCAAAAGATTCATGTTTGTATTTCATCAAATATAAATACCCAAACCTTGATTTATCATCAGTAAAGGTAATAAAATAATGAAAGCCCCCTCTAGCCATTTCTTTAAATGGACCACATACATCACTATGTATTAATTCCAAAATATTTTCAGCTCTTAGCCCTTGTCCAACAAAGGGTGATCTAGTCATTTGCCACGAAGGCAAGATTCACAAATTGGAGTAGGCTCAGAGCCCAATGAGGATAGAATCCCCATTTTCTCCAATTTTGCAATCCTATCTTCTGCAACATGACATAACTTTAAGTGCCAAATATATTTTGAACTTGAGTTGGTTTTCACCATGGCATTGCATTCTTTTAGATTGCTATACTCTGGCCAGTGGAAACACTTTCTTACTGGCAATAGAAACACTTTCCTGTTGGCAATGGAAACACTTTCCTGTTGGCAGTGGAAACACTTTCCTTTGCCTACATCAGCTTTAGTCTTCCTTTTCTGTTTAGCTATTTTCTTGGAAGGACCAGGAATCTAAGGTTTCTTTTTCTTATTGCCGTTCTTCTTGTTGGACTTTCCAGCAGAAGAAGGTGCAATCAAAGCTACCTCTTTTCCTTTATTGCCCGGCATATTCTTTTGAGCAATAACCAGCATGTTGAATAAACCAGCTAAGGTGTATTCTTGTTTAGTCATATGGAAATTTGTCACAAAATTCCCAAAAGACTCAGGAAGGGACTGAAGGATCAAATCCGTTTGTAGCTGGAAATCCATGTTGAAGTCAAGATGTTCCAACTGCTCAATCAGCCGAATCATCTTGTGGACATGATCCCCAACATTCTGTCCCTCAGACATCCTCATACGGAATAGCTGTCTAGATATCTCATACCTAGCATTCCTGCTGTGCTCACCATACAACTCTTGTAGGTGAAGGAGGATCTCACTCGCACTCTGCATGTTCTCATGTTGCTTCTGTAACTCATTACCCATGGAAGCAAGCATGTAACACTTAGCTCTCATATCATGCTCCTTCCACTTGTCCAAAGTTTCATGTTCCTCTTGTGTGGCCTCTAGAGGTAAGGGACCAGGAACATTTGAATCTAGAACATATCCTATATGTTCAAGGTTCAGGACAAGTTTCAAATTTCTTAGCCAATCGCAGATTAGGTCTGTCAACTGTTGTGATCAAGTATGCTTGCAAGGATATTGGATGGTGGTGGTTGTTTTGTGCTCATTTTTATCAGAAAATTAACTGCAGAAAATAACCAGATTAATTAGTAAATGTATCATGTAATTAACCAAAATGATTATGGTCTTTTAATCAAATTGGCCCTCCCACTAACTTAGCGAATCCTACACTTCCAGAGTAGAAAACGGAAATCCTAGTTGGATGGATTTCTAGTGGGTGATTGAATTCTTATAATTCTATTGATCATCCTCAGGTACATCCATTATTGGAATTACAATAAACTATAAGTGAGCAACTCCTTGCCCATCACATCTCATGTGAGGTTCAATCCTTTACCTAGCCCCTAATGCTCAAAATCTCAAGTACATCCATTATTGACTTATCTTGCATTAGTTAAGTTGATCCCATTAAGTCAGTAATTATGCAAATAATTTTAATGTCCTCAGGTACATCCAATATTGGCCACCAAACCATTTACATATTTACAACATCTCATGCTTAACAATTATTCTTAAGAAAATCTCTTAAATTAATTGCATCTCATGCAACTATTTAAAATTTCTTAAAATAATTGCCCCAATAGAGGGCTTATATTATAATTACTTTAATTATAGCATTTCCAACTTAATCATTTGTTTGGAAGATTTTATAGCCATCCTTATTACTATTAAGGTCTCACTTTGCACATTATCCATTTAGCATGCATATATCATATAATTGCATACATTCCCATACATCTCATGCATTCATGGATAAGCAGTAATATGGTATGATCATGGACTTTCTAAGGATTCAATTGAGCCACCAAGAATTGAATCAGGCATTCTAGGTGCATTTCATTCATTCATTTTACAAGAGTTGCTGAAGGAGTACATAATCAACACTTGATATTGAATTCCTCCCACTGGTCCCACCAATGCTCTTGACCTCCTTGAACTTCTTGCAATCCAATATTACATAGTAATCCTTGGCATACCAAGGCGAATTTACAAGAACTTAAATAAATGAAATTTCAACCCAAAAATATTACAAACTTAATAATACATGCCCAAAATAAATTAAAATAAATTAATTAATTTACAATCCCAAAGAAACATAAAAGAAATAAATCCAATCACATTGGTCTTTTATAGTCCATGATCATCCATCATGCATATCACTATTTAACAATTAAATAAAACATACATACTTAAATTAAATTGAATATCTCATATTCAACTAAAAAATCCAGATTTGAATATGATTCAAATAAATTTAAAAATTCAGATTTGAATCTCATTCAAACAAATTTAAAAATTCAGATTTGAATCATATTCAAACAACTTCAAAAATTTAGATTTGAATCACATTCAAACATTTTTTTAAAAATCAGATTTGAATCACATTCAAATATTTTTTAAAAAATCAGATCTGAATTTTATTGAATCAATTTTAAAAAATCAGATTTAAATATGATTCAAACAACTTTAAAAATTCAGATTTGAATCACATTCAAACAACTTTTAAAATTCAGATTTGAATCACATTCAAACAATTTTTAAAATTCTGATTTGAATCATAATTTAATTGTGTGATTAAAACTACTAATTAAACACATTAATTAGTCAAAGAATAGGCCTTAGATCATACAACAATTGCAGAATTAAAAGCCAAACCTTGAACCACCCATGGAACCATTGTTGCCGCCACCAATGGTGGCTTCACCATGTGTGCTGCCACACCTCTTGATCCAACCAGCCATGAATCAATCATCTCATGATCAAATCACACAATTAAATCATATAATCAACAATCTAAATGGCAAATATAGTGGCTCTGATACCAATTGAAGGAACGGAAGCGTGAAAAACACAAGATTATACCATTGAATTCAAAAAAATTTCGCCTAGGGTCACATGCACCATGCAAGATTTATTTTTATCTATTTGATTTCAATGATAAACAACATATTAAAACTCTTTTAATATATTTTTGGATCTGTATTTGCCATTTAAGATTTTAAAATTAATCAGATTAATTTTAGAACCCTAGATTAAATCAAGAACGATTACACTAACCTCTTGATGCAATCGCAATGTCTGCGCCTTTGAGATTCGTCTTCAGGACACCAAATATTGTCCCTCTAGCTTGTCCACACCAAGAACACCTATGGCAGCCCTTGAACAGCCTCTAAAGCTTTTTCTATTAATTAGAAATTCAAGTTCTGCCTTTTAAGAGATTAGAGATGTAAACAGGACACTAGAAACAATTTCTAGTGTTCTTAATTCAAGAGATTGATGGCTAATCTCTTTGAATTGATGAGAGATGAAGAGAAATAGCTGGAGAGGCTCAAAGTGGCGTGACAAATGAGAGGAGAGGCTGCTGGTTATTTTTTCTTTTCATAACCACACTTATATAGCTAGGTTAACACATTAAACCCTAGCCACAAGTCACCTTTTGATTAGCTCTAGGTTTAAGTGACCCAATCACATTGTGCCAAGTGTCAAACCTATATTTAATCTTGATTTTAATAATCTTAGAGGAACTGATCGAAGAGCTTTTTGGGTGGTTCCATGGGTGGTTCAAGGTTTGGCTTTTAATTCTGCAATTGTTGTATGATCTAAGGCCTATTCTTTGACTAATTAAAGTGTTTAATTAGTAGTTTTAATCACACAATTAAATTATGATTCAAATCAGAATTTTAAAAATTGTTTGAATGTGATTCAAATCTGAATTTTAAAAGTTGTTTGAATGTGATTTAAATCTGAATTTTTAAAGTTGTTTGAATCATATTTAAATCTGATTTTTTAAAATTGATTCAATAAAATTCAGATCTGATTTTTTTAAAAATATTTGAATGTGATTCAAATCTGATTTTTAAAAAAATGTTTGAATGTGATTCAAATCTGAATTTTTGAAGTTGTTTGAATGTGATTCAAATTTGAATTTTTAAATTTGTTTGAATGAGATTCAAATATGAATTTTTAAATTTATTTGAATCATATTCAAATCTGGATTTTTAAGTTGAATATGAGATATTCAATTTAATTTAAGTATGTATGTTTTATTTAATTGTTAAATAGTGATATTCATGATGGATGATCATGAACTATAAAAGACCAATGTGATTGGATTTATTTCTTTTATGTTTCTTTGGGATTGTAAATTAATTAATTTATTTTAATTTATTTTGGGCATGTATTATTAAGTTTGTAATATTTTTGGGTTGAAATTTCATTTATTTAAGTTCTTATAAATTCGCCTTGGTATGCCAAGGATTACTATGTAATATTGGATTGCAAGAAGTTCAAGGAGGTCAAGAGCATTGGTGGGACCAGTGGGAGGAATTCAATATCAAGTGTTGATTATGTACTCCTTCAGCAACTCTTGTAAAATGAATGAATGAAATGCACCTAGGAATGCCCTAATTCAATTCTTGGTGGCTCAGAATTGAATCCCTTAGAAAGTCCATGATCATACCATATTTACTGCTTATCCATGAATGCATGAGATGTATGGGAATGTATGCAATTATATGATATATGCATGCTAAATGGATAATGTGCAAAGTGAGACCTTAATAGTAATAAGGATGGCTATAAAATCTTCCAAACAAATGATTAAGTTGGAAATGCTATAATTAAAGTAATTATAACATAAGCCCTCCATTGGGGCAATTATTTTAAGAAATTTTAAATAGTTGCATGAGATGCAATTAATTTAAGAGATTTTCTTAAGAATAATTGTTAAGCATGAGATGTTGTAAATATGTAAATGGTTTGGTGGCCAATATTGGATGTACCTGAGGACATTAAAATTATTTGCATAATTACTGACTCAATGGGATCAACTTAACTAATGCAAGATAAGTCAATAATGGATGTACCTAAGATTTTGAGCATTAGGGGCTAGGTAAAGGATTGAACCTCACATGAGATGTGATGGGCAAGGAGTTGCTCACTTATAGTTTATTGTAATTCCAATAATGGATGTACCTGAGGATGATCAATAGAATTATAAGAATTCAATCACCTACTAGAAATCCATCCAACTAGGATTTCCGTTTTCTACTTTGGAAGTGTAGGATCCGCTAAGTTAGTGGGAGGACCAATTTGATTAAAAGACCATAATCATATTTGGTTAATTACATGATACATTTACTAATTAATCTGGTTATTTCTGCAATTAATTTTCTGATAATAATGAGCACAGAACAACCACCACCATCCAATATCCTTGCAAGCATACTTGATCACAACAGGTTGACAGGACCTAATCTGTCTGATTGGCTAAGAAATTTGAAACTTGTCCTGAACCTTGAACATATAGGATATGTTCTAGATTCAAATGTTCCTGATCCCTTACCTCCAGAGGCCACACAAGAGGAACATGAAACTTTAGACAAGTGGAAGGAGCATGATATGAGAGCTAAGTGTTACATGCTTGCTTCCATGAGTAATGAGTTACGTATAACATGAGAACATGCAGAGTGCGAGTGAGATCCTCCTTCACCTACAAGAGTTATATGGTGAGCACAAAGAGAATGCTAGGTATGAGATATCTAGACAGCTATTCCGTATGAGGATGTCTGAGGGACAGAATGTTGGGGATCATGTCCACAAGATGATTCGGCTGATTGAGCAGTTGGAACATCTTGACTTCAACATGGATTTCCAATTACAAACGGATTTGATCCTTCAAGTCCCTTCCTGAGTCTTTTGGGAATTTTGTGACAAATTTCCATATGACTAAACAGGAATGCACCTTAGCTGGTTTACTCAACATGCTGGTTATTGCCCAAAAGAATATGCCGGGCAATAAAGGAAAAGAGGTAGCTTTGATTGCATCTTCTTCTGCTAGAAAGTCCAACAATAAGAAGGGCAATAAGAAAAAGAAACCTCAGATTCCTGGTCCTTCTAAGAAAATAGCTAAACAGAAAAGGAAGACTAAAGCTGATGAAGGCAAAGGAAAGTGTTTCCACTGCCAACAGGAAAGTGTTTCCATTGCCAACAGGAAAGTGTTTCCACTGCCAGCAGGAAAGTGTTTCCACTGGCCAGAGTATAGCAATCTAAAAGAATGCAATGCCATGGTGAAAACCAACTCAAGTTCAAAATATATTTGGCACTTAAGGTTATGTCATGTTGCAGAAGATAGGATTGCAAAACTGGAGAAAATGGGGATTCTATCCTCATTGGGCTCTGAGCCTACTCCAACTTGTGAATCTTGCCTTCAGGGCAAAATGACTAGATCACCCTTTGTTGGACAAGGGCTAAGAGCTGAAAATATTTTGGAGCTAATACATAGTGATGTATGTGGTCCATTTAAAAAAAAATGGCTAGAGGGGACTTTCATTATTTTATTACCTTTACTGATGATAAATCAAGATTTGGGTATTTGTATTTGATGAAATACAAACATGAATCCTTTGAAAAGTTCAAAGAATTTAAATCTGAAGTAGAAAATCAAACAGGAAAGAGTATTAAAGCTCTTCGATCAGATCGTGGAGGTGAATATTTGAGTACTGAATTTGATGAATACTTGAGAGAGCATGGCATTGTTTCTCAGCTGACTCCTCCAGGAACGCCACAGCTAAGTGGTGTATCTGAAAGGAGAAATCGTACCCTATTGGATATGGTACGTAGTATGATGAGCTATACTGATATGCCAATCTCCTTTTGGGGATTTGCATTAGAATCAGCTTTGTATATTCTGAATAGGATTCCATCAAAATCAGTTTCTTCCACACCTTATGAGATATGTCATGGAAGAAAACCAAGTCTTAAGCATGTTAAGATTTGGGGTCGCCCAAATTATATCAAAAAGCTGAACACTGATAAATTGGAGACCAGATCAGAAAAAGGTCGATTTGTTGGATATCCAAAAGATAGTTTTGGATATTATTTTATTTGCCTACTTCACAAAAGGTTGTGATAAGTAGAGATGCCACATTTCTTGAACAACAGCTTGTTCAAGAAGGAGGCAAAGGAAGGCAAATAGAGTTAGAATTGGAGAATTCTGACCAACCAACAGATCAGATGGATATAAATCCATCTAGTTAACCTATACCCATTGATGAAACATGTACAGCTGTTCCTCGTAGAACAACCAGGGTATCTCACCCACTAGTGAGATATGGTTTTCTTCATGAAGAAGAACAAGAGTTGTCTACTCATGAAGAAGTAGATCATGGAGATGATCCACTTACCTATGAAGAAGCTATATCAGATATAGACTCTTCAAAATGGATTGATGCTATGAAATCCGAGATTGATTCCATGTATAAGAATCAAGTTTGGGATCTTGTTGACCAACCTGAAGGTATTGTACCTATAGGGAACAAATGGGTTTTCAAGAAGAAAATTGGTTCTGATGGAAAGGTAGAGACCTATAAGGCAAGGCTAGTAGCGAAAGGGTTTCGCCAAAGGCAAGGAATAGACTATGAGGAGACTTTTTCGCCTGTTGCCATGCTTAAATCAATTAGGATTTTATTAGTAATAGCTGCATACTATGATTATGAGATTTGGCAGATGGATGTCAAAACAGCTTTTCTCAATGGATACATTGAAGAAAACATTTTCATGGAACAACCTAGGGGATTTGAATCCCAAGATGGTTCCAAGGTATGCAAGCTAAAGCAATCCATTTATGGGTTGAAACAAGCTTCGAGGAGTTGGAACATCCGTTTTGATGAAGCCATTAAATCCTTTGGTTTTATCAAAAATGAGGATGAGCCATGTGTATATAAGAAGGTTAGTGACAGTGCTATCACTTTCCTTGTCTTATATGTGGATGACATAATCGTTGATGGGTAATGATACAGGTATGTTGATGACTATAAAGGTATGGTTGTCAAATACATTCTCCATGAAAGACTTAGGGGAGGCAACCTATATTCTTGGGATTCGCATCTATAGAGATAGAGCGAAAAGAATAATTGGTTTATCCCAAAGTCTATACTTGGAAAAGGTGTTAAAAGAGGTTTAACATGCTTGATTCCAAGAGAGGATTGTTACCAGTGAGACATGGTATCCATCTTTCTAAAGAGATGTCTCCAAAGACACCTGAAGAAAGAGATAAGATGGCCAGATTCCATATGCTTCGCTATTGGAAGTTTAATGTATGCAATGTTGTGTACTAGGCCTGATATCACATATCTCGTTAGTTTGACTAGCGGTATCAATCCAATCCAGTTTGGAACATCTGGATAGTTGTCAAGAATATCCTTAAGTACTTGAGAAGAACTAAGGATTTATTCTTGATTTATGGAGGTGGAGACTTGCAATTGGATGGTTATACCGATTCGATTTCTAATCGATATCGATGACGTAAAGTCTACCTCTGGATATGTGTTCATTTGTAATGGAGGTGCGATCGGTTGGAAGAGTTCCAAACAGAGCACGATTGCAGATTCCACTACGTAGGTCGAGTATATTCTCGCATCGATGTCGCAAAGGAAGTCGCTTTGGATAAAGAAGTTCGTGACAGAACTTACAGTAGTTCCTTCCATTGAGTCAGCAGTTCTACTACACTGTGACAACAATGGAGTAGTCATACAGGCTAAGGAACTAAGGTCTCACCCAAAATCCAAACACATAGAAAGGCACTACCACATTATCAGAGATATAGTTGGGCAAGGCGATATAGCCATGCAGAAAAATAACATCGGCTGAAAAATCCAGCTGATCCATTCACTAAGCTTTTGGCACAAGCTCAGTTAGATCGACATCTTGAGAAGATGGGTCTAAGGTATTGTAATGAATGGCTCTAGTGCTAGTGGGAGATTGTTAGTAGTATGCCCTAGAGCATATCATTTAGTATGTATCTTGTACATATTTTTATTAATAAAAGGCATTTCCACTTTTCTGTTTACATAATATATTTATGTGTAATAGAAAAGGTCCATTGATATTTTATTAGAAATATTATTCTTAAGTTGTTAAGAATATGAGTGACAATATTTCTAGCACAAAGTATCATAAATAGGTTCACAATCGAGGATACTTCATAATAAGGACATGACTTATCCAGAAAGATTGTATTCATGTTTGTTCCCAAGTTATTTAAATGAGATATAAATAAGATGGAATGGTGAGTCTCATGCCATATAACAAACATGATAGGCACTTATAAATGATAAGTAGGCCGAACCAGTGACGCTTATGACAAGCACATAGAGTTTACTCTTGTCAATGTTTTGTCATAAATCATATCAGTGCATATAATCTTTAGACCTGAGATAGTACAGTTATCTTGTATATAGGTAGTTTGAGTTTGATACTGCTTTCATACTTGTACTATGTATGGGTATATGGGCATGTGTTGGCTCCTACTAGTTATATGTGGAGGTAGGTGTTAATCAAGATGGAATCTGTTCCTCTAAGTAAATAGAGATAAAATCCTATGTTCATTTAATTGTTCTTGATGTTTCAAGTTCCTGGCCAGGACAGATAGATTTATTCAGAAAAGAGTTTCTGATGAGAAAATCTTTTTAATCAAGAACTGGAATTAAAAGAGAACATAATATTCATAGCAAATGGAGTTTGACATAAACCATGACTCCAGCTTGAGTTGGGATTTTGTAACAGAGAGATTCTAGTGTATGGTAACATATGATTATAGGTTCATTTAAGGTAAATCTTATTACTAATTGGGTGGCCATGGCATGTTATGCTAGGTGTTAACCATGGTCTATGAGGTTCATAAAATGATTTAGAGAAATCATTTATGGTAAGAAAGAGTTCTGATGATATTAAGAGTTGATATCATGTCTCATTACCAATTAGTGATGAGCCTAGTAAGTCACACACATACACAAGTTATCACCTATTTAAATATGATTTAATTAATTAATTAAAGAGTTTAATTGATTAATTAAATAGGTTTGGTTTGCAATTAAATTGCAAAGTCTCTAGCATGACTTGAAACCAAATCTAGATTATTGGATGTATAATATAAGTTAAATTTATATTTAAAGTGTTTAAATATGAATTTAATTAATGAGAAATTAATTAATAGAGATTAATTAATTAATTTATATTTGATATAAATTAATTAGAAGAAGAAAAATAATTATTTTGGGTTGAGAACTCAAAATTAAGACACAGGGGCATTTTGGTCATTTTGCAGTGTGACACGTGGCATCATGAGATGGTGACACATGGCATAACACATAAGCTTGCCAAATGTTTTTTAATCATATAAGATGATTAAAATCAAGATTAAATATAGGTTTGACACTTGGCACAATGTGATTGGGTCACTTAAACCTAGAGCTAATCAAAAGGTGACATGTGGCTAGGGTTTAATGTGTTAACCTAGCTATTTAAGTGTGGTTATGAAAAGAAAAAAAAACCAGCAGCCTCTCCTCTCATTTGTCACGCCACTTTGAGCCTCTCCAGCTATTTCTCTTCATCTCTCATCAATACAAAGAGATTAGCCATTCAAAGAGATTAGCCATCAAGAGGTTAGTGTAATCGTTCTTGATTTAATCTAGGGTTCTAAAATTAATTTGATTAATTTTAAAATCTTAAATGGCAAATACATATCCAAAAACATATTAAAAGAGTTTTAATATGTTGTTTATCATTGAAATCAAATAGATAAAAATAAATCTTACATGATGCATGTGACCCTAGGTGAAAATTTTTGTATTCATTGGTATAAACTTGTGTTTTTCACGCTTCCGTTCCTTCACTCTGTAGGTAAGGGACCAGGAACATTTGAATCTAGAACATATCCTATATGTTCAAGGTTCAGGACAAGTTTCAAATTTCTTAGCTAATCAGAGAGATTAGGTCATGTCAACCTATTGCGATCAAGTATGCTTGCAAGGATATTGGATGGTGGTGATTTTTCTATGCTCATTATTATCAGAAAATTAATTGCAGAAAATAATCAGATTAATTAGTAAATGTATCAAGTAATTAACCAAAATGATTATGGTCTTTTAATCAAATTGGTCCTCCCACTAACTTAGTGAATCCTACTCTTCCAAAGTAGAAAACAGAAATCCCAGTTGGATGGATTTCTAGTGGGTAATTGAATTCTTATAATTCTATTGATCATCCTCAGGTACATCCGTTATTGGAATTATAATAAACTATAAGTGAGCAATTCCTTGCCCATCACATCTCATGTGAGGTTCAATCCTTTACCTAGCCCCTAGTGCTCAAAATCTCAGGTACATCCATCATTGACTTATATTGCATTAGTTAAGTTGATCCCATTGAGCCAGTAATTATGTCACACCCTACTCCCCTATAAGATGTAACATGATCCCGTAGTATACCTAATGAATTATCGTACTTCTCCTACCGATAATCCATTAAATATATTACAAGAGATTTTAAAACAATTTTCAAGAAATTTAAGTCATAGATTAAAATCTGGTGTTATAAAATTTTTTTCAAAATTTCAGCAAAGTGCCGGCTGTATTTTGAGAAAACAGTTCTTCAATCCTGCAAAAGAAAATGCTCCCAATATGTTTTCTCAAATACAACTCCAATAAACTTTATTTCAATTCACAATTCAATTCTCAATAAATAATCAATTCATTTTCAAACTAATCTCATCATGAAGAAATATTTCATTGATTATAAGACTCAAAATTTATATTACAAAACTATTCAAGTAAATGAAATCTCAAATTTACATTTACAATAATTTATATTTAATTACATACCAAAATATTTTACAAGATTTTTTATACAACTGCTCAAATAATTTACATACATATTATTACATGCATACATCAAAACCTATGTACATGGGTATACCTATAATATACCTGGAGCTGATCTAAAAGTGTCTTCAAAGAAACTTACTCACTGCTCTATGCTCTTCTTACCTGCGACAGCATACAAAGCTATCGCTGAGTGGTGAACTCAGTGGTGCACAACTATAATTTAAAACATAGTACAATATACATTGATAAAATTTACAGTAAATAATTTGGAAATCTGAATACTCATCAAATTCTAAAACTCAAAATAGTCATTGCCAATAATGTGAATCATTTGTATAAAATGACTTCGATCATGAAATTCAATTTATCAAATCATAACTAACTATTTAGGTAATTCCAACAAAATCAATTATACATAAATCATAATTGAAATCACAATTCTTTACCTGTAACACCCCTAAGTTCGGTAGTGCGTTCTACTGTTCCGGTGACCAGTGTTGTCCGGACAGCTAGGATGCCTAGAACTACACTTCGTTATGAGTGAGGAGACATAAAATAGTGAAATACAAGAAAAGAAAATACAAGAAAAACAAAGAAAAAATAAAAGCAAAGAAATGTAACCAAGTTAAGCGAGCCGAGAACCCTAGCGATGGGTGACCGCACCGGGAAGTCACGGCGTGGACCGTTGACTAGCTCGGATCATGGGAACCCTGGAAAATATTTTGAGGACTTAAAGAGACCCCTATTGAAGTATAAATATCATTAGAAATATCAAAGAAAAATTAATTAATTAGTACAAAGAAAAGTGAGAAATTGAAAAACGGACAAAACCCGGTGTTACCGAAAAATTGGGAATGCAACCCGAACAGGGGCATTATGGTCATTTGACATCCCGAATTGTCTTTTGACCTAAATATCCATTAAAAATAAATAATATTACACTTAGAAAATAAAATGAAAAATTAGTTTAGTGGTACCTAATGCAAATAGCCAAAAGTGGAGTGAAAATTGTGTAATTAGCACTTTAAGCTTATTATATGATTAATTTGAGTAAGTGGACCACTAAGAATTATAATATGGATTAAATTTAATCATAAGTGGGCAGATTACTCCCACTCAAACATCATCTTCTTCAATTGTTCAACCATGCCGAAATGAAGGAGTGAGAAGCTCCCATGGCCGCCCACCTTCAAAGCTTAGCAATCCCATGATCAAGCCTCCTTTTCCCACACCTAGCTTCATTAAAAATTATCCCCACTTCACAAGGAAGAAGTAAATACCAATATTAAGAAGTTTTAGTGAAGATTAAGCAAGTCCCAACAATAGGTAAGTTTGAGTTTTTGAATATTTCTTTGTTAAACTTTGTATACATGTTATGGGTGTGTGCTTTGTGAAGGAATTTTTAAGTTTTGAGGAGTTCTTGATATGTCCAATTTTGGACAGCCATGGAGTTCTATATTTGATGAAGTATTCTTACATATATTTGATGTGGATTCATGTTGAGTAGGGTGATTTAATGTCCTAGTAAGTTAATCCCACATGTATATGGTGATTGTGCACTTGAAATGAAGTTCACGAAACTATGGACAATTTGGCATTGTGGAGCAATTCGGCAGCTTTGGGACTCCTTAATGAATGTTTGAATTCATGGAGATATTGGATAAATTGTGATATTGAGGATTGATGAATATGTATGTAAATTGGTTGTATAAAGTGTATGTAAGAATTAGAAATGTTTATGTGTATATGTGGTTGTATTTGGACTTTGTGAATTAGAGTTTCATTTGGTGTGTTGAGGACATTTGTATTCTGCCCAAAATGACTTTAAGGTAAGGTGGTATATGGTTTTGGTAATGTACCAAAACAGAATTGGTAAGAGAAGTGGACTTGTAGCAAGGCAAATGTGTAATTGATACATGTTTATGCAATGTATTTAAGGGCAGTATGCATTTTAGCCTATAACTTTAAATGTGTAACTCCAATTGGTATGAGACCAATTGGAGGTGAAACTAGGCACAAAATGTGCCAACTTTCATGAAGGAAACATACCAAAATTCTGCTTGCAAGGTGACTTGAAAAATGACCAAATCCGGATTAAAAATAATTGAGACCTAAAAATTGACCAATTGGGCAGCAGTTAGTGTTTAGGCCATAACTCACTCAAAACAGGTCCAATGGACCTGAAATTTTAACCATGAATAGTTAAGACCCATACCTACAAGTCTTATGAATACATCAAAGCCCAGAAATGACCATAAGCAAGTCAAAAAGCTTGCACAAATTCGGGTCCAAAAACTGGCCGAACCAAAGTTGACCAAAGTTGACCTAAAATGACCTAATTTGATGCCATTTGACCAGCAATAGTAAAATGACCATAACTTGGTCTACATAACTCAGAATGACCTAAAATTTTGCCCCGCATTCCATAAGATATAGATCTACAAGTTTGTAGTTTTGACCAAAATCCAAAAATCAAGGGAACTAGGTCGTCCAGCTAGGTCAAACTAGTATACCGGAATCCAGCAAGTTGCAATAAAATGCTCTAAATAAGGAAATGAAATTGGTAACGTGTACCAACCCTAAAACACTATCGAATGTGACATATTAGTGACACTAAAACCTAATTTACCTAGAACGCATCGAGGGTCGGTATATTAGGTGATTAAGCAAATAATAGCTTTCAGTGAATTACTTATCGAACATTATCGATAGAGACAATTTAATTTAGTACTGAAACACTTCAAATTGTGTTTCTCAATTACCAAAGACTCAGGAAAAAGGAAGGAAACACTGAGTCCAGACCAAGAGACAGCTATTAGAGGTTTGTGCACAACAACTATTTCTTTTGAATTTTTCAATTGAAATGAATTATGACTATTTGTTCATTATTGTTTTAAATTGTGGAAATGTGTTTGAATGGATATTTATTGCTTGAAAAGCATTGTAAATGATTTGAAAACTGTGAGAAATTATTTGAATGATATTGATGGATACTTATTGATTGAAAAGTATTGGAAATGGTTTGAAACCACAGCTATCATGTATATTGATTGTATTCCTCGCTAGCTTGTCTAGTGGGACGAATTGAATTCCCTCTCTGGCTGAAGTGTTAAGGTGTGTGCCTGTTGAGGACGAATTGGATGAGTACTCATATTTTTGCTAGCTAGCTATGTTATTCCTCATTAGTCATTGACTTTTGGGACGAATTGAATACCTCATTAGCCATCGGCTTTTGGGACGAATTGAACTTTGGAACATGATTAAGCTGTGTGTGATTTATTGATATGTATTGTGAGATTGTGAAATGAATTTAAACTCTTATTGACATATACTGTCTTTTGAATTCAACCATGATCTGACTTATTAAAATTTATTGTGATATTGAGAAATGGAGTTTAAATTCTTGTTGACAATTACTGTCTTGAAATTAACTATGGTTTTAAGTATCCACTATTTGTATGATTTATGAATTGTGATTTAAAGATGTATTTGGTTAATGTTGTGTACCACTGAGACATTGTCTCAGCGATAGCTTTTTATTGCTGTCGCAGGTAGATAGACAGACAGGGCAGCAGACTAGGCTGCTAGTACCTCCAGCGAGAGATTACCGGGTATAATGAGTATAACAACATTTTGCATTTTGTACTGTAATGTATGACCACTGTATGTACATATTGTTTTTGGGTTGAGCAGTTGTAAATTCAAATTGTACCTTGAAGTTGTAAAATAATTATGAGTTATTTTGGCTTGTAAAAGTTGTATTATATTTCTTTTATCTCAGTCTTTGAAAAATCATTGTGGATTTGAGTTGAGAAATATGTTGTGTTGAGAAAAATGTTGGAGTTGAGATTTGGAAATATATTGAAGTGCTTTTTACAGGTTTTTCTGAAGAACTGTTTATTCAAAATACAGATGGCACTCTGCCAAAATTTTTACAGAAATTCCAAATAATTCAAATGTGTTAGTTCTATCACTTCAGTTCAAAAAGGTTTTTAACACCTGTAAATAGTGCTCACCACTGTAAAAGAATTAAGAAAAGTTTTTAAAATCCCTTGTAGTGTATTTAATGGGTTATCAGTAGACGGAGTTGGTAATTCATTAGGTATACTACGGGATCATGTTATGCCTTACAGAAGGGTAGGGTGTGACATTACCATTCAAAAGCCATTCTGTATCTCAAAAACTATGCTGTATCTCAAAAATCATTCTTTATCTCACTAACTATGCAAGACTAATCCGAAAGGGCCAAATTCGATGTGATTCTAACTCCCTATGGTCGGGGAGGTCAAATCATCGTGCACAGTACCATCACAATAATGAATCTTCCGCAAGGGCCATAACGATAAAAAAACTTAGATCTAACCTCAAATCAGAGGAAAATCTAAGCCTGTGCACGTACCATGGTAATCAAAATACAACTAACTCCATTGTCTTCTCAACAAATGAGAGAGACGGGTAATAACCTAGTCAAGCATCTATAGTGAGATATAAAACAATATCACAATCCTTTTAGTGAGCATAAATCACAATATAATTCGATTCAAATTCAATTCCAATATCTAATAATTTTTATGCTCATCACAATTCAAATCATAAATTTGCATTTTCCATGAAAATTACCATCACAATTCAAAACATATTCTATCACAATTTTCCAAAACATAATTTATTCAATCCATAACAATGCTTAATACTTGTGGAAATACCATTTCACAAAGCTAAATTCATACATACTATAACAATTTTCAATAATCATTAAATTAAATCCAATGCTTGTTAAACATAATACATAAGAAAAGTATGTCATTTAATCATATGAAATATTCAAACAAAATCAGTTAAAAACTAGTTTTGCACAAACCTCTGATAACTATCTCTTGGCTCTGACTCAGTGTTTCCTTCCCCTTCCCTGAGTCTTTGCTAACTGAGAAACACAATTTGAAGTGTTTCAGTACTCATTTAAACTGTCTCTAAGAATAAGGTTCAATAATTAATTTATCGAATTCTATTATTTCCTTAGTCAACCTAATGTGTCAACCCTCGATGCATTCTAGGTAAATTAGGTTTTAATGTTACTAATATGTCACATTCAATAGTCTTTTAGGGTTGGTACATGTTACCAAATTCATTTCCATGTATCTTGCATTTTCTTGCAATTTGCTGGATTCCGGGATACTAGTTTGACCTAGCCAGACGACCTAGTTCCCTCGGTTTTCGGGTTTTGTTCAAAACTACAAACTTGTAGATCTATATCCTATTGCACGCGGGACAAAATTTCAGGTCATTCTGAGTTATGTAGACCAAGTTATGGTCATTTTACTATTGCTGGTCAAATTGCACTAAAATTGGTCATTTTAGGTCAATTTTGGTTCAACCAGTTTTTGGACCTGAACTTTTGCAAGCTGTTTGACTCTCTTATGTTCATTTCTGGGCTTTGGTGTCTTCATAAGACTTGTAGATATGGGTCTTAACTATTCATGGTCAAAATTTCAGGTCAATTGGACTTGTTTTGAGTGAGTTATGGCCTAAATACTAACTGCTGCCCAAATGGTCAATTTTCAGGCCTTATTTGCACTTAATCCGGATTTGGTCTTTTTTCAAGCTACCTTGCAAGCAGAATTTTGGTATGCTTCCTTCATGAAAGTTGGCACATTTTGTGTCTAGTCTCACCTCCAATTAGTCTCATACCAATTGGAGCCACACACTTAAAGTTCCAGGCCTAAAACTCAAACTGCCTTATTGCATTTCCTTTATACACATCAAAGACCACTTTTAACACTTACCAAACTCAATATTCAAGCCAATTTTGGTTTGTACCATAACCTAAACATAGTTCACAACATATTATAGGTCATTTTGGCAGCTTACAATTACATTGAACATACACCATAAAGTGCAGAATTTATCAAACTCATTTACAACAATTCAATCACCTAACCATAACACTTTTACATGTCCAACTTCACACCATCACACACATACCCAAACTGCCATAACAACCAACACAATTCGACATTAATATTCTATAATCCAAACATGAAATAACATCCTTATGGTTCACCAAACCAGGCTGCCATTTCATGCATTACATTCCCATAATTTCCAAGCATTCAAATTTCAATACACATTCACATATACTAAGTATACATCACCTAAATGATTTTCTACACACATAAACATTTAATCAATGCTTTAATCCACCATTTACAAGCAAAAATAAACTGTCTTCAAGGTGTTTCCATGGCTTCCAAAAGTACACATCCCCATTCAACATCAAACCTCAAAAATTTCTCCATAAATCAAACACCCATAATATCCTTACAAACTTTAATGAAGCAATAACCCAAAAATACAAACTTACCACTTTGGAAATTCTTCAAAACCTCTCCAAAACTTGGTCTTCTTGCTGCCTATCTACTGCCCAAGGTATGGTGATCACTTTTAATGAAGAAACCATAACCATTAGAAGCTTGGATCATGGATGCATGTGGGACTTCAAGGTGCGGCCATGGAGTCCCATGGAGGATAAATTCGGCTGGTTTGAGAGGAGGTTGAAGATGAACTCATTTCTGCCCATTTTAGCTCTTAAGTGTCCCACAATTCTAAGTTAGTGGAGCACTAACCATTATTTAATATTAGTTTAACCTTAACTTTCCTTACTCCCACAATTAACTCTCCATTTTTGCTATTTACATTATGTACCACTAATTTAATTTTTCATTATATTTTCCAAGTGTAATATCATGTGTTTTTAATGGACATTTAGGTCAAAAGACAACTCAGGATGTCAAATGACCACAATGCCCCTGTTCGGGTTGCATTCCTGATTTTTCGGTAACACCGGGTTTTGTCCATTTTCTCGATTTCTCACTTTTCTTTGTACTAATTAATTAATTTTTCTTTGATATTTCTAATGGTATTTATACTTCAATAGGTGTCTATTTAAGTCCTAAAAAAATTTTCCAGGGTTCCCTGCGGTCCAGGGCTAGTCAACGGTCCACGCTGCGACTTCCCGGTGCGGTCACCCATCGCTAGGGTTCTCGGCTCGCTTAACTTGGTTACATTTCTTTGCTATTATTTTTTCTTTGTTTTTATTGTATTTTCTTTTCTTGTATTTCATTATTTTATGTCTCCTCACTCATATCGAAGTGTAGTTCTAGGCATCCTAGCTATCCGAACAACACTGGTCACTGGAACAGTAGAACGCACTACCAAACATAGGGGTGTTACAAATTATGCAAATAATTTTAATGCCCTCAGGTACATCCAATATTGGCCACCAAACCATTTATATATTTACAACATCTCATGCTTAACAATTATTCTTAAGAAAATCTCTTAAATTATTTGCATCTTATGCAACTATTTAAAATTTCTTAAAATAATTGCCCCAATGGAGGGCCCATGTTATAATTACTTTAATTATAGCATTTGCAATTTAATCATTTGTTTGGAAGATTTTATAGTCATCCTAATTACTATTAAGATGTCACTTTGCACATTATCCATTTAGCATGCATATACCATATAATTGCATATATTCCAATACATCTCATGCATTCATGGATAAACAGTAAATATGGTATGATCATGGACTTTCTAAGGGATTCAATTCTGAGCCACCATGAATTGAATCAGGGCATTCCTAGGTGCATTTCATTCATTCATTTTACAAGAGTTGCTGAAGGAGTACATAATCAACACTTGATCTTGAATTCCTCCCACTGGTCCCACCAATGCTCTTGACCTCCTTGAACTTCTTACAATCCAATATTACATAGTAATCCTTGGCATACCAAGGCGAATTTACAAGAACATAAATAAATGAAATTACAATAAAAAATTATTACAAACTTAATAATACATGCTCAAAATAAATTCAAATAAATTAATTAATTTACAATCCCAAAGAAACATAAAAGAAATAAATCCAATCACATTGGTCTTTTATAGTCCATGATCATCCATCATGCATATCACTATTTAACAATTAAATAAAACATACATACTTAAATTAAATTGAATATCTCATATTCAACTTAAAAATCTAGATTTGAATATGATTCAAATAAATTTAAAAATTCAAATTTGAATCTCATTCAAACAAATTTAAAAATTCAGATTTGAATCACATTCAAACAATCTTATAAATTCAAATTTGAATCACATTCAAACTTTTTTTAAAAAATCAGATTTGAATCACATTCAAACATTTTTTAAAAAATCAGATCTGAGTATTATTCAAACAACTTTAAAAATTCAGATTTGAATCACATTCAAACAACTTTTAAAATTCAGATTTGAATCTCATTCAAACAATTTTTAAAATTCTGATTTGAATCATAATTTAATTGTGTGATTAAAACTACTAATTAAACACTTTAATTAGTCAAATAATAAGCCTTAGATCATACAACAATTGCAGAATTAAAAGCCAAACCTTGAACCACCCATGGATGCCAAACCATGCGCACCACTGATGGTGTTTTTTAAGCATGCCGCCACACCTCCATTGCAACTAGCAATGGATAAATCATCTCATGATCAAAACACACAATTAAATCATATAATCAACAATCTAAATGGCAAATATAGTGGCTCTGATACCAATTGAAGGAATAAAAGCGTGAAAAATACAAGTTTATACCATTGAATTCAAAAATTTTCACCTAGGGTCACATGCATCATGTAAGATTTATTTTTAACTATTTGATTTCAATGATAAACAACATATTAAAACTCTTTTAATATGTTTTTTGGATCTGTATTTGCCATTTAAGACTTTAAAATTAATCAGATTAATTTTAGAACCCTAGATTAAATCAAGAATGATTACACTAACCTCTTGATGCACTGCAGCATATTTGCGCCTTTGAGATTCGTCTTCAGGACACCAAATGTTGTTCCTCTAGCTTGTCCACACCAAGAACACCTATGACAGCCCTTGAACAGCTTCTAAAGCTTTTTCTATTGTTTAGAAAATCAAGTTCTGCCTTTTAAGAGATTAAAGATGAAAATGGGACACTAGAAATGATTTCTAGCATTTTTAATTCAAGAGATTGATGGCCAATCTCTTTGAATTGATAAGAGATGAAGAAGAAGAGAAGGAGAGCCTCAAAATGGCGTGACCAAGGAGGAGTGGCTGCTGATTGTATTTTATTTTTCTCATAACAACACTTATATAGCTAGGTTAACTCATTAAACCCTTGCCACATGTCACCCTTTGATTAGCTCTAGGTTTAAGTGACCCAATCACATTGTGCCAAGTGTCAAACCTATATTTAATCTTAATTTTAATCATCTTACATGATTAAAAGACATTTGGAAAGCTTATGTCTAATGCCATGTGTCACCATTTTATGGTGCCACCATGCAAAATGATCAAAATGCCCCTGTGTTTTAATTTTGAATTCTTAACCCAAAATAATTATTTCTCTTCTTCTAATCAATTTATATCAAATATAAATTAATTAATTAATCTCTATTAATTAATTTTTCATTAATTAAATTCATATTTAAACACTTTAAATATAAATTTAACTTATACTATACACCCAATAATCTAGATTTGGTTTCAAGTTATGCTAGGGACTTTGCAATCTAATTGCAAACCAAACCTATTTAATTAATCAATTAAACTCTTTAGTTAATTAATTAAATCATATTTAATTAGGAGATAACTTGTGTATGTGTGTGACTTACTAGGCTCATCACTAATTGGCAATGAGATATGATATCAAGTCTTAATATCATCATAACTCTTTCTTACCATAAATGATTTCTCTAAATCATTTTATGCACCTCATTGACCATGGTTAACACCTAGCATAGCATGCCATGGCCACCCAATTAGTAATAAGGTTTACCTTAAATGAACCTATAAGCATATGTTACCATGCACTGGAATCTCTCTGTTACAAAATCCCAACTCAAGTTGGAGTCATGGTTTATGTCAAACTCCATTTGCTTTGAATATTATGTTCTCTTTTAATTCCAGTTCTTGATTAAAAAGATTTTCTCATCAAAAACTCTTTTCTGAATAAATCTATCTGTCCTGGCCAGGAACTTGAAACATCAAGAACAATTAAATGAACATAGGATTTTATCTCTATTTACTTAAAGGAACAGATTCCATCTTGATCAACACCTACCTCCATATATAACTAGTAGGAGCCAACACATGCCCATATACCCATAGACAGTACAAGTATGAAAGCAGTATCAAACTCAAACTACCTATATACAAGATAACTATGCTATCTCAGGTCTAAAGATTATATGCACTGATATGAATTATGACAAAACATTGACAAGAGCAAACTACATGTGCTTGTCATAAGTGTCACTAGTTCGGCCTACTTATCATTTATAAGTGCCTATCATGTTTGCTATATGGCATGAGACTCACCATTCCATCTTATTTATATCTCATATAAATAACTTTGTAACAAACATGAATACAATCTTTCTGGATAAGTCATGTCCTTATTATGAAGTATCCTCGATTGTGAACCTATTTATGATGCTTTGTACTAGAAATACTGTCACTCATATTCTTAACAACTTAAGAATAGAATTTCTAACAAAATATCAATGGACCTTTTCTATTACACATAAATATATTATGTAAACAGAAAAGTGGAAATGCCTTTTATTAATAAAAATATGTACAAGATACATACTAAATGATATGCTCTAGGGCATACTACTAACATGATACTACTTTCATACTTGTACTGTGTATGGTTATATGGGCTTGTGTTGGCTCCTACTAGTTATATATGGAGGTAGGTGTTGATCAAGATGGAATCTGTTCCTCTAAGTAAATAGGGATAAAATCCTATGTTCATTTAATTATTCTTGATGTTTTAAGTTCCTGGCCAGGACAGAGAGATTTAATCAGAAAAGAGTTTCTAATGAGAAAATCTTTTTAATCAAGAACTGGAATTAAAAGAGAACATAATATTCATAGCAAATGGGGTTTAACATAAACCATAACTCCAGCTTGAGTTGGGATTTTATAATAGAGAGATTCTAGTGCATGGTAACATATAATTATAGGTTCATTTAAGGTAAACCTTATTACTATTTGGGTGGCCATGGCATGCTATGCTAGGTGTTAACCAAGGGCTATGAGGTGCATAAAATGATTTAGAGAAATCATTTATGGTAAGAAAGAGTTATGATGATATTAAGAGTTGATATCATGTCTCATTGCCAATTAGTGATGAGCCTAGTAAGTCACACACATACACAAGTTATCACCTAATTAAATATGATTTAATTAATTAATTAAAGAGTTTAATTGATTAATTAAATAGGTTTGATTTGCAATTAGATTGCAAAGTCCCTAGCATGGCTTGAAACCAAATCTAGGTTATTGGATGTACAGTGTAAGTTAAATTTATATTTAAAGTGTTTAAATATGAATTTAATTAATGAAAAATTAATTAATAGAGATTAATTAATTAATTTATATTTGATATAAATTGATTAGAAGAAGAAAAATAATTATTTTGGGTTGAGAACTCAAAATTAAGACACAGGGGCATTTTGGTCATTTCACAGGGTAACATGTGGCACCATGAGATGGTGACACATGGCACTATACATAAACTTGCCAAATGTCTTTTAATCATATAAGATGATTAAAATTAAGATTAAATATAGGTTTGACACTTGGCACAATGTGATTGGGTCAATTAAACCTAGAACCAATCAGAGGGTGACATGTGGCAAGGGTTTAATGTGTTAACCTAGCTATATAAGTGTTGTTATGAAGAGAAAAAATACAACCAGCAGCTCCTCATCCTTGGTGCCACCACCCAAGTGTCTCCCTTCTCTTCCTCTTCATCTCTCATCTATTCCAAGAGATTAGCAAGCAATGTATTGAATTAAAAATACTAGAAATCGTTTCTAGTGTCCTGTTTATATCTTTAATCTCTTAAAAGGCAAAACTTGATTTTCTAAATAATAGAAAAAGCTTTAGAAGATGTTCAATGGCTGCCATAGGTGTTCATGTTGTGGACAAGCTAGAGGAACAACATCTGGTGTCTTGAAGACGAATCTCAAAGGCGCAAATACACTGCAGTGCATTAAAAGGTTAGTGTCATTGTTCTTGATTTAATCTAGGGTTCTAAAATTAATCTAATTAATTTTAAAATCTTAAATGGAAAATACAGATCCAAAAACATATTAAAATAGTTTTAATATGTTGTTTATCATTGAAATCAAATAGATAAAAATAAATCTTGCATGATGCATGTAACCATAGGTGAAAATTTTTGAATTCAATGTTATAAACTTGTGTTTTTCACGCTTCCGTTCCTTCAATTGGTATCAGAGCCACTATATTTGCCATTTAGATGGTTTATTATATGATTTAATTATGTGTTTTGATCATGAGAAATATATCCATTGCTGGCTGCAATGGATATGTGGCGGCATGATTGAAGAACACCAACATGGTGCGCAAGGTTTGTGGCTTCATGGGTGGTGCAAGGTTTGGCTTTTTAATTCTGCAATTGTTGTATGATCTAAGGCCTTTCCTATGACTAATTAAAGTGTTTAATTGGTAGCTTTAATCACACAATTAAATTTTAATTCAAATCAAAATTTTAAAAATTGTTTGAATGTGATTCAAATCTGAATTTTAAAAGTTGTTTGAATGTGATCCAAATATGAATTTTTAAAGTTGTTTGAATCATATTTAAATCTGATTTTTTTAAAGTTGTTTGAATAATATTCAGATCTAAATTTTTAAAAATTGTTTGAATGTGATTCAAATATGATTTTTTAAAAATTGTTTGAATGTGATTTAAATCTAAATTTTTAAGGTTGTTTAAATGTGATTCAAATCTGAATTTTTAAATTTATTTGAAAGAGATTCAAATATGAGTTTTTAAATTTATTTGAATCATAATCAAATCTGGATTTTTAAGTTTAATATGAGATATTCAATTTAATTTATGTATGTTTTATTTAATTGTTAAATAGTGATATGCATAATGGATGATCATAGACTATGAAAGACCAATGTGATTGGATTTATTTCTTTTATGTTTCTTTGGGATTGTAAATTAATTAATTTATTTTAATTTATTTTGGGCATGTATTATTAAGTTTGTAATAATTTTTGGGTTGTAATTTCATTTATTTAAGTTCTTGTAAATTTGCCTTGGTATGCCAAGGATTACTATGTAATAATGGATTGCAAGAAATTCAAGGAGGTCAAGAGCATTGGTGAGACCAGTGGGAGGAATTTAAGATCAAGTGTTAATTATGTACTCCTTCAGCAACTCTTGTAAAATAAATGAATGAAATGCACTTAGGAATGTCCTGATTCAATTCATGGTGGCTCAAAATTGAATCCCTTAGAAAGTCCATGATCATACCATATTTATTGCTTATCCTTAAATGCATGAGATGTATGGGAATGTATGCAATTATATGATATATGCATGCTAAATGGATAATGTGCAAAGTGAGACCTTAATAGTTATTAGGATGACCATAAAATCTTCTAAACAAATGATTAAGTTGGAAATGGTTAATTAAAGTAATTATAACATGGGCCCTCCATTGGGGTAATTATTTTAAGAAATTTTAAATAGTTGCATAAGATGCAATTAATTTAAGAGATTTTCTTAAGAATAATTGTTAAGCATAAGATGTTGTAATTATGTAAATGGTTTGGTGGCCAATATTAGATGTACCTGAGGACATTAAAATTATTTGCATAATTACTGGCTCAATGGGATCAACTTAACTAATGCAAGATAAGTCAATAATGGATGTACCTGAGATTTTGAGCATTAGGGGCTAGGTAAAGGTTTGAACCTCACATGAGATGTGATGGGTAAGGAGTTGCTCACTTATAGTTTATTGTAATTCCAATAATGGATGTACCTGAGGATGATCAATAGAATTATAAGAATTCAATCACCCACTAGAAATCCATCCAACTAGGATTTTTGTTTTCTATTTTGGAAGTGTAGGATTCGCTAAGTTAGTGGGAGGACCAATTTGATTAAAGACCATAATCATTTTGGTTAATTACATGATACATTTACTAATTAATCTGATTATTTTCTAAAGTTAAATTTCTAATAATAATAAGCACAAAACAACCACCACCATCCAATATCCTTGCAAGCATACTTGATCGTAATAGGTTGACAGGACCTAATCTGTCTGATTAGCTAAGAAATTTAAAACTTGTCTTGAACCTTAAACATATAGGATATGTTCTTAATTCAAATGTTCCTGGTCCCTTACCTCTAGAGGCCACTCAAGAGGAACATGAAACTTTGGACAAGTGGAAGGTGCATGATATGAGAGCTAAGTGTTACATGCTTGCTTCCATGAGTAATGAGTTACAGAAGCAGCATGAGAACATGCAGAGTGCGAGTGAGATCCTCCTTCACCTATAAGAGTTGTATGGTGAGCACAGCAGGAATACTAGGTATGAGATATCTAGACAACTATTCCACATGAGAATGTCTGAGGGACAGAATGTTAGGGATCATGTCCACAAGATGATTCGGCTTATTAAGCAGTTGGAACATCTTGACTTCAACATGGATTTCCAGCTACAGACGAATTTGATCCTTCAGTCCCATCTTGAGTCTTTTGGGAATTTTGTGATAAATTTCTATATGACTAAACAGGAATGCACCTTAGCTGGTTTACTCAACATGATGGTTATTGCCCAAAAGAATATGCCGGGCAATAAAGGAAAAGAGGTAGCTTTGATTGCATCTTCTTCTGCTGGAAAGTCCAACAAGAAGAAGGGCAATAAGAAAAAGAAATCTTAGATTCCTGGTCCTTTTAAGAAAATAGATAAACAGAAAAGCAAGACCAAAGCTGACAAAGGCAAAGGAAAGTGTTTCCACTGCCAACAGGAAAGTGTTTCCATTTCCGACAGGAAGTGTTTCCATTGCCAGTAAGAAAGTGTTTCCACTGGCCAGAGTATAGCAATCTAAATGAATGCAATGCCATGGTGAAAAACCAACTCAAGTTCAAAATATATTTGGCACTTAAGGTTATGTCATGTTGCAGAAGATAGGATTACAAAATTGGAGAAAATGGGAATTCTATCCTCGTTGGGCTCTGAGCCTACTACAACTTGTGAATCTTGCCTTCAGGGGAAAATGACTAGATCACCCTTTGTTGGACAAGGGTTAAGAGCTGAAAATATTTTGGAACTAATACATAGTGATGTATGTGGTCCATTTAAGGAAATGGCTAGAGGCAGTTTTCATTACTTTATTACCTTTACTAATGATAAATCAAGGTTTAGGTATTTGTATTTGATGAAATACGAACATGAATCCTTTGAAAAGTTCAAAGAATTTAAATCTGAAGTAGAAAATCAAACAAGAAAGAGTATTAAAGCTCTTCGATCAGATCGTGGAGGTGAATATTTGAGTACTGAATTTGATGAATACTTGAGAGAGCACGACATTGTTTCCCAACTGACTCCTCTAGGAACACCATAGCTAAATGGTGTATCTGAAAGGAGAAATCGTACCCTATTGGATATGGTACGTAGTATGATGAGCTATACTGATATGCCAATCTCCTTTTGGGGATTTGCATTAGAATAAGCTTTGTATATTCTGAATAAGATTCCATTAAAATCAGTTTCTTCCACACCTTATGAGATATGGCATGGAAGAAAACCAAGTCTTAAGCATGTTAAGATTTGGGGTTGTCCAGCTTATATAAAAAAGCTGAACACTGATAAATTAGAAACCAGATCAGAAAAAAGGTCGATTTGTTGGATATCCAAAGGATAGTTTTGGATATTATTTTTATTTGCCTACATCACAAAAGGTTGTGGTGAGTAGAGACGCTACATTTCTTAAACAAAAGTTTGTTCAAGAAGGAGGTAAAGGAAGGCAAATAGAGTTGGAATTGGAGAATTCTGACCAACCAACAGATCAAATGGATATAGATCCATCTAGTCAACCTATACCCGTTGATGAAACATCTACAGCTGTTTCTCGTAGAACAACCAGGGTATCTCACCCACCAATGAGATATGGCTTCCTTCATGAAGAAGAACAAGAGTTCTCTACTCATGAAGAAGTAGATCATGGAGATGATCCACTTACCTATGAAGAAGCTATATCAGATATAGACTCTTCAAAATGGATTGATGCTATGAAATCCGAAATTGATTCCATGTATAAAAATCAAGTTTGGGATCTTGTAGACCCACCTAAAGGTATTCTACCTATAGGGAACAAATGGGTTTTCAAGAACAAAATTGGTTTTGATGGAAAGGTAGAGACCTATAAGGCAAAGCTAGTAGCGAAAGGGTTTCGCCAAAGGCAAGGAATCGACTATGAGGAGACTTTCTCGCCTGTCGCCATGCTTAATCAATTAGGATTCTATTAGCAATAGCTGCATACTATGATTATGAGATTTGGCAGATGGATGTCAAAACAGCTTTTCTCAATGGATACATTGAAGAAAACATTTTCATGGAACAACCTAAGGGATTTGAATCCCAAGATGGTTCCAAGGTATGCAAGCTAAAGCGATCCATTTATGGGTTGAAACAAGCTTCGAGGAGTTGGAACATCCGTTTTGATGAAGCCATTAAATCCTTTGGTTTTATCAAAAATGAGGATGAGCCATGTGCATATAAGAAGGTTAGTGACAGTGCTATCACTTTCCTTGTCTTATATGTAGATGATATACTATTGATGGGTAATGACACAAGTATGTTGACAACTGTAAAGGTATGGTTGTCAAATACATTCTCCATGAAAGACTTAGGAGAGGCAACCTATATTCTTGGGATTCGCATCTATAGAGATAGAGCGAAAGGAATAATTGGTTTATCCCAAAGTCTATACTTGGAAAAGGTGTTAAAAAGGTTTAACATGCTTGATTCCAAGAGAGGATTATTACCAGTGAGACATGGTATCCATCTTTCTAAAGAGATGTCTCCAAAGACACCTGAAGAAAGATATAAAATGGCCAAGATTCCATATGCTTCGGCTATTGGAAGTTTAATGTATGCAATATTGTGTACTAGGTCAGATATCACATATGCTGTTAGTTTGACTAGTAGGTATCAATCCAATCCAAGTTTGGAACACTGGATAGCTATCAAGAATATCCTTAACTACTTAAGAAGAATTAAGGATTTATTCTTGATCTATGGAGGTGGAGACTTGCAATTAGATGGTTATACTGATTCTGATTTCCAATAAGATATCAATGATAGAAAGTCTACCTCTGGATATGTGTTTATTTATAATGGAGGTGCAATCAGTTGGAAGAGTTCCAAACAGAGCACGACTGCAAATTCCACTATCGAGGCTGAGTATATTGCTGCATCAGATGTTGCAAAGGAAGCTGTTTGGATAAAGAAGTTCGTGACAGAACTTATAGTAGTTCCTTTCATTGAGTCAGCAGTTCTATTACACTGTGACAACAATGGAGCAGTTATACAAGCTAAGGAGCCAAGGTCTCACCAAAAATCCAAACACATAGAAAGGCGCTACCACATTATCAGAGAAATAGTTGGGCGAGGCGATGTAGCCATGCAGAAAATAGCATCAGCTGAAAATCCAGCTGATCCATTCACTAAGCCTATGTCACAGATTCAGCTAGACCGACATCTTGAGAAGATGGGTCTAAGATATTGTAATGAATGGCTCTAGTGTTAGTGGGAGATTATTAGTAGTATGCCCTAGAGCATATCATTTAGTATGTATCTTGTACATATTTTTATTAATAAAAGGCATTTCCACTTTTTCGCTTACATAATATATTTATGTGTAATAAAAAAGGTCCATTGATATTTTGTTAGAAATTTTATTCTTAAGTTGTTAAGAATATGAGTGACAGTATTTCTAGCACAAAGTATCATAAATAGGTTCACAATCGAGGATACTTCATAATAAGGACATGACTTATCCAGAAAGATTGTATTCATGTTTGTTACCAAGTTATTTATATGAAGATGTAAATAAGATGGAATGGTGAGTCTCATGCCATATAACAAACATGATAGGCACTTATAAATGATAAGTAGGCCGAACCAGTGACACTTATGATAAGCACATGGAGTTTACTCTTGTCAATGCATTGTCATAAATCATATCAGTGCATATAATCTTTAGACCTGAGATAGCACAGTTATCTTGTATATAGGTGGTTTAAGTTTGATACTGCTTTCATACTTGTACTGTGTATGGGTATATGGGCATGTGTTGGCTCCTACTAGTTATATATGGAGGTAGGTGTTGATTAAGATGGAATCTGTTCCTCTAAGTAAATAGGGATAAAATCCTATGTTCATTTAATTATTCTTGATGTTTTAAGTTACTGGCCAGGACAGAGAGATTTAACCAGAAAAGAGTTTCTAATGAGAAAATCTTTTTAATCAAGAACTGGAATTAAAAGAGAACATAATATTCATAGCAAATGGGGTTTGACATAAACCATGACTCCAGCTTGAGTTGGGATTTTGTAACTATCACACCTGTCGCAAGGGATTTTGCGGTCGCCTGAACGAACCCTCACCGAAGTGGGAATGAGTGAGGAGTCGCCGCCTTAGTTTTGAGGGAAACTAAAGAAAACCTTTTGGGAAGATAAATTAAATATGAAACCACTTCAAGACAGAGATTCTAGGTTCGGTCCGTAGCGGTGGGGAAGGTGTTAGGCACCCCACCTCGTCCCTTAATAAGGGTAAGTAGACTTAATTTCACGTTCTTCATAAATTAGTTAAGAGGGCTTGAACGGAAATGTTAATCCTTTTGACAAAAGGAATATTTGATCTTTCACTAAATTCGGATTACCCAGATACATAAGTAAATGAGACGACCTTAGTGAATTGACGTCGCGAATCATTTTTGGTTTTGGGATTATCTTGCGTACAGGTTAAGATTTGGTGTGAGAATCGGATAAGAACTCTCCTCCGATCTCTCTTGGGGTATTTAAAATTTAGGATTGAGAATCGGATAAGAACTCTCCTCCGATCTCTTTTAAGTATTCATTAAAATTTTAGCTCAGGGATCGGATAAGAATTTTCCTCCAATTTCTATTTAATGTTTATTAAAATTTTGAATTGAGACCGGATAAGAACTCTCCTCCGATCTCTATTTAATATTTATTAAAATTTTGAGTTGAGACCGGATAAGAACTCTCCTCCGATCTCTATTAAGTATTTATTTTAAATTTGAGTTGAGAATCGGATAAGAACTCTCTTCCGATCTCTATTAAGTATTTATTTAAATTTTGATTTGAGACCGGATAAGAACTCTCCTCCGATCTCTATTTAATTAAAGTTTTGAGTTGAGAATCGGATAAGAACCCTCTTCCGATCTCTTTTTAAATTAACAGGAACCTTAATGGGATCTTTCCGATCTCCCAAATTTTAATTTCAGCTACATGTCATAAGATCCTAAAGCTAAGGATTCTGACGTTCTAAGGTGTTGGGGGGTAAGGCTTCTAATTGATATTTTGTGACTAAATAAGAGAAGCTGGACTGAATTTTGCTGACTTCCCCTAAGGTCACTTTACCAGTACCTATTAATGTCCGATCTATTCTGTTTCGTTTACTTTGGTTTTATTCCACTTTATGGCATCTTGCCGAATTGCCGTTTACGTCAGCCTAATAGTTTGGCTATTTTCCTGACGTGTTATTCAGACTCTCTCTCTTAAAAGAGACCCTTAAGTTGCAGTTACCTACGTTTTACCCAACCACTTACACGCTACTAGGAACTAGAAAATTTGCATTCAGAAATGACGAATGTTAATAAAATGATGGACTAATCACTAAAGAAATAAACTCGAGAGTAACATTCTTTAAAGTTCTTTGGCACTAAATGAACTTGGAGAAAATCACATGCATAAAAAGAACAAAGAAAATGCGAAAAGTAAACGTAAACACTTAACAAAACGGCAATATGAGCTCTTACCTGTAAGGAGCCAAATCTATTGAAATAACTACGGGGTGACAAATAGTAATATGACAGCAGACTGATTAGCTTGAGGGCTGATGTTCGTTGTGAACTGAAGGGTGCTTAGCTAAAATGCAATCAGATTAAGATAAAAACCGAGTGAGAGTGTGACCAGATAATGAACAAACTGAAAATGTAGAGTTCCAGTATTCAGAATCCTTTTCAAGAAAACACTTCCGAAAACTAGTTTCAAAAGTCTTACTAATCAACACTTCTAAGTAGCAGAGTAACGAACTGAATGAAATTTCAGAGTTCTTCTGCTATAATAACTACCTTTCTTTTTTGCCCGTCCCTTGAACAATTTTTCATGCAGGTATTTATAGGAATCGGGTGCTCCCCATGAAGGGTCAGGATTTATTTTGAGGGAGATGGAGGGTCAAGATTTTGAAGGACATGATCGGATGCTTGAGAATTAAAGAGAACCAAAATGAACGGCTGAGATTATTCTTCAGAATATTTGTCCTTTTCTTCTTTCAATCTGATGGTCTTAAATCCTATTGTCCGGAACGATCTGAGGGCTAAGAGCGAAAGACGCTGGTCTTGTCGTCTTCTCTCTTGATCCAAGGGTTCCGGGTTTGTCCTTACAAGTGAGATCAACGGTGGAGATTGGGATGTACAGGACTGTCATGAAATACCCAGGCACCTGTCAGTATTGCGGGCGATTCTTAGGTGTGCGGTGGAGATCTCGTCTGCCACGCTCTAACTACCTCGGCTCTGATTCTGACAACGGTTATTTGGGATTTGTCTTATTCTTTTTGCCTTTCGATCCCTCCCACGCTCCTATTCCGATCTCTCATGCTGATCTCCCATCTTCCGATCTCATTTCTTCAGATCCCTTAATCAGCCCTGGTCCGGTCAAAGCATTAATTCCTCTCGATTCCCGAAGCGTCCGCTTCGTTTTCTGCTTAGCAATAAATGCCCGATTTTCCCCTATATATACCCCTGACAGAAGGAAACCCCCCTCATTCGATTTTCCTTTCTTGCTTTTTCTTTCTTGTTTTAAGCTATTCGTGATAATTACGCATCGTGGCTTTTGATCTTTTCCCGATGAACTTCTTTATCCATCGACTGAAAATTTACGATCCCAGTGATCGAATAATCATGAAAACCTTAACTGATGATGGTGAGAGAACTGAATCGATTGACCGATTTGGGTTGCGGACTTCGATCGTGCCGATCTCGAGTTGCTCAACTGGAATAATCAGCGAACCGATTTCGGGTGAGCTGATTGCTAATGTTCGGCCGATCCCTGGCGATCGCTCTTTCGAGCTTATTCAGCTTCTCACCACATTGGGTGTTCCGACAGCGGGTTAAGCTCCGATCGGCGACACCCTGTGGATCAGTCACAATGTTGGCTATTGACATAGGCTTCTTTAGATAGGATGTTCCGCTGATCTTTAGAGGTCGGCCTTTTGATGTAATCAGATGTAATCCGATCTTGAGATCGCCCAAATGATGTAATCTGATTTTTGGAAATGTACTCCGATCTCTTGAGATCGCCCAAATGATGTAATCTGATCTTTTGGAAATAAAGATTTTATTTTATCAATTATTATCTTATTAATTATTTTCCGAGCTCTAATATGATTATCCGATCTGTAATTCGAAACACCTGGATCTACCGCTCTATAATTAACCGATCTCTTTATGGAATCTTGGGAATATTCATGAGACGTGTCAGAACAGCTAGCGAGTCCCGCTAACCAATGCGCCGCCTGGAACCTCGTGAGCATTAAATGCTCGGACGAGTATAAATAGGGGTGGGGGGTTAGCCATTTGCTCCTGTATGTCATTTTCAATCTCTCGCTCATAACCTCAAAGTTCTCTCGTTTACTCAAGTTCTTCCGACGCCGATCAGACTCCGGTAAGGGCTTTGATCTTCTTTTTAGTTTAAGTTCTTTGTTTTCTTTGAAAATGAGCGGTGCCGAGGGTCAAAGAGCGGCGAGTCCTCCTTCCATTTAGTTCTCGTGGTCGTCTGACGAAGAAGAGGTGGTCGGGCCAAGCGCGCAACCAGAACCTCCTAGGGTCTCCG
Organism: Hevea brasiliensis; assembly: GCF_030052815.1. Classification (NCBI taxonomy): domain Eukaryota; kingdom Viridiplantae; phylum Streptophyta; class Magnoliopsida; order Malpighiales; family Euphorbiaceae; genus Hevea; species Hevea brasiliensis. The sequence goes on along the minus strand of NC_079506.1, from coordinate 42,139,305 downwards.
TTCCAGCTCGGGGGCGGATTGGACCATCAAGGCACGTACCTTCTTCAGGGAGGGAGAATCTCCCTATGGACGAGCTGCCATCAATCTTGCAAGAATCCGATCTGCAATCGTTTAGCCAGGAGTACAATATTCGTCCTGATTCGTACGAACTTATCCGGTGTCACGGCGATCACCGAGCCGATCACTTCTTTCAAGAGAATGACATGGTTATGGTATACGAGGAACAGTTAAAGGTCGATCTTCGGTTCCCTCTGGATGACTTCTTCAAGGAGGTCCTAAAACTTCACCGAGTGTGCATTGCTCAAGTTCACCCTAACTCGTGGCGGATCTTAGTAGCCTTCCGAGGCCTATGCCGAGCTAAGGGAATCAGACCTACGGCTAAGGTGTTCGCCGAACTGCACAGGCTAACTCGCCGAAAGGACGACGAGCACTGGTTCTTTCAGGTGAAGCCTCATTGCGGGCTCTTCACCGATCTGCCCTCCTCCCTTAAAAATTGGAAGAACCGCTTTTTTATTCTGAGGAGCAAAAATCCGACCTGCTTTGAGGACTTCCCCCGTAGCTGGTGGCACCAGGGGCCCTTGCTTCCGAAGCGCATTACCCTGAACCAGGAGGAAAGCTTGATAGTGATGGATCTGAAGAATCAGGCTGCCACTCAAAAGTATTCCTGTTTAGATGCGGTGACTGCCGAGCTGCACCATTGGACCATACAGCTGCTCACCGGCCAAGATCGCGAACTTTCGCTCTCTGACCTCGGCACTGGTATTTTCTACATCTCAGATCTCAGGACCTTAGCGATCTCACTGACCTCTTCTTTGTGCAGGTATGGCGGGTGATGAGGGTTCTAGGAAGCGAAAGAAAGAAAGAGAGATCTCCCGGAAAATAAAGGAGATGAAGCGTTCGGAAATGCTTCGAACTCCCGGCCATGAACCAGGGGAGACGCAAGGAGGCCCGTCCCGACCTTCGGGGCCGCCGATCACTGAAGCTGTCCGATCTCCTCCTCAACAGGAAGAGCCGGCTCCACCTCCTCCAGTTGCTCCAAGCACAGAAAGGGGTCCTTCTCAATCTTCTGTGAGAGCCTCTTCTCGTGGCACTCAAACGTTGATCGAGTCCCTGAAGAATAACAAGACTGTTCGGGAGAACCCCGGTTTTGCCAAAGTCTTGGGGTCTTCCATCTGCCTTCGGGAGGATCGGGACAGGCTATCCCCGGACAGCCTTGACGATATCTTGACTCGATCCATGAGCCTGAACGTGGAGTGTCTGGTGAACCAGACCATAGTTCGGGAAAAGGCTCATCGCCTGGGCAAGGAAGTCGAGAAGAAGAATCAGGAAGTGACTTCCCTCCGATCCCAACTCGCATCCGCTCAGGATTACATATCTCAAGTTGAGGGGCGGGCGAAGTTCTATGAAGACAGGCTGGCCGAACAGAATCATGTTCTGGCTGAAAGGGATCGTGCTCTCGGGGAAGTCCAGGCGCTCCGGGCCAACGAAGCTTCTCAGGTCGCTCAACTTATCGAGGAGCTTAAGGCGAAAGACGAAGAAATGGTGACAGGGATAGCTGGTGCCTATGTGAATGCTCACAAGGACCTCTTGGCCGAACTCCAGAAGCGTTACCCAGAAGAGGACTTCTCTTGGATGGCCGACCTGGCTCCCGGGGGCGAGGGTGAGGATAGTGAAGAGGAAGGAGAGGATGAGCGAAATGTAGATCAGGCTGGGGGTGATCCCCCAGCCGAATAACTTGTACAAATTTTGCAATGAAATGAAATAGAATGCCTTTTTGTTCGATGAATGGTTGTGATCGGAAAATTTCTAAACACTTGATTGTCTGAGTATATTGAAACAACTGAAAACTATTATTATCCTAAGTGTGAGAGATCGGAAAATACAACATGCATGAGATTGCTAAACGGAACTTAATTGAAAATTTTGGCTTGAACGTCTAAGATCGGGATCTTCATTAAACCGGATTAGAACCTTAGCTTGATTATTCCTAAACTTTTAAAAGAGAGGTCGATCATAAATATTGGCAGTAAGGTTCTAGTATTAGTTCAATTTCGTCTGACAAGAGAGATCGGGAATGTAGTTAACTGGTCAGGATATTTGACAATGGGCTTCAGAGATCGGTGAATGATTTGAAAGACCGGTAAAGCTTTGACTGATATGAGGACTTAGCATTGACTCAACTTTCTGTGAAGAGAGATCGGAACCGTGGTTAGATGGCAAGGAGAGACTTAGTGCTAGGGATCGGTTTCGAAGTTCATTGATTCTGGGGATCGGCCAAAATATGGTGTCGACAACACCCTACTCCCCCGTAAGATGTAACATGATCCTGTAGTACACCTAATGAATTACGGTACTTCGCCTACCAATAACCCATTAGATATACTATAAGGGATTTTAAAATAATTTTCATGAAATTTAAATCATCGATTAAAATATGGTGTTATAAAATTTTTTCAAAATTTCGGCAAAGTGCTGGCTATATTTTGATAAAACAGTTCTTCAATCCTGTAAAAGAAAATACTCCCAATATATTTTCTCAAATACTACTCCAATAAGTTCATTTCAATTCACAATTCAAATCTCAATAAACAATCAATTCATTTTCAAACCAATCCCATCATAAAAAAACATTTCATTGATTACAAGACTCAAAATTTATATTACAAAACTATTTAAGTAAATGAAATCTCAAATTTACATTTACAATAACTTACATTTAATTACATACCAAAATATTTTACAAGAGTTTTTATACAACTGCTCAAATAATTTACATACATATTATTACATACATACATCAAAACCTATGTACATGAGTATACCTATGATATACCTGGAGCTGATCTGAATGTGTCTTCAAAGAAGCTTACTCAATGCTCTATGCTCTTTTCACCTGCGACAGCATACAAAGCTATCGCTAAGTGGTGAACTCAATGGTGCACAACTATAATTTAAAACATAATACAATATACTTTAACAAAAATTACAACAATTAATTTGGAAATCTGGATACTCATCAAATTTCAAAACTGAAAATATTCATTGCCAATGATATAAATCATTTGTATAAAATGACTTTGATCATGAAATTCAATTTATCAAATAATAACTAACCATTTAAGGTAATTCCAACAATTGATTAGAAATAAAGATTAACTCAAATAAAATAAATTATACATAAATCTCATTTGAAATCGAAATTCTTTATCTCAAAAAACATTCTTTATCTCAAAAGCCATTCTTTATCTCAAAAGCCATTCTTTATCTCAAAAGCCATTCTTTATCTCAAAAACCATTCTTTATCTCAAAAGTCATTCTTTATCTCAAAAACCATTCTTTATCTCAAAAGTCATTCTTTATATCACTAACTATGCAAGACTAATCAGCAAGGGCCATCTTCGGGGTGATTCTAACTCCCTATCATCGGGGAGGTTGAATCGGATTCTAACTCCCTATGGTTGGGGAGGTCGAATCATTGTGCATAGTACACATCACAATAATGAATCTTTCGCAAGGGCCATAACAAATAAGAACTTAGATCTAAACTCTAATGTCACACCCTACCCCTCTGTAAGGCATAACATGATCCCGTAGTATACCTAATGAATTACCAACTCCGTCTACTGATAATCCATTAAATACACTACAAGGGATTTTAAAAACTTTTCTTACTTCTTTTACAGTGGTGAGCACTATTTACAGGTGTTAAAAACTTTTGTGAACTGAAGTGAACCAGCTAACTCATTTGGAGTATTTGGAATTTCTGTAAAAATTTTGGCAGAGTGCCATCTATATTTTGGATAAAACAGTTCTTCAGAAAACCTGTAAAAAAAACACTTCAATATTTTTCCAAATCTCAACTCCAACATTTTCTCAACTCAAATCCATAGTAATTTTTCAAAGACTGGGATAACGGAAATATAATACAAATTTTCACAAGTCAAAATAACTCATAATTATTTTACAGCTTCAATGTACAATTTTTATTTACAACTGCTCAAAACCAACAACAATATATACATACAGTGAACATACATTACATTACAAAATACAAAATGTTGGTATACTCATTATACCCGGTAGTCTCTCGCTGGAGGTACTAGCGACCTAATCTTAGTTCACCTGACTGTCTGTCATCTACCATGACAATAATAAAGTCATTTGAGACAATGTCTCAGTGGTGCACAACATTAACTAAATACAAATTTAAATCACAATTCATAATTCAAATAAATGATGGATACGTAAAACTATGATTAAATTCAAGACAATAAATGTCATAAAGAATTTAACACAATATCACATTAAATCTCAGTAATCGAAACATAGTTAAATTCAAAAGACAGTGAATGTCAATAAGAATTTAAACTTCATTTCACAAATTATCAAATCGCATAATAACACAATTTAGTTGAATAATTTAAGAATACAGTGTTGCCAATTCATTCACAACTTAAGCCATGACACAAATTTCCGATCAATGCCGCGTTGTACACCACGATAAAGCAATCACAACCCCACTAATCGAAATCAATGAGGAAGGGAGCTAGCTATATAATGAGTACTCATCCGATCACCTCAACTGGTAAACCAGAGAGGGAGAAAAATAAACGATCACGACTCCATAAATGGAGAAGGAAAATAAACGATCACAACCCCATAAATGGAGAAGGAATGATACAATACTGTCATGCTAAGTGTGAACACAAAATCAATTCCAAACATTTTATTCAAATGGTTCGTGAGAATCCAATAAATTTCCAAAGTCATAATTTCATTCAAAAAATGGCAACACAATTCATAAGTAACTTCAATTTCCACAAATCACACTAAATAATTTTTTCCACAGTTTCAAACCATTTACAATGCTTTTCAAGCAATAAGTATCCATCAAATATCATTCAAACAATTTTTCACAGTTTCACAATTTAAGACAATAATATACAAATAGTCATAATTAATTTCAATTGAAAATAATTCAAAAGAAATAGCTGTTGTGCACAAACACAATTTAAATCAATAACAGACAATTAATCATATGAAATCTTATTCAGAGTAAAATCAGTTGAAAACTAGTTTGTGCACAAACCTCTGATATTTGTCTCCTGGTCTTGACTCAGTATTTCTTTCCCTTTTGCTGATCCTTGCTAACTGAGAAACACAATTTGAAGTGTTTCAGTACTACATTAATTTGCCTCTAACGATAATGTTCGATAAGTAATTCACTGAACTCAATTATTCACTGAATACCTTTATTTGCTTAATCACCTAATATACCGACCCTCAATGCATTTTAGGTAAATTAGGTTTTGGTGTCCTTAATATGTCACATTCGATAATGTTTTAGGATTGGTACGTGTTACCAAACTCAATTCTATGTATATTGCGTTTTCTTGCATTTCATTGCAAATTGCTGGATTTTGGGATACTAGTTTGACCTAACCGGACGACCTAGTTCCCTCGGTTTTCGGGTTTCGGTTAAAACTACAAACTTGTAGATCTATGTCTTATTGCACGCGGAGAAAAATTTCAGGTCAATCCGAGTTAAGTAGACCAAGTTATGGTCATTATACTATTGCTGGTCAAATGGCATCAAATTAGGTCAATTTTAGGTCAATTTGGTCAACTTTGGTTCGGCCAGTTTTTGGACCCGAACTTGTGCAAGCTTTTTGACTTGCTTCTGGTCATTTCTGGGTTTTGGTGTCTTCATAAGACTTGTAGGTATGGGTCTTAACTATTCATGGTTAAAATTTGAGGTCAATTGGACCTGTTTTGAGTGAGTTATGGCCTAAACACTAACTGCTGCCCAATTGGTCAGTTTTTAGGTCTCAATTGCACTTAATCCGAATTGGTCATTTTTCATATCACCTTGCAAGCAGAATTTTGGTATGCTTTCTCAATGAAAGTTGGCAAATTTTGTGCCTAGTTTCACCTCCAATTGGTCTCATACCAATTGAGGTTACACATCTAAAGTTATTGACTAAAATGCATACTGCCCTTAACTACCATGCTTAAACACACCTCAATTACACATGTACCTTACTATATGTTCACTTCCCTTACCATTCCTGTTTTGGTTCATTACCAAAACCATATCCCACTTTACATTAACATCACTTTAGGCAGATTACAAACATCCTTAATACACCAATTAAAGCTCACATTTACAAAGTCTAAATACAATCACATACACACCTAAACATCACTAATTCTTACATACACTTTACACAATCAATCTTTACACATATCCATCAATTCTCAAGGTCAATATTCTGCCAATACCTTCATGAACATATACATTTATCCAAGAATCTCAAGGCTACCGAAAATTTCCTCAACACCAAAGTATCCCACAATTCATCAATTTCCATCCAAGTGCAAAAATCACTATATACATATGAAGTAATTTATTAGGATATTAAATCATCATAACCAACAACATTTCTCATCAAATATATGCACAATTATTTCATCAATTACATGACTCCATGGCTGTCCAAAATGAACATCTCAATAACTCTTCAAACTTAAAAATTTTCTTCGCAAATTCAACACCCATAATATGCACACAAAGTTTAACAAAGAAATCTTCAAAAATGCTAACTGACCTTATGGTTGGGACTTGTTAAACCTTCACCAAACTTCTTGATTTTAGTATCAAACCCTTCCTTGTGATGTGTAGACAATTTTTCATGAAGGAACCTAAGAGATTGGAGTTGAAATGGAGGGGTTGATGGAGCTTGCATGAAAATGGAAATGGAGGTTTTCTCTCCTCCTTCAATTCGGCTTGGATGATAAATGAAGAAGATGAAGTTGCTGCTGGATATAGTGGACTTACATCAGCCTCATTTTGTGTTTAATTATTCCTTTAGTGGCCCACTCACTCCATTTAATCATATAATAAGCCTAAATGTGTTATTTACACATTTTTCACTCCATTTTTGGTTATTTGTATTAGGTACCCCCAATTTAATTTTTCATTTTATTTTATAAGTGTAATATTATTTATTTTTAATGGACATTTAGGTCAAAAGACAATTCGGGATGTCAAATGACCATAATGCCCCTGTTCGGGTTGCATTCTCGATTTTTCGGTAATACCGGGTTTTGTCTGTTTTTCGATTTCTCACTTTTCTTTGTACTAATTATTTAATTTTTCTTTGATCTTTCTAATGATATTTATTCTTCAATAAGGGTCTATTTAAGTCCTAAAAATGTTTTCCAGGGTTCCCCACAGTCCAGGGCTAGTCAACGGTCCACGCCGTGACTTCCCGGTGCGGTCACCCATCACTATGGTTCTCGGCTCATTTAACTTGGTTACATTTTATTGCTATTATTTTTCCTTTATTTTTCTTGTATTTTCTTTTCTTGTATTTCATTATTTTATGTCTCCTCACTCATATTGAAGTGTAGTTCTAGGCATCCTAGCTGTCCGGACAACACTGGTCACCGGAGTAGCAGAACGCACTACCGAACTTAGGGGTGTTACATCTAATAAGAGGAGAATCTAAGCCTGTGCGTGTACCATGGTAATCAAAACACAACTAACTCAACTGTCTTCTCAACAAATGAGAGAGACGGGTAATAACCTAGTCAAGCATCTATAGTGAGATATAAAATAATATCACAATCCTTTTAGTGAGCATAAATAACAATACAATTCGATTCAAAGTCAATTCCAATATCCAAATTTTTATGCTCATCACAATTCAAATCATAAATTTGCATTTTTCCATGCAAATTGCCCATCACAATTCAAAACATGTTCTATCACAATTTTTCCAAAACATAATTTATTCAATTCACAACAATACTTAATACTTGTGGAAATACCATTTCACAAAGCTAAATTCATACGTACAATAATAATTTCAATAATCATTGAATTAAATCTAATGCTTGTTAAACATAATACATAAGAAAAATTTGTCATTTAATCATATGAAATATTCAGAACAAAATCAGTTAAAAACTAGTTGTGCACAAACTTGATTTGAGTCACTCCTAGGCCTTGACTCAATGTTCCTTATGCTTCCCAATATCCTTTTCAATTAAAACACACAATTTAAAGTGTTTCAATACTCAGTTAAATTGTTTCTAACAATAAAATCCAATATTTAAATTTTCTTGGTACTATTCCTTTCAATTCATTTTATTAGTCAACTTATAATGTTGACCCTTGATGCACTCTAAGTGAGTCAATTCCAATGTTACCAATATTTCACATTTTATAGCCTTTTAGTGTTGGTATATGTTACCAAATTCATTTTCAAATGTATTGCATTTTATTGCAATTTACTGGATTTCGGTGTACTATTTTGACCTAGCTGGACAACCTAGTTTCCTTGGTTTTTGGGTTTCGATCCAAACTATAAACTTGTAGGTCTATGTCTTATTGCACGCAGGGCAAAATTTCACGTCATTCTGAGTTGTGTAGACTAAGATATGGTCAATTTACCAATGCTGGACAGAATGCATCAAAATGGTAACTTTAGGTCATTTTTAGGTCACTTTTGGTTCGGCCAGTTTTGGTACCTAAACTTGTGCAAGCTATTTGGCTTGGTTCTGGCCATTTCTGGGCTTTGGTGTCTTCATAAGAATTGTAGATCTATTTCTAAAATGTTCATGGTAAAAATTTCAGGTCAATTGGACCTTCTTTGAGTGAGTTATGACCAAAACACTAAGTGCTGCCTAAATGGTCAATTTTCAGGCTTTCAAGTCACTAATCCGGATTTGGTCATTTTTCAAGTCACCTTCCAAGCAGAATTTTGGTAAGCTTCCTTCATGAAAGTTGGCACTTTTTGTGCCTAGTTTCACCTCTAATTGGTCTCATACCAATTGAAGTCACACACTTAAGGTTCTAAGCCAAAACACACACTACCCTGCTATACACTCTTCATCACATACCAAAGGACACATTCAACACTTACCAAGTTATACATCCATACCAATTCTGGTTTGTACCATAACATAAACACATTTAGCAACTCATTTTTGGTCATTTTGGCAGCTTATATCCACACTCAATATGCACATTATAGTCTAGAATTTTCCAAGTCCAATTACAAACAATTAACCACATAACATAGCTCATTTACATGTCCATACTCAAACCTTTATACACATATACATGCTACCATAAAAAGTACCATAATTCAACAATATCATTCCATAAACCAAATCATGAAACAACACATTTTGGTTCACACTTCAAGTTTGCCGAATTATACATCCCTTTCAATTAACTTCCAAGCTTCCAAAATCAAGTGTACTATCACATACATCTAGTAGACATTATCCAATTTATTCCTACACACATAAATACTTACATCAACATTTTAATCTACCATTTCCATGCAAAGATAAACTGCTCTTATTGAACTTCCATGGCTGCCAAAAATGTACCTCTCCCTTAACTCATCAAACTTTAAAAATCCTACCACAATTCAACTACCCATAACATCCATTCAAGATTTAATGAAACAATAATAAAAAATACATACTTACGACTTTTGAAACTCTTCAAAACCTCACCAAAACTTGATTTTCTTGCTACCTATCTACTACCCAAGGTGTGTAGAATAATTTTAGTGAAGGAAGTATTGAAGGATCGTGGCTTGATCATGAGAAATGGAAGCTTAAAGGTGGCACGGCCATGGAGGATTCTTTGGGACCTCAATTCGGCATAAAGTGTAACGCCCCTATTTACATAGCCTGGTATATTTTACTATTCTGGTGACTGGTGTCGGTCCGGACAATTAAGGGGATTAGAACCATACTCAAGACAACTAGATAAGCCCTGAACATAAATAATTGGTAATTGCCAATTAGTTAAGTATAAATAAGAAAAATAGAACATAAGAAGTTAAACGAGCTGAGAGTCACAGCGATGGGTGACCTTCTCGGCAAGGGCTGCGAAGTCAATTTAAACTCAAATTTCGAACCGTAAAATGTGACACTACGATCCTTATAATCATTACGAACACAGTGAAAAAGAGAAAATCACGAAAAAGAATTGTTAAGTCAGTCAAATAATTAGGTTAGGGAGCCGAAAGAAATATTAAATTATTTGCAAATCGGGTTAAACCGGCGAGGGGCAATTTGGTCAATTGACCCCGAGAGCTGACTCCTGACCTAACTGTCAAATCAAATCGGAGAAAAGAAAATTTCAGAGTCGGGAATTAAATTAAAGAACTAATAGAAAAATAAATGAAAAAAAAGAGAAAAAAAAAGAAAAGTTGAAAAAGTGATGACATCATGCATGACATCATACATGATGCAGTAAATTTATAATTAATAAATTTAATTAATTTAATTTTTTGGTCTTCCAAGAGGATAAAAGTTCATAAAAGAAAGAAAAAAAAAAAACAAAAAGTCCTTCCTCATCCATGTTTCTGCCCCATCACTCCCATCTCTCTCTTCCATCTCTTTCCACTATTAACAACCATTTCAAGCTTTTAAAAGCTTGATTTTATTCTATACATGCCCTAACTCCCTTAAGTAAATTTTGTTCTTGGAACTTGGCAAGCATCTTGTGAATAAAAAGAAAGAAAAAAGTGGAAGAATTGAAGCTTTGGGAATACTTCCTTAAAGGTTAGTCAAGAATCCCCTCAATTCTCCTTATGTTCATGAACTTGCACTTGAAGTGAACTAGTATTGATGAAAATAAAATAAAAACAACATATTGAGGAATATAGTGAAATTTGGCAAGCTTAGAGATAACTTGAAATTGATGGATTTTGACACAATTAAAAAGGTAGGCAAGCTTGATTGAAGGTGTAGTTGAGGTTTATATAGTTTAATTGCATGAATGGAACAAATATGTAAATTAGGGTTTTGGACACCTAGGGTTTAGAGGCAAAAATGTGAGAAATTGTGAAATGATGTGTTTGACCTAGTTTGAGGTGAGAAATGGTCATTTGTGACCAAATGAAGTGTGTTGGAAGTGTTGGAATTGAGATTAAATTCGAATTCAATCTGGTCATGCTGCAGGCAGTAGGACCAAGGTTCCTTTGAGGGACCAAAACTGAAAATTTACAAGTCCAATTGATATCAGACCAATTGGGAATGAAAATAGACACAAAATGACACAATTTTCATTTAGGAATCATGCCCAAAAAGTGACCAAAACCTAGTGAACAAATTGACCAAATCCGGATTTTCTCAGTTTGACCTGCACAAAATGACCAAATGAATAGTGTTTGTTCATTTGGCCATAACTTGGGCTAGGCCGGTCTAAATGACCTAAAATGTTACCAGTGGATAGATGAGATATAGACCTAAAACTTTCATGAAGAATACAAATCCAAATTATGCCCTTAACCAAGTCATTTAGCCACCCAAAGTTGGTGACCTAAACCGCTGTAACCAGAATTTGCCTGTAAATGGGTTAAGTCCAATCCGGCAGCCATGTTTCAAATGGCTATTACTTGAGCTACAAAACTCCAATTGGAGTGATTCAAAAGGGAGAATAAATTTAAGATAATAGGGAACATTTTCTATGGAGAAAACTTAGCCAAATTCTAACAATAAAATGACCAATGGAACTGCTAAGACACTAAAACTGAAAATTGGCAATTTTGCGTAAAAGACCTAAGTTTTGAGAAAACAACCAAAACCAACAAAATTGGTTACCCAAATGTCATATGTGGGTGAAGTTGGAGTTCCCATACCTATTAAGTCTTAGAAAGTCAATAAATTGACTTGAATAGTATCATGAATAGTAACCTCAACATGAAATTGCAAGAATGTAAGTTTAAATATATTAGAATTAGTTACTGGAATTGTTATGAAGTAAAGAAACTGAGACACTATAAATTTTGTGTTTCAGCTAAAAAAGACTTCGAAAGTCTGAGAGACTGAGTCAAGGCCTAGAGGCGACTCACTTCAGGTTTGTGCACAATAAACCCTATTTAAGCATTTTATCATTGAAAAATGGATTTAGTATGCATTATGGGTTTAAGAACTTTTGTGTTGCCATTTGTGAATGAAAATGTAACTTTGGAAATTGATTTGATTTTTGTATGCAATATTTGAATAAATTGTTTTAATTTGATTTTGGATTCACACTTAGCATGACATTACCATACTATTCCCCCAATTATGGGTTTGAGATCAATTATTTTTCTCCCTCTCTGATTTACTAGTTGAGGTTATAGATCTGATGAGTACTCATTAGCTAGCTATCCAACTCCCTCATTGATTTCGATTAGTGGGGTTGTAGATTGCTTTGTCGTGGTGTACAACACGGGATTGATTGGAAATTTTGTGTCATGGCTTAAGTTGTGTATGAATTGGCAACACTATGTTTATTAAATTATTTGACCCAAAATTTTTCTATAATGAGCTTTGATAATTTGTGAAATGTAATTGTGCAGCATTTAAATTGTGTTTTATCAATGAATGATTTATGTATTATATTTTAAAATTTTATTGTGCACCACTGAGTATTTTTATACTCAGCGATAGCTTATTTTGTTATCGCAGATAAGAGCAAGGAGAAAGCAGCAGAGTGAGCTGCTATTGAAATTAAGAACTACACTGATCTTTTTGTACGAGTATTATTTTATACCCTTGTAGTTATTTTGATATAAATATTGTAATGTTTTATGTATCAATGTAAGGTTGAGCAGTTGTATAATAAATTGTAATAATATTATTTGTGGATTTTCTTTTTGTAAATTAAGATTTGTATTTGTGAATTTTGTACTATATGCACTGTGAATGAAGTTATGAAATATTTTAAGTTGATAAATTGTTGTTTGAATTGTGTTGACTTGAGATTATTTAGAGGTTGGGAGTTGTGGAAAATTTATTGGAAGTGTTTTTATCAGGTATTTGAAGAATTATTTTCTCAAAATATAGACGACACTCTGCCGAAATTTTTATAAAATTTGCGAAAAAATAAAAATGGACAAAAATTTTACTAGTTTTAAACTTTGAATAAATGATTTTAATTCCTACCAAAATGCTCACCACTTTCAAAATGTAAGAAAATGGTTTTAAAATCCCTTGTAGGATACTTAATGAGTTATCGGTAGGTGAAGTTCGGTAGTTCATTAGATATTCTACGGGATCATGTCATGCCTTACAGAGAGGTGAGGTGTGACATGTTTTAGTGGTATCAGAGCATGGTTTTGCAATAAATTTTTGACTATTTATGTGAATATTTCTTTGATAAGTACAACTGCTCAAGTGTCTTTAATTGATACATATGACATATTTACATCATGAATATGCACTAACGAAGGTCAACCTCCTTGTGTTTGATCTCAGGAAGTTGAAATTTTGGGAAAATGAAATTTTGGGAAAATGAAATGGGAGAAGGAGATCATTTCGTGGAACAATCTGTTGAGGCTGAGGTTCAAGGGGAAGCCCCAGCACTCCAGAACGTGAGTGGGTCAACCACTCCAGCTCCTACTCCAGCACCGTAGTTTCTTGCTCAGTTTGCACAGCAGATGGCTGCGTTTTTCCAACAAATGGCGGGAAATATGCCACCCCAAGTTCAGATGCAAGCTCCTATAGCACAACCATAGCCCTCTGCTCGGCAATATGAAAAATTGATAAAATTTGGGGCCACCGAGTTTAAGGGCACTGTGAATCCATTAGAGGCAGAACAGTGGTTAGAGCGAATGGAGCAGGTTTTCAGGAAGCTGCAGTGTGCAGAAGAGCTGAAGTTTGAGTATTCTATTTCTTTGTTGTAAGGGGATGCGTATGAATGGTGGAAGACCATCCCCCACAGCCTAGTAGAACCTTCAGTCCTTACTTGGTCAGACTTTTTGAGGGAGTTTCGATAGAAGTGGATCCCTGATGCATATGTGGATATGAAGTTACAAGAATTCCTAAGTTTGAAAAAAGGGGATAGAACCATAGCAGAATATGAGAGAGACTTCTCTCGATTGAGCCACTATGCTGGAAGCTTAGTCTCCACCCCCAGAGATAGATATAAGAGGTTTGAGGCTGGGTTAAGGCCAAATCTGAGAATGCAAGTTGTGGGTTTCCGACATCAGAATTTCTCTGAGTTGATCTCACAGGCCCTGGAACTGGAAAGGATAGAATCAGAAGGGGCGGTGAAGAAGGGTACACAAGAGAAAGAGAAGACTAAAAAGACTACTGGTCAAGCACCTGAAAGTGGTTCAGGGAAGAGTAAACAGTCTGGGGGATCTAGCTCTCGCATATCTGGCAGAGGCAGATTCTCTAGCCAAAGACCACCCTGGTCTGGTCAGCAGACCCAACAAGCACCCCGAGGAGCTCTATCGGTACGGCAGTGTGAAACTTGTGGTAGAACACATGGTGGGGTTAGTGCTAGTGTGATGTGTTCTACTGCTATTCAGTGTGTACCAATGGACTATGATGTGCTAGTAACTAGTCCATTAGGCCAGGAGGTTAGGGTAAATAAATTATATAGGATTGTCCTTTGGTGATCCAAGGACGCACTTTTCTATCTGATTTGATTGAAATGCCCTTCAGAGATTATGACATTATCTTAGGCATGGATTGGTTAGCCAAGCATCATGCAATGATTGACTGTAGACTAAAGACAGTCACTTTTGGTCTCCCTCAGTATAGTGATGTAGTAAAACATGGGAAGAGGCAGTTATTGCCTTCAAACATCATTTCAACTGCACTGGCTAGAAAAATGATTAGGAAGGGGTGTGAGGCGTACTTGGCACATGTGATAGACACCCAAGTGGGTAGTCCAGCATTGAGGGACATCCCCATAGTATGTGACTTTTCGGATGTGTTTTCTGATGAATTACCAGGATTACCTCCAGAAAGAGAAGTGCAGTTTGAAATTAATGTTATGCCTGGTGTGGACCCAATCTCCATAATGCCATATAGAATGGCACCTGCAAAATTGAAAGAGTTGAAAGTGCAGTTTCAAGAATTGCTTGACAAGGGCTTTATCCACCCTAGTGTGTCACCTTAGGGAGCGCCAGTGTTGTTTGTTAAGAAGAAGTATGGCACTCTCCGCTTATGTATTGACTATCGGTAGTTAAATAAGGTGACAATAAAGAATAGATATCCATTGCCCCGCATTGATGACTTATTTGATCAGTTAAGGGGTGCAGCAGTATTCTCCAAAATTGACCTGAGATCAGGTTATTATCAGCTGAAAGTACAAGAGCAGAGTATTCCTAAAACTACCTTCAGAACCCGCTATGGCCATTATGAGTTCTTGGTCATGCCATTCGGGTTAACTAATCCTCCGGCTACTTTTATGGATCTGATGAACACTATCTTCAGACCATACCTCGACCAGTTCATGGTTGTGTTTATAGATGATATATTGGTTTACTCGAGGAGTGCAGAAGAGCATGATAGACATCTGCGGATTGTACTACAAACTTTGAGGGAGAAACAGCTATACGCCAAATTGTCGAAATATGAATTTTGGCTGAAGGAGATATCCTTTTTGGGGCACATAGTATCAGCAGAGGGTATTGAGGTGGACCCTAGCAAGATAGAAGCTGTCCTTAATTGGAAGCCACCTAGAAATATCACAGAGATTCACAGTTTTCTGGGTTTAGCTGGATACTACCATCGTTTTGTGAAAGGATTCTCCATGTTGGCATCTCCATTGACCAAGTTACTTAGGAAAGATGTGAAATTTCAGTGGACAGATAAATGCCAGTAGAGTTTTGATGAATTGAAGAGGTGTTTGATTGAGGCTCCAGTCCTGACTTTACCTACACCGGGTAAAGAATATATAGTTTACAGCGATGCCTCTCACAATAGGCTAGGTTGTGTGTTGATGCAAGATCGAAATGTCATTGCCTATGCATCACGCCAGCTAAAACCGCATGAGTGGAACTATCCGACACATTACTTGGAGCTTGCAGCTATAGTATTTGCTCTTAAGATCGGGAGACATTATTTGTATGAGGAGAAGTGCTACATCTACGCAGATAGAGTTTGAAGTATTTGGGCACCCAGAAAGAGTTGAATTTGAGACAGAGGAGATGGTTAGAGTTGATAAAAGACTATGATTGTTTGATAGACTATTAGCTAGGGAAAGCTAATGTGGTGGCTGACGCCTTAAGTGGCAAGACTATGGCAAGTCTACGGGTTACTCCTTTGTCTATGGTACATGAGTTGAGATCATTACATGCCAGCTTAGAGATTAATAATGAGGGACAGACAGTAGTTGCATGGCATGTAAAGCCAGTATTGAGTGATCAGATTAGAATGGTTGCTCAGAATGATCAAAAGTATCAAAAGTTGTTGGAAGAAGTCTAGCAGGGCAAGAAACCAGAATTCTCAATAAGAAATGATGGTCTATTGCTAAACCAGGGCAGAATGTGTATTCCTAACGATGTTGATTTGAGGCAGATCATTTTGAAGGAAGCACATGAGTCTCTATTTTTCCATGCACCCTGGTGGTACAAAATGTATAGAGGGCTAAAGGAGCATTACTAGTGGATGGGTATGAAAAGAGATATGACAGAATTTCTTTCCAAATGCCTAATTTGTCAGCAAGTGAAGGCAGAACACCAAGTACCAACTGGACTGTTACATCCACTACCAGTACCAGAATGGAAATGGGAGAGAATAACAATGGATTTTGTGATGGGACTTCCGAGGACACAGAAGAGTAATGATGCAGTATGGGTCATTGTTGACAGACTGACCAAGTCTGCTCATTTTCTGCCAGTTCGGATGGACTACAGTTTAGAAAGATTGGCCTAGTTATATACAGATGAGATTATGAGATTGCATGGAGTGCCAGTATCCATCGTATCAGACAGAGATCCTAGATTCACTTCTAGATTTTGGGGTAGTCTTCATTGAACTTTAGTACGGCATTCCACCCACAGATAGATGGCCAATCTAAGAGGGTAATTCAGATATTGGAGGACATGCTACTGGCTTGTGTGATTGAGTTTGGGGGCAGTTGGGACACATACTTGCCTTTGATTGAGTTTGCTTACAACAATAGCTACCAATCAAGCATTGGGATGCCTCCATATGAAGCTTTGTATGGCAGAAAATGTAGAACCCCATTGTGTTGGGATGATGGTGAAAGAAAGATGATTGGGCCCGAAATTGTTCAGCAGACTGAAGAGAAGATCAGGGTGATCAGAGATCGACTTAAGACTGCATCAGACGGTTAAAAGTCCTATATTGATCTGAAGATAAGGGATATTGAATATGCGGTGGGTGATAAAGTATTTCTCAAGGTTTCCCATTGGAAGAAAATTATGAGATTCGGCAGAAAGGGGAAACTGAGTCCTCGTTTCATTGGGCCTTATGAGGTTCTGGAAAGAGTGGGTCCTTTGGCATATCGATTGGCACTACCTCCAGAGTTAGAGAAGATACATAATGTCTTCCATGTTTCCATGTTGAGGAGGTATAGATTAGACCCATCTCATGTACTACCGGTAGAAGAAATTGAAGTGAATCCAGACCTCACATATGAGGGAGAACCCATAGAGATTCTGGCTTATGAGGTGAAGCAGCTACAGAACAAGCAAATACCATTGGTGAAAGTGCTATGGAACCATCATTCGGGCTAAGACGCTTGTAACGCCCCTAAGTTCGGTAGTGCGTTCTACTGTCCTGGACAAAGGAAAAATAATAGCAAAGAAATGTAACCAAGTTAAACGAGCTGAGAACCCTAGCGATGGGTGACTGCACTGGGAAGTCGCGGTGGGGAACCCTAGAAAATATTTTTAGGACTTAAATAGAAACCTATTGAAGTATAAATACCATTAGAAATATCAAGGAAAAATTAATTAATTAGTACAAGGAAAAGTGAGAAATCGAAAAATGGACAAAACCCAGTGTTACCGAAAAATCGAGAATGCAACCCGAACATGGGCATTATAGTCATTTGACACCTCGAGTTGTCTTTTGACCTAAATGTCCATTAAAAATACATGATATTACACTTGGAAAATATAATGAAAAATTAAATTAGTGGTACCTAATGTAAATAGCAAAAATAGGGAGTTAAATGCGGGAATAAGGAAAGTTAAGGTTAAACTAATATTAAATTAAGCTTAGTGCGCCACTCACCCATCAAAGTAGACCACTAACTCACCATTTGGACAGATTTCATCTTCTTCCTCACATTGCCAAGGAACCAGCCGAAATGCTCTCAAGGGAAACCACCATTGCCGTCCACCTTGGAGCTCCATGCATGTGAGATTTAAGCTCCTTTCTTAGCACTTCCCTTCATTAAAAGTTGTCCATACACCTTGGGCAGTAGATAGGCAACAAGAAGACCAAGTTTTGGAGAGATTTTAAAGAGTTTCCAAAGTGGTAAGTTTGTGTTTTTGAGTTATGGCTTCATTGAAGTTAGTAAGAATGTTATGGGTACTTGAATTATGGAGAGATTTTTGAGGTTTGATGTTTAAAGGGAGAGGTGTATTTTTTACAGCCATGGAAACTCCTTAAGGACAGTTTATTCTTGCTTGTAAATGGTTGATTGAAGGGTTGATTAAGTGTTTATGTGTGTAGGAATTTATTTGGGTGATGTATATTAAGTATATGTAAATGTGTACTTGAATTTCGAAGCTTGGAAATTAATGGAGTGTGATATATGAATCGGCAGCTTGATTTGGTGAACCATAAAAATGTTATTTCATATTTGGTTTATGGAATATTAATGTTGAATTGTGGTACTTGTTATGGCAGCTTGTGTATATGTATGATGGTGTGAGGTTGGACATGTAAATGAGCTAGGTTAGATGATTGAATTATTGTAATTTGAGCTTGAAAAATTTTGTACTAAATGGTGCATATTGAGTGTGATTATAAGCTGCTAAAATGACCAACAACATGTTGTGAATTGTGTTTAGGTTATGGTACAAACCAGAATTGGCATGAATGTTTTGTTTAGTAAATGTTAAAAGTGTCCTTTGATGAGTAATGAATAAAATACAATAGGGCAGTTTATGTTTAGGGCCTAGAACCATAAGTGTGTGGCTCCAATTGGTATGAGACCAATTGGAGGTAAAACTAGGCACGAAATGTGCCAACTTTCATGAAGGAAGCTTACCAAAATTCTGCTTGTAAGGTAACTTGAGAAGTGACCAAATCCGGATGAGTGCAATTAAGGCCTGAAAATTGACCATTTGGGCAGCAGTTAGTGTTTACGCCATAACTCACTCAAAACAGGTCCAATTGACCTGAAAGTTTGATCATGAATAGTTAAGACCTATATCTACAAGTCTTATGAAGACACCAAAGCCCAGAAATGACCATAGGCAAGTCAAAAAGCTTGCACAAGTTCGGATCCAAAAACTAGCCGAACCTAAATTGACCTAAAATGACCTAAAGCGACCAATTTTAATGCATTTTGACCAGCAATAGTAAAATCACCATAACTTGGTTTAGTAAACTCAGAATGACCTGAAATTTTGCCCTGCGTGCAATAAGACATAGATCTACAAGTTTGTAGTTTCGACCAAAACCCGAAAACTGAAAGAACTAGGTCGTCCGGCTAGGTCAAACTAGTATCCCAGAATCCAACAAATTGCAATAAAACGCAATATACATGGAAATGAATTGGGTAACATGTACCAAGCCTAAAAGGCTACAAATGTGACATATTAGTAACATTAAAACCTAATTTACCTAAAATGCATCGAAGGTCGACATATTAGGTTGACTAAGCAAATAATAGAATTCAGTGAATTAATTATCAAGCATTATCGTTAGAGACAGCTTAAATGAGTACTGAAACACTTCAGATTGTGTTTCTCAGTTAGCAAGGACTCAGGGAAAGGGAAGGAAACACTGAGTCAAGGCCAGGAGACAGTTATCAGAGGGTTGTGCACAATAAACCTTATTTGAGCCTTTTGTCATTGAAAAATTGATTTAGTGTGATTTATGGAAATTTGAAGTTAATTATGAATTGTGTTGCCATCTTGTGAATGAAATTATGACTTTAGAAATTATTGGATTTCTCAAGAATCATTTGAATAAAATGTTTGGAATTGATTTTGTGTTCACACTTAGCATGATAGTATCACGTTATTCCTCCTCTATTTATGGGGTTGAGATCGTTTATTTTCCTCCCTCTCTGGTTTACCAGTTGAGGTTGTAGATCAGATGAGTACTCATTAGCTAGCTAGCCACCTCCCTCATTGATTTCGATTAGTCGGGTTGTAGATTGCTTTGTCGTGGTATACAACGCGGCATTGATCGGAAACTTTGTGTCATGGCTTAAGTTGTGTATGAATTGGCAACACTGTGTTCTTAATTTATTTGACTAAAATGTGCTATTATGAGCTTTAGTAATTTGTAAAATGGAGTTTAAATTCTTATTGACATTCACTGTCTTTTGAATTTAACCATGTTTTGACTATTGAGATTTATTGTGATAATGTGGAATGGAGTTCAAATTCTTTATGACATTCATTGTCTTGAATTTAACTATGGTTTAAGTATCCACTATTTATATAACTTATGATTTGTGATTTAAAGTTGTATTTGGTTAATATTGTGCACCACTGAGACATTGTCTCAGCGATAGCTTTTCATTGCTATCGCAGGTAGACAGACGAATAGGGCAGCAGACTAGGCTGCTAGTACATTCAGCGAGAGATCATCGGGTATATTGAGTATACCACATTTTGCATTTTGTACTGTAATGTATGTTCACTGTATATATATATTGTTCTTGGTTTTGAGCAGTTATGAACTAAAATGGTACATTGAAGTGTAAAATAAATTGTTAGTTATTTTGGCTTATAAAATTTGTACTGTATTTCTTTTATCTCAGCCTTTGAAAAATTATTGTGGATTTGAGTTGAGAAATATACTGTGTTGATTAAATGTTGGAGTTTGAGATTGAGAAATATATTTGAAGTGCTTTTTACAGGTTTTCTGAAGAACTGTTTTGTTCAAAATACAGAGGGCACTCCGCCAAAATTTTTATAGAAATTCCTAATAATTCAAATGTGTTAACTCTTTCACTTAAGTTCAAAAAGGTTTTTAACACCTATAAATAGTGCTCACCACTGTAAAAAGAAGTAAGAAAAGTTTTAACTAATCCGGATTTGGTCATTTTTCAAGTCACCTTCTAGGCAGAATTTTGGTAAGCTTCCTTCATGAAAGTTGGCACATTTTGTGCCTAGTTTTGCCTCCAATTGGTCTCATACCAATTGGAGTCGTACACTTAAGGTTCTAAGCTAAAAAACACACTGCCCTACTACACACTTCTCATCACTTACCAATTACATATTCAACACTTACCAAACTACTTCCTTCATGCCAATTCTGATTTGTACCTTACCATTAACACATTTAACAACACATTTTTGGTCATTTTGGATAGCTTGTAACTATTCTCAATATGTACACTATAATACAGAATTTTCCAAGGTCCATTTACATCATTTAACCACATGAACATACCCTATTTACATACCCTATTCCAAACCATTATACACATATCTATGCTGCCATCAATAACAACATCTTAAACAACCATGAACAAGTAAAAACAAGCTACATATACTGAATTTTCATGGCTGCTAAAATGTACATCTCTATTAAAACATCAAACTTCAAAAATTCTTCCATAAATCAACTACTCACAACCTTGGTTACACTTTTAATGAAACAAGAATTGAAAACACTCATTTACCACTTTTGAAGTTCTTCAAAACCTTACCCAAACTTCTTCTTTTTGCTGCCAATGTTTTCCCCAAGCTGAGTATGCAAGGTTTAGTGAAGGATTTATGGTGAAAGGAAGCTTGAATCATGGATGCATGGGTATGGATATGAGTTTGGCCATGGAGTCTCCCATGGAGTTCATTTCGGCAACTCTTACAAAGGTTGAAGATGATAGAATTTTCTGTCCCAAAGGTTGATTAAAGGTCCACTTAAGTGATGTTAGTGAAGCACTAATTGATTAAAAATATATTTTAATGTTAAACTTTCCATTTTTTGCAATTTGGCCACCACACTTTCACTATTTACATAATGTATCTCATTTTAATTTTTCATGGTATTTTCAAAGTTTAATATCATTTATTTTTAATGGGCATTTAGGTCAAAAGACAACTCGGGGTGTCAAATGACTACAATGCCCCTATTCGGGTTGCATTCCTAATTTTTGGATAACACTGAGTTTTGTCATTTTCTCGATTTCTCGTTTTTCTTTGTACTAATTAATTAATTTTTCTTTGTTATTTTTAATGATATTTATACTTCAATAGATGTTTATTTAAGTCTTAAAAATATTTTCTAGGGTTCCCCGCAGTCCAGGGCTAGTCAACGGTCTACACCATAACTTCCCGGTGCGGTCACCCATCGCTATGGTTCTCGGCTCGTTTAACTTGGTTACATTTCATTGCTATTATTTTTCAATTGTTTTTCTTGTATTTTCTTTTCTTGTATTTCATTATTTTATGTCTCCTCACTAATATTTAAGTGTAGATTTAGGCATCCTAGCTGTCTGGACCACACTGGTCATCGGAACACTAGAACGCACTACCGAACATAGGGGTGTTACAGAAAAGCTATCGCTGAGCCAATGTCTCAGTGGTGCACAACATTAACAAAATGCAACTTTAAATCATAAATCATAAGTCGTATAAATAGTGGATTCTTAAAATCATAGTTAAATTCAAAGACAGTGAATCTCATAAAGAATTTAAACTCTATTTCAAAATATCACAATAAATATCAATAAATCACACATACAGCTTAATCATGGTTCCATAGTCCAATTCGTCCCAAAAGCCGATGGCTAGTGAGGAATAATATAGCTAGCTAGCAAAAATATGAGTACTCATTCCATTCGTCCTCAACAGGCACACACCTCAACACTTCAGCCAGAGAGGGAATTCAAAGTCAATTCATCCCACTAGACAAGCTAGCGAGGAATTCAATCAATATACATGATAGCTGTGGTTTCAAACCACTTGCAATATTTTCAAACAATAAGTATCCATCAAATTTCCATTCAAACAAATTTTCACAATTCAAAACAATAACATATAAAATTCTCATAATTTATTTCAATTGAAAAGTCAAAAGAAATAACTGTTGTGCACAAACCTCTGATAAATGTCTCTTAGCCCTGACTCAGTGTTTCCTTCCGCTTTCCTTAGTCTTTGCTAACTGAAACGCACAATTTGAAGTGTTTCAGTACTCATTTAAACTGTCTCTAACAATAAGGCTTAATAATTAATTTATTGAATTCTATTATTTTCCTTAGTCAACCTAAAATGTTGACCCTCGATGCACTCTAGGTGAATTAGGTTTAATGTTACCAATATGTCACATTTTATAGCCCTTTAGTGTTGGTATATGTTACCAATTTCATTTCCAAGTGTATTTCATTTTATTGCAATTTACCGAATTTCGGTGTACTATTTTCACTTAGTCAGACGACCTAGTTCGCTCAGTTTTCGGGTTTCGGTCCAAACTACAAACTTGTAAGTCTATGTCTTATTGCACAGGGGCAAAATTTTAGGTCATTTTGAGTTGTGTAGACCAAGTTATGGTCAATTTACCAATGCTGGACAGAATGCACCAAAATGGTAACTTTAGGTCATTTTTAGGTCACTTTTGGTTCGGCCAGTTTTGGTACCTGAACTTGTGCAAGCTATTTGGCTTAGTTCTGGCCATTTCTGGGCTTTTGTGCCTTCATAAGAATTGTAGATCTATGTCTGAAATATTCATGGTAAGAATTTCAGGTCATTTAGACCTGTTTTGAGTGAGTTATGGTTAAAACACTAACTACTGCCCAAATGGTCAATTTTCAGGCTTTCAAGTCACTAATCCGGATTTGGTCATTTTTCAAGTCACCTTTTAGGTAGAATTTAAGTAAGCTTCCTTCATGGAAATTGGTACATTTTGTGCCTAGTTTCACCTCCAATTGGTCTCATACCAATTGGAGTCACACACTTAAGGTTCTAAGCTAAAACATACACTGCCCTGCTACACATTCTTCATCACATACCAATTACACATTCTATACTTACCAAGCTAATCCTTTCATGCCAATTCTGGTTTGTACCATAACATTAACACACTTTACATTACATTTTGGTCACTTTGGGCAGCTTGTATCCACTCTCAACGTACACATTATAACTCAGAATTTTCAAAGTCCAATTATAATAATTTAACCACATGAACATACCTCATTTACATGTCCAAATCCAAACAATTATTCACATACACATGCTGCCACCATAAGCAACATAATTCAACAAACCAAACCATGAAACAACACATTTCTAACTAAACTTTAAGGTTGTTAAAACACCTCATGAACACATCTCCTTTAAATTTGCCTTTAAGCTTCTAAAAACTAGTGCACTATCACACATACACTTAGTACACATTGTCTAAATCATTTCTATACACATAAACACTTACATCAACATCTTAACAACCATTTACATGGAAGGACAAGCTGTTCATGGTGAATTCCCATGGCTACCGAAATGGTGTACCACCATTAAAACATCAAACTTAAAAAATTCTTCCATAAATCAACTACCCACAACATTCACTCAAAGTTTAATGAAGCAAGATTGAAAAATACTCACTTACCACTTTTGAAGCTTGATCAAAACCTCACCAAACTTATCCTTCTTGCTCCTAGTATGCTGCCAAAGGTGTGTACTTTAACTCTAATGAAGGAACTTAAGGCTTCTATGGCTAGATCATGGTGTACTTGAGCTTGGAGTGTGGACGGTAATGGAGTTTTCTGTCAAGTTGATTTCGGCTAGATGTCCCAAGGTTGAAGATGATAGAATTTTCTATCCAAAGGCTGATTAAAAGTCCACTTAGGTGATGTTAGTGGAGCACTAATGAGGTTTATGATTTATTTAATCCAAGTTTTCAATAATTCCCACATTTAACCTCTTTTCTTTCACTATTTAAATTATGGACCACCATTTTAATTTTCATGATATTTTCAAAGTTTAATATCATTTATTTTAATGTACATTTAGGTCAAAAGGCAACTCGGGATGTCAAATGACCACAATGCTCCTATTCGGGTTACATTCCCGATTTTTCGGTAACACCGAGTTTTGTCATTTTCTCTATTTCTAGTTTTTCTTTGTACTAATTAATTAATTTTTCTTTGATATTTCTAATGTCATTTATACTTCAATAGATGTTTATTTAAGTCTTAAAAATATTTTCCAGGGTTTCTCGTGGTCCAGGGCAAGTCAACGGTCCACACCGCAACTTCCCAGTGCGGTCACCCATCGCTATGGTTCTCGGCTCGTTTAACTTGGTTACATTTCATTGCTATTATTTTTCCTTTGTTTTTCTTGTATTTTCTTTTCTTGTATTTCATTATTTTATGTCTCCTGACTAACTTTTAAATGTAGTTCTAGGCATTCTAGCTGTCCGCACAAACACTGGTCACCGGAACAGTAGAATGCACTACCGAACATATGGGTATTACAACACAACTATAATTTAAAATATAATACCATATATATGTTGACAAAATTATAACAAATAATTTGAAAATCTTGAACTTCATAAAAATTCCAAAGGTCAAAATAATCTTTGCCAATAATATAATCATTTGTTAAAATAACCTTGATGAAGAATTTCAATTTGTCAAATCACAACTAAACAATTGAAGTAATTCCAGCAATTTATGGAAATAAATATTAATTTCAATAAAATCAAGTATGCATAAATCCTATTTGAAATCTAAATTCTTTACTATTCAAAAATCATTCTTTATCTCACTAACTATGCAAGACTAATTCGAAAGGGCCATCTCCGGGGTGATTCTAACTGGCTATGATCGGGGAGATCGAATCGGGATTCTAACTCCTTATGGTCGGGGAGGTCGAATCATTGTGCACAGTACACACCACAATAATGAAACTTCTGAAAGGGCCATAACAAAAAACTTTGATCTATCCTCTAATAAGAGGAGAATCTAAGCCTGTGCATGTACCATGGTAATCAAAACAAAGCTAACTCCATTATCTCCTCAACAAATGAGAGAGATGGGTAATAACCTAGTCAAGCATCTATAGTGAGATATAAAACAATATCATAAATCTCTTCGTACGTTTTGTGAGCATAAATCACAACATAATTCAATTCAAAGTCAATTCCAATATCCAATAATTTTTATGCTCATCATAATTCAAAACATAAATTTGTATTTTTCCATGCAAATTGCCCATTACAATTCAAAACATATTCTAGCACAATTTTCTAAAACATAATTTATTCAATCTACAACAATACTTAATACTTGTTGAAATACCATCTCACAAAGCTAAATTCATACATACTATGACAATTTCAATAACCATTGAATTAAATCCAATACTTGATAACCATAATACATAAGGAAAATACGTCATTTAGTCATAGGAAATTTTCAGAACAAAATTAATTAAAAACTAATTGTGCACAAACCTCTGATGAGTCGCCTCTTGGCCTTGACTCAGAGGGTCTTTTCCCTTCCCAGTGTCTCTTCTAATCAAAACACACAATTTAAAATGTTTCAGTACTCATTTAAATTGTTTCTAGTAATAAGGTTCAATAATTAAATTTTATTGATACTATTCCTTTCATTAGTCAATCAATAATGTTGACCTTTAATGCATACTAGGTGAATTAGTTTTAATGTTACTAATATGTTCCATTTTATATTCCTCACATGTTGACATATGTTGCCAATTTCATTTCAAAGCTTATTACATTTTATTGCAATTATTCAGATTTCATAGCCAATGTTTACTGTCTATTGGACCAAGCTACAATGTAAATTTAGCAGATTTCTCTTCATTAAATTGTTTTTCATTGTGTCTTCTTTAATTTCCTTCTTGAATCACTCCATTTGGAGTTGTGTAGCTCAATTTATGGTCAATTAACCATAACTAGGTCAAATCTAAATTTTAGTTTCCTATTTATGCATTTTCAGTTCTGAATTTACTAATTTATTTGGACTCTTTGTAATCACATTGAGGTCTTTCATTCTTCATAAGTATTGTTGCTCTATGTCTTAGGGATAACTAGAAATTTTGTTTACCATTTTTCAACTCTTATAGAATTCTTTACAGATAAATTGTTAACTTAAACTCAAAGGTCCTATATTAGCATGGTCCTTAATTAGGTTATGGCTTTGACCTTAAATTTTGACCTTATACATTTATAATTTGAGGAAGTCATCTAAAAAAAAGTTTTAGGTCTCTTTCTTAGCTTTCCAAATTCGTATGGCTCATTTAAATTGGACACTTCTTGTGGGAGATATGCTTATTTGAATTTTCTAGATTTTATGGTCAAATGTGCCAATTCCAGATTTAGTATGCCAAATTAATCAAGTTAATTGATCTAGTTCCCTT
The DNA here is from genome assembly GCF_030052815.1 of Hevea brasiliensis. Taxonomy (NCBI): domain Eukaryota; kingdom Viridiplantae; phylum Streptophyta; class Magnoliopsida; order Malpighiales; family Euphorbiaceae; genus Hevea; species Hevea brasiliensis. Next base: position 42,112,003 of record NC_079506.1, on the reverse strand, counting down.
GATTTTTGGGTTTTGGTGAAATTACCAATATTGTATATCTATGTCTTATTGAAATTTTGGGACTAATTTCATGTCATTTGAAGTTTTATGGACTAAGTTATGGTCATTTTACTGTTGCTGGTCAAGTTGCACTTATATTGCAAAGTTTAGGTCATTTTTAGGTCAAAGTCAATTCGGCTAGTTTTTGTAATCCAACTTTGGCGATCATTTTGACTTGGTAATTGGCATTTCTAGGCTTGGTGGTCTTCACCAAAGTTGTAGCCCTATGTCTATGCTTTCCAACGGTATAAATTTCAGGTCATTTGGACCTGTTTTGTGTGAGTTATGGCCAAAAGACTGATTACTGTTGATATGGTCAAATTCTGGGTTCTTATGTTATGCTAATCCGGATTCGGTCATTCTTTTAGATCACTTCTAGGCAGAATTTCGGCATGAACTATGCATGAAAGTTGGCCAATTTTATGTCTACTTTTTCTTTCAATTGGCCTCACACGAATTGGGGTCACACAATTAGGTTTATAAGCTCAATTACATACTACCCTTAAACACATTGCTCAAACACCAACCACATGCATTTTTACTTGCTAAATCTCATACCAATTCTGATTTGGTATAGTACCAAATCCATTCCTCACTTCTCATTATAGTTAATTTGGGCAGTATATAACTAATTGACAATACACTAATCACAATTCCAATTCTCCAAATCCAATTCTAACAATATATATACATAATCACTCCTACCCATAACATATAACTTCACCACTAATTTACATACACATTTAGCAATCTTTAAGACCACAATTCATCAAACAACTTCATGAATTCTAGCATTCTTCAAGAAGTTAACAAGCTACCGAATTGTAAAACCTCCCATAATTGCTTTCAAGTTCTAATTTTCACTTGGTCGATCATCACATAGACATAAAGTTAACTTACTAACACCTTAAATCACATTAATCAACATTAATTCTCCACAATACATGTAAGAATAGTTCATTTAATATAAAATTCCATGGCTGTCCATTTAAGCAATTACATAGAAAATTTCAAACTCAAAATCAATTTCCAATTCAAGTACTCAACTTCAACATACACCAATAATTAACCTACTAGAACTTTTATTTACTTCAATCAACATCAATACCCATCAAATTCATATGAAAACAATTCAAAGCTCTTTAATCACCATGGCTGCTGAAAATAGTACATAATAATAACTCATCAAAACCTCAAAATTTCCGATCAATTTACTTATCTCAAGCTTCCCACAAACTTTACTTAAGAAGGAAGGGAATTTAAACACTTACCTATTGTTGGAGCTTGTTAAATCTTCACCAAAATCTTTTAAATTTAGTATCAACTTCTTCCTTGAAAAGTGAGGATTAACTTTGATGAAGACCATTTATGCAAATCATGGCTTGAAGATGGACCTTTGAAGCTTGCATAAAGGGACGGCAATGGTGATTTTGGGAGAGAAATAATTTCGGTAAAATAGAATGAAGAAGATGAAGATGATGGATGAAGTGGCTGGTTCATTGTCCTTAGTGCTTATATATCCCACTAAATCCTCCACTAACTCTTTAAACATTATAATAAGTTAAAGTTTTCATAATTGCACTAATGCCCTCATAATTCTTTTAATTGCATTATGTGTAATATTTCTTATTTTCATGGCATTTTCAAAATTTAATACTACTTATTTTTAATGGACATTTAGGTCAAAAGTCAACTTTAGGTATCAAATGACCAAAATGCTCTTCTTCAGGTTGTATTTCCAATTTTTCGGTACTACCGATTAATTCCTTTACCCGCCAATTTCTTCAATTTTTGTTTTTCATTTATACTAATTCATTATTTTTTTTTTGACATTTCTAATGTCAATTACATCTCCATAGTCCTTTAATTATGTCCCAAAAATTATTTCCTAGGGTTCCCCGTGGTCTTGGGGTCGACAATTGCCTTTGCCTTAACTTCCCGGTGCGGTCACCCATCGCTATGGTGCCAGCTCATTTAACCTAGTTTCATTTCCTCTTTTTTATTTTTTCTTAATTTTTCTTGTATTTTCTTTTTATTTATTTCATCATTTTATGCCTGTTTATTATCACTGAAGTGTAGTTCCAGACATCCTAACTTGTCTGGACTGACATTAGGTCACTAGAGTAGTCGAATGTAAAAGTTAAGTTGTGGAATGAAAAAAGAAACAAATATAACAGTAAAAAATGAGAAAAACACTAGATGAGGAATTGCCACCAGGGCAAACAACCTACTTAAGATGCGTAACGATATACCAAACTATTTTATCAAGAAAGAAATAAGTTAAACAAAAGCAAACAAGATAGTGCAAAATGGCACATAGGCCTTAGTCATAAATGGAGATGGTAAGATAATGGTTATGGACCTATAGCCAATAAAGAGATAAGCAGTTCATATATGACCAACAAGGTCATTTAAAAAAAAAAAAAAAACTACAAAGGAAAATAATTGTTAAAACAACAAGAAAAGGCTAAAATATTCCAAACTAAACTGAAGGTTGCATCAAATGATCAAGAGATTTGATAAGAAAAGAGTAAAACTAAGTTCTCACCCATATAGGGTCATACGAGGTCCTAGAAAAAAGTGGATCCACTAGCACACAAATTTGCTTACCTCTAAAATTAAAATGATATTGAATCTAACTTATGACAGAAGCTCATAAGAAATTTGGCACACGAGGTGAGCAATCGATGAGTAAATATTATTGGTTAAAGTGCTGTGGAACCATCGTTCAGGCTAGGAAGCTACTTGGGAGGATGAAGAGGACATGAGGAGACAGCACCCATAGCTGCTCAGAGACTGATACCGGGTAAAATTTCAACACGAAATTTATTTTAAGGGGGGGGGGAGGGAGAATTGTAACACCCTTATTTGCATAGCCTGGTATATTTTACTGTTCTAGTGATCGGTATCGGTCCGGGTAATTAAGAGAATTAGAACCACATCTAAGATACCTAGATAAGCCTTGAATACAAATAATTAGTAATTGCCAAATAGTTAAGTTTAAAGAAGAAAAATAAAGTATAAAAAGTTAAATGAGCCAGGAGTCATAGCGATGGATGACCTTCTCTGGAAATGACTGTGAGGTCAGTATTAACTCAAATTTCAAATCGAAAAATGTGATGCCGCGGTCCTTAGGACTATTGCAAACACAGTGAAAAAGAGAAAATCATGAAAAAGAGTTGTTAAGTAGGTCAAATAATTAGGTCAGGTATCCGGAAGAAATATCGAACAACTTACAAACCGGATTAAACAAGCGAGGAGTAATTTGGTCAATTCACCCCTAGAGCTGACTCCTGACCTAACTGTCCAATAAAATCGGAGAAGAAAAAATTTTGGGATCAAGAATTAAATTAAAGAACTAATAAAAAATAAATACAAAAGAAAAAGACAAAGGAAAAAGTTTATTTACATCATGCTTACCTCATTGGATGACATCATCATGATGTCAAAACTCATTTTAATTTTCCTACCTAAATTGACTAGGTCAAAAGCATTTTTAAAGACATAAAATACATAAAATTGAAAAAATTAAACCATTCTTCTTCTTCTTCCAATTTGGCTGCCCCACTCCTCTCTTTCTCCACCATTGTCACCACCATGAAAGCATGAATCCAAGCTTTCTTCCAACCATTTAACTCTACTTTGACCCCAAACTAATCCATAAAAGCTTGTTTGATCAACTTGAAAAAGCTTTAGGAGAAGTAAAGAAAAGAAGAAAAGGAAGAAATTGAGGAGCTGAACATCGAAGAAAGGTTAGCGGTATTGAAAATTTATGCTTAATACTTATGTTTTTAGTGTAAGTAGCTTAGATCTTAACTTAAAATCAAAAGAAAATAATTATTGGGGGACCAAAAAGGAAAATTTTGGCCAGCTTAGTTAGGGTTTGAAATAAATGATTTTGATGTGTAACAGCCCTCACCCATCTATAGTATAGCCGAGCAAGGCGTGCAACACGGCGTGCCGGAACACCTAGTCTGTGATTATCTCATTTCCTGAACTCAATTTGATTTTAAGAAGTCTTTTATGTAATATTCATATCATACTGATACTATTTTCATACTTTGATAAAATCAATGTTTCAAAAATGGTAATAAAAATTTGGCAAGGTGCTGTCTGTATTTCGGACAAACTGTCCTTCCAAACCTGTTGAAAATAGTTTAATATGATAATATCAAAATCTCAAATATTTCACAGTCTCTATTTCTCAGTAAAGTTAATAGACTTTTATAGTCATTAAACAATTCCATAATACAGTCCATAATAATTTAAATATATCCAAAAAATCTCCATGTTATTTAATATGTACAAAATATTACAAACTTTAAAGCTTTCATAACATTACAAAATACAGGGCCGAATTTCAAATATATAACAAAAGTACAAAATACAAGATATCCTAAGTCCTACCATGTATGCAATGCAGTGCAGATGACTCTAGACTCCTGTGCATATCTGATGTCTCACCCGATCGTAGGTTTGCTGGGCTCCCCAGCTGTGTCTCCAATACCTACGCGTTACAAAAGCAATGCGCTAAGCAATTTTGCTTAGTGGTTCCAAATATAAAGAAATATACACTAAAATAAAGTAAATAAAGTGTTTACGAATTTATAACATTGATATACTTTGCAGTTGCTGATTTTACTTTTATTTGCTAACATTTCAATAGTTGCTAATTTTTGGTAGTGTTGTATGTCAGTAGACTGGATTTAGCTATTTGAATTGAATAGTACTTGAATTATCGCTCGTGATAGCCTATATAATCGACTGCATCGATAAACGGATATACTAGCACTGGGTACCTGGTACCTCAGGCCGTCACACCATCGGTCACAAAATGTCTCCCGGTGTGCAAATAGTATGGCTAAAAAGCCATATAGTCAATCTGGCGATAAGCCAAGAATAAATACATAATATGTATAACCGTAGGCTATTAAAGTCACAGTGCGGCACAATAAGCCGTAACAACACAGTATGGCATGAAGCCATTTATAGAACAGCTGTCATAATCCTATTGTCATGCCAACCTATCCAAACTAGTCAACTAGACAAAGTAGGGCATATTATAAATTAATTGTTTAATTCATCAATTTTTTTTGAGTTTACTAGCTATTATGTAATTCATAAGTCAATGCATATGTTGACTTTTTTAGGTACTATGGATAAGTTGTTTCTAGCATCAACATGTCACATATTGTAATTCAATATGCTGCCAATATAGTGCAATTTACCATTTTGATAAGTTGGCATTCATTGCCAAATTGCTTCAAGCATCATTGTATGTAAATGCCAAATTCTCAATTTTTTGGTGTGCTAGATTGGTCTAGCTTAAAGTCCTATTTCTCTTGGTTTTTAGCTTCAAGCCAAAGAAGCAAAATTATAGCTCTATGTCTTATTGCACTCGGGGCAAAATTTCAAGTCATTTTGAGTTGTATAGACCAAGATATGTTCAATTTACTAATGCTAGACAGATTGCACCTTTAGTGTAAAATTTGGTCAATTTTAGGTCACTTTTAGTCCTCGCAGTTTTGGTATCTGAAATTTTGCAAGCTATTTTACTTGGTTCTGGTCATTTATGGGCTTTGGTGTCTTCATAAGAAATGTAGCTCTATATCTAAGATATCCATGGTAAAAATTACAGGTCAATTGGACCTATTTTGAGTGAGTTATGGTCATCCTAATGATTACTGTTCATATGATCAAAATCTGGGTTACAAGGTTGCTATTACGGATTTGATAATTTTTAAGGTCAGTTTTTAGGCAGAATTTTGGCAACATTTCTACATGAAAGTTAGCCTATTTGGTGTCTAGTTTCACTCCCCATTGGCCTCATACCAATTGGGTTCATAGTTTGGCACTTATGACCTAATTTAAGTACTGCCATCAATACACAACCTGCACAAAACACATACACTTCCAATTTAATATTCCTTCTCCTCCTCATTACTTCAATATTCAATCAATGGAACTTCCATATATATATATATATATATATATATATATATATATATATATATATATATATATATATATATATATATATATAGATTTTTGTTTAATTGTTTTAAATATATATATATATATATATATATATATATATATATATATAAATTGTTTACTGGAATTGTGTACAATATATATATATATATATATATTGTACACAATTCCAGTAAACAATTTTGGGCAGAACATTCAAGTGCTTAATGCACACAATTCACCATTAAGTTCAACATTCACTTCCACCAAAATTCAACATATCTCCATATCAATATTACACATACACTTCAATATACTCATACTTCAATATCAATTACACATGCTGCCCACAATTTAACACTATCATATTTTATTAATAAACTTCATATTCACACACAAATTCATGATATTATGGGCTACCAAACATGGCAGTTTGCCAAAGCATCAAGGTTCCATTTCAAACCCTTAATTCAAGCATTACATACACATACTTAGATTTTAACTTACTACATCTTCCATTTGAGTTAATCAACCATAATTCCCATCCATTAGAGGTAAGAAAAACTGAAATACAACAAATATTCATGGCTGCCAAAAATGGACAATTACATATCTCAATGTTTTCTTAATTTCTCTTCACCAAAATACTCACCTCAACCTAAACACAAGGTTTACTAAAGCAAGGGAGAGGTTTTGGACACTTACCACATTTGAAGCTTATCAAAACTTCACCAAATCTTGTTTTTCTTATTGCCAATATCTTCCCCAAGGTAAGTATGCAAGCTTTAATGAAGGAACCAAGTGAAAATGGTGGCTTGATCATGCACCAATGAAGGTTGCATGTGGGGCGGCAATGGTGGTTTCCATGGTGAGACTTTCAGTTGGTTTATGGAACAAGGTTGAAGATGATGATTCAGCTGTCCCAAAGCTTAGATAAGTGTCCCATGGCTAGAGTTAGTGGAGCACTAGGTAATAGTTTAATTGTTAATTAGTTAAAGTTTCTTTATTTGCTCATTTAGCTCCATTCTTTTACTATTTACACATTGTATCCTATTTTAATTTTTTATGACATTTTCTAAAAGCAATATCATTTATTCCTAGTGGACATTGAGGTCAAAAGGAAGCTCTTGGTGTCAAATGACCAAAATGCCCTACTTCGGGTTATATTCCTGATTTTTCGTTAACAACGATTTTTGTCTGTTTCTTGATTTTTCATTTTTTTCTTTGTACTAATTTATTAATTTTTCTTTAATATTTATAGTGTCAATTACATTTCAATAGACCTTTACTTACATCCCAAAATTAAATTCCGAGGGTTCTCCATGGTCCTGGGATCGGCAACGACCTTCCTAGTGCGGTCACCCATCGCTGCAGTGCCGGCTCGTTTAACTTAGCTTCATTTTCTCTCTTTCATTTTTCTTTAATTTTTCTTGTATTTTCTTTTTATTTATTTCATCATTATATGTCTGTTCACTATCACCGAAGTGTAGTTCCAGACATTTTGACTTGCCCGAACTGACATTAGGTCACCTGAACAATAGAACATACAGAGCACGTACAGTGGGGATGTTACTTTATGTGTTTAATTGGTTGTTTAGGGTGAGTGAAGTATGTAGACATTGAATGTGCACTTTGAATGTATTAGATTTGAACTTTATGTAATTAGGGTTTTGAGCATTTTGAAAAAATTAGAGAAAAAGTTGAGAATTGGTTAATTGATGTAAATGACCATATTTGAGTTGAGAAATGGTCAATTGTGACCATTTGTGGTGTGTGTGAATTGCTAGAACCAAGTTTCAATTCGGATTGGTTAAGGTCAATATGCAGACAGCTTGACCTAGGTCCCTTTCAGGGACCAAAACTAAAAATTTACCAGCCCAATTGGTGTGATGTCAATTGACAATGAAAGTAGACACAAAATGGACCATTTTTCATTCATGAATCATGCCCAGAAAATGACCATAACTTAGTGAACAATTAGGCCACATCCGGATTAGGCACACTGCCCTGTATAAAAATAACTAAATGAATAGTAGTTATGTAAATGACCATAACTTGATCTAGAAAGGTCCAAATAACTTGAATTTTATACTGATGGAAAGCTGAGACATAGCCCTACAACTTTCATGAAGAAAATAAATCCAAATTTTGACCATACCCTATCCAAAATCACCGTAGTCAATACACTAAAATTGCCAATATCCAGAAAATGCCCAGAATTCTGGGTAACACCAAATCTGGCCTGACTTAGGAAAATAGGCACAACTTGGGCTACAAAACTTCAAATGGAGTGATTTAAATAGGAAATTAAAGCTAAGACAATAAGAAACAAACTCTTAGCCAAATTCTCACAGTAACCAGACCAATGGAATAGTAGAATATAGGAGACCAAAACTGAAAAATTGTAATTTCTCTTAGAAGACTTAGGAATTGAATTGGCAATCAATGCCAACAAAATTGACACCCAAAATGTGGTATATGGACGCAATTAGAACTAATAAACCTATTAAGTATAGAAAAGTCAACATTTTGACTTGATAATGCCATGAATAGTGCCACCATACACAAAAATGTGAAAGACCCAAAATTTATAAACTGTAATAGGTAGGATAAGTCTGTAAAGAAATTGTTGGAATTTAAGTATTAGAAATGGATACTGAAGCACTTTAAATTTATGTGTTTCAGTTGGAAAAGGATCCTAGAAGGAGAAATGAAAGTTTGAGTAAACTGAGTCGACAAAAGAGGTTTGTGCACAACTAGTTTTTGATTGAATTTGTTTTGAATATTTGACGTAATTAAATGATTTTATTCTTCCTTATGCACTATGTTTATCAATTATGGAATTTATTTCAATGATTATTGAAATTGGTATAGCAAGCATGATTTTAGTTTTGTGAAATATTATTTCAATAATTATTGAATATTGTTTTAGACTGGATAAATTATGTTTAGAAAATTGTGTTGGAATTATGTTTTGAATTGTGATGGGCAATTTGCATGAATAAAATACAAAATTTTGTTTTGGATTGTGATGAGCATAAAAAAATTATGGAATATTGGAATTGATCTTGAATTAATATAGTGTTGTGATTTATGCTCACAAAAAGGACAAAGAAATGCATGATATGGTTTTATATCTCACTATAGATGCTTGACTAGATTATTACCCGTCTCTATATCTTTTGTTGATGAGACAATGGAGTTAGCTTTGTTTTGTTTTGAATACCATGGTATGTGTACAGGCTTAGATCCTCCTCTTATTAGATGTTAGATCTAAGTATTTGTTATTGGCCCATCAGAAGTTTCATTATTGTATTGTGTACTATGCACGATGATTCGACCTCCTCGACCATAGGGAGTTACAATCACCCTGAAGATGGCCCTTTCGGATTAGTCTTGCATAGTTAGTGAGATAAAGAATGGGTTTTGATTGATAAGAAATTATGATTTTAAATAAGATTGTGCACAAATGATTTTGTTAAAATAATTGTTTATTTTCATGATTACAGGAATTATTTTTATTGTTCAATTGTGATTTGACAAATTGAAATTTTTATCAAGGTTATTTTAATAAGTGACTATTATTATTAGCAATGCAAATTTTGACATTTGGAAATTGGTTAAGTTTTGAGATTCCAAAATTTTTTATATAATTATTGTCAATGTATATTGTATTACATTTTAAATTATAGTTGTGCACCACTGAGTTCACCACTCAGCGATAGCTTTGTATGTTGTCGCGGGTGAAAGTAATGATAGAGCAGTTGAGTGAGATTCCAACAGCTGCACCTTGAAGACTGCTTGTGACTAGCCTCGGGTATATTATAGGTATACCCTTGTAAATTAGATTTTGATTATGCATATAAATATATGTGTGTAAATTATTTGAGCAGTTGTACAAAAACTCTTGTAATATTATTTTGGTATGTAATGAAATGTAAATTATTGTAATGTTCAAACTTATTTTTGAGTTTTGTAATGAATGTAAATTAATTTTTCTTTAATGGAATATGAATGAAGTTATTTAATATTATTTCTGAAGACAATTGAATTGAGTATTATTTTGAATTATGGAGTTGGGAGAAATGATGTTGATTTATGTTGTGGAAGTGGTTGATTTTGGGGAAATGAATTATTGGAAGTGTTTTTACAGGTATTTGAAGAATTGTTTTCCCCAAATATAGACGGCACTCTACCGAAAATTTTCTTAAATTTGCATAAAATAAAAATGTACAAAAATTTTAACTAGTTTTTAAACTTCAAGTAAAAGTTTTTAATTCCTACCAAACGAAGTACGGTAATTCATTAGATGTACTACGGCATAATGTTACATCTTACTGAGGGGTAGGGTGTGACATCCCAATTCCAGAATATAAAAACTACTCAATCATGAGTTCAGCAAACATCATGATAAAAAGGTAAAAATAGTAAAAAGAAATCATATAGAAGAAATAAAACAATAAAAATCCATTTAAGGCCATGGAATGAAGGAACCGAAGAGAGTTCGCAGCTTTGATCTTGTGGGACTTTGGCTAGAGAACTCCCTTTAATACTGATATTCTTCTCCTCAAGACGGCTAGAGAGAGTGCAGAATGCTAGTCTCTCTAAAACTCCTAAAAGTGCTATCAAAGGATCCTCTCCCTTTTGGATGTTTTCTCTTTCTATTTATAATGGCTCTTCTAGGGTTCGGTCATTTTGAGTCCCAAAAGCCTTAGGAGTCTGATTTGAATCTGTAAACAAGAGCGGGAATTTGGGTTTGAAATCAAGCACGCAAGGTACACGTCCCTTGTGTCACTACACGGCTTGTAACAACCTCACTTTATGTAGTCCGTACATTCGACTGCTCCGGTGACCTAATATTTGTTCAGATAAGTCAGGATGTCTGGAATTACACTTCAGTGATAATAAACAGACATAAAATGATGAAATATAAGGTAAGAAAATACAAGAAAAAAATTAAGGAAAAATAAAAGAGAGGAAATGAAACTAGGTTAAGTGAGTTGGCACTGAAGCGATAGGTGACCGCACCGGGAAGTTACGGCGCAGGTAATAGTCGACCTCAGGACTGCGGGGAACCCTCGAAATTAAAATTCGAGACATAATTAAAGGCCTATAGAGGTGTAATTGACATTAGAAATGTCAAAGAAAAATTAATAAATTAGTACAAATAAAAATGAAAAATCAAGAAACCGACAAAAATCGGTGTTACCAAAAAATAGGAAATGCAACCCGAAGAGGGGCATTTTGGTCATTTGACACCTAGAGTGGACTTTTGACCTAAATGTCCATGAAAAATAAATAGTATTAAATTTTGGGAACCCCATGAAAAAGGAAATTTAATATGTAATGAAATTAAGAGAAATTATGGGGTATGAATTAGAATAATTAAAAGTTGATTAATTAAATAATTAACCTATGGTTAGTGGGGTTAGGTGGCACTATATAAAGGCCAACTGGACAGCATATCGCACTAACACACTCATCTTCATCTTCCTCACCTCATAGTAGAATTCCATTTCTCTCAAATTCTTTAAGGTTCCTCCATAGCCAGCCATGAAAGAAGCTTCAATCTACCCATGATCAAGTCACTTTCTTCCTAAGTGTCATCACTAAATCTTATCTACACACCATGGGCAACATAAAGACAGCAAAAAGGAGAGGAAATTCCATGGATTTGTGAAGCACAAGTTGAGGTAAGTGCCCATTTTCTTCCCTTGTTTAAGTAAAGTTTATGTTTAGCTTGAGATGAGTTGATTGGTGATGAAAATTGATGGAATTGCTGAGTTATTGGACTGCCCAATTTTAGGCAGCCATGGGAGCCTATATTACTTGAGTATTTTTCCTAATTTACTTTGCTAGAATTGTGTTGAATAAATATAAAAGTGCCAAGAATGAAAATTGAAGTATTGGGAGGAGGAGGATTGCCAAATTGGGAGTGTAAATTCTCTTATGCAGGTTGTGATTGTTAGTAGTGTATAAATTAGGTTATAAGTGCAAAGTTGTGACTCCAATTGGTATGAAGCTAATTGGAGGTGAAACTAGACATAAAATAGGCCAACTTTCATGTAGAAGTGTTGCCCAAATTCTGCCTAGAAGTGACCTAAAAGAATGACCAAATCCGGATTGCCTAAAATGTGAACCTAGAATTTGACCATATAAACAGTAATTAGTCTTTTGGCCATAACTCACTCAAAATAGGTCCAAATGACCTGAAATTTATACCATGGAAAGCTTAGACATAGAGCTACAACTCTTATGAAGGCACCAAAGCCCAGAAATGACCAGAACGAAGTCAAAATGCTTGCATAAGTTGGGTTACAAAAACTAGCCGAATTGACTTTGACCTAAAAATAACCTAAACTTTGCAATATAAGTGCAACTTGACCAAAGAATAGTAAAATGACTATAACTTGGTCCATAGAACTCCAACTGCCATGAAATCAGTCCCACAATTTTAATAAGACATAAATCTACAATATTGGTAATTTGACAAAAACCCAAAAGTCAAGGGAACTAGGTCAATTCACTTGATTAAGTTGGCACACTAAATCTAGAATTAGCACATTTGACTACAAAATCTAGAAAATTCATATAAGCATATCTCCCAACAGAAGTGTCCAATTTAAGTGAGCCATACCAATATGGAAAGATAAGAAAGAAACCTAAAACATTGTTTTAGACAACTTCCTCAAATTATAAATGTATAAGGTTAGAATTTAAGGTCAAGCCATTGACCTAATTGAGGACCATGCCAATATAGGACCTTTGAGTCCAAGTTAACAATTTTTCTATAAAGAATTCTATAAGACTTGAAAAATGGTAAGCAAAATTTCTGGTTGTCCCTAAGACATAGGGCAACAATACTTATGAAGAATGCTAGACCTCAATGTGATTACAAAAAGTCCAAATAAATTAGTAAAATCAGAACCAAAAATGCTTAAAAAGGAAACTAAAATTTAGATTTGACCTAGTTATGGTTAATTGACTATAACTTGAGCTATATAACTCCAAATGGAGTAATTCAAAAAGGAAAATGAGAATCAATTTAATGAAGAGAAATCTGTTAAATTTATATTGTAGCTTGGTACAATAGACAATAAACATTAGCTATGAAATCTGAATAATTACAATAATGCCATAAGCTTCAAAATGTAATTGGCAACACATATATCAACATGTGAGGAATGAAAAATGGAACATATTAGTGACATTAAAACTAATTCACCTAGTGTACATTAAAGGTCAACATTATAGGTTGACTAATGAAAGAAATAGTATTAATAAAATTTAATTATTGAACCTTATTATTAGAAACAATTTAAATGGGTACTAAAACACTTTAAATTGTGTGTTTCAGTTAGAAAAGACACTGGAAAGGAAAAGACCCACTAAGTAAAGTCCAAGAGGTGACTCATCAGAGGTTTGTGCATAACTAGTTTTTAATTGATTTTGTTCTGAATATTTCATATGATTAAATGACGTTATTTTCCTTATGTATTATGTTTATCAGGTATTGGATTTAATTAAATGATTATTTAAATGGTTATAGTATGTATGAATTTAGCCTTGTAAAATGGTATTTCAACAAGTATTAAGCATTGTTGTGGATTGAATAAATTATGTTTTGGAAAATTGTGATAGAATATGTTTTGAATTGTGATGGGCAATTTGCATGGAAAAATACAAATTTATGTTTGAATTGTGATGAGCATAAAAATTATTGGATATTGGAATTGACTTTGAATCGAATTGTATTGCGATTTATGCTCACAAAAAAGACAAAGAGATTTATGATATTGTTTTGTATCTCACTATAGATGCTTGACTAGGTTATTACCAGTCTCTCTCATATGTTGAGGAGACAATGGAGTTAGCTTTGTTTCTATTACCATGGTACGTGCACAGGCTTAGATTCTCCTCTGATTAGAGGTTAGATCTAAGTTTTTATATGTTATGGCCCTTTCAGAAGTTTCATTATTGTGATGTGTACTGTGCACGATGATTCGACCTCCCCGACTATAGGGAGTTAGAATCCGATTCGACCTCCCCGACCATAGGGAGTTAGAATCACCCTGTAGATAGCCCTTACGGATTAGTCTTGCATAGTTAGTGAGATAAAGAATGGTTTTTGAATACTAAAGAATTTCGATTTCAAATGGGATTTATGCATAATTGATTTTGTTAGAATTAATCTTTATTTCCATGATTGCTGGAATTACTTTAAATGTCCAGTTGTGATTTGATAAATTGAATTTCTTGCTCAAAGTCATTTAACTAATTATTTATATTATGGGCAATGAAGATTTTGACTTTTGGAATTTTATTGAATTTCGAGACTTTCAAATTAATTCTTATAATTTTGTCAATGTATATTGTACTATGTTTTAAATTATAATTGTGCACCACTGAGTTCACTACTCCGCAATAGCTTTGTATGCTGTCGCAGGTGAAAAGAGAATAGAGCAGTTGAGTAAGCTTCTTTGAAGACACATTCAGATCAGCTCCAGGTATATCATAGGTATACCCATGTACATAGGTTTCGATGTATGCATTTAAATATATGTATGAAAATTATTTGAGCAGTTGTATAAAACTCTTGTAAAATATTTTGGTATGTAATTAAATGAAAATTCTTTTATAATGAGGTTGATTTGAAAATGAAATGATTTGATTATTGAGATAGAATTATGAGATGAAATGAAGTTTATTGGAGTTGTGTTTGAGAAAACATATTGGGAGTGTTTTCCTTTTCAGATTTGAAGAACTGTTTTCTCAAAATACAGTCGGCACATTGTCAAAATTTTGAAAAATTTTTATAACAGTAGATTTTAATCGATGATTTAAATTTCACGAAAATTGATTTAAAATCCCTTGTAGTATATTTAATGGGTTACCTATAGGCGAAGGACGATAATTCATTAGGTGTACTACAAGATCATGTTACATCTTACAGAGGAGCAGGGTGTGACATGTTTAGTGATATCAAACCAATGGTTTTAAAGTAAATTTTGAACTATGAATTTGAAATCTTTTTGTCGGTAAATGCAACTGCTCAAATGTTTGATACATATAGTACATTTGCATCATAAATATGAACTAATGGAGAGAAATCTCCTTATATTGGTTGTATAGGAAATAGAAAATCCTGTGAAAAGATATGGAAGAGAAGAATGAGACAATAGAACAGTCTGTAATGGCGAAAGTACAAGGTAAGGTCCCAGCTCCGCAGAGTGTCAAAGGCCCGACTGTACCAGTTTCAACTATACAAATTACCGCACAAATGGCCGAGCAAATGGTCACTTTTTTCAATAAATGGCTAACACAATTGCCTTAAGCTCAAGCACAAACCCACCCCCCACAAGGGCAGTGTGAAATAGAGAAAAGGGAGAAACCTATGGGTCAGAGCTCGAGCAGTAATTTGGGGAAGAGAAAAGAATTTGAGGAGCCTCAAGCTCAGGGATATGATAGAGGCAGATCATCAGGGTAGAGACCACCAACGTCGAACAACCAGAAGTGCCTATTCGCCTGTGATTCGCCATGTTTGTGGCAAGTTACACGGGTATTTATCATAAGGCCACCGAGCCTACTACAATTGTGGAAAACATGGACATTTTGTTAGAGATTGTACTAGAGCACCTCGACCGCTCTCCAAAGTTCACAGACAACAAGAGAGGTCGAGACAGAAATAGAGTTGGTGCTCCTCGTAATCATAGCATAGCAAATCATCCCAAACATAGTAGCGCACCAGTCAGAGCATCCACCATGCACCAAGGGGAAAGAGTAAAAACTTTGGATGTAACTACTGGTAAGTTCTTAATTTTTTGAAAGAAACAACTAGTTATTATTTGATCCCAAAGACTACTTATTTGTGTGTTAGTATTAGAACTATATGTTCTGTTGCTATTCCTTTACATGGGAATAAATTTTGATGTATTAGTGTCCTTTAGGATCAAAACTACGATAACAAGTATGATTGACATTAATTTTGGATATTAGTGAATTCGAAAAGGATAAAATATAGGAAAGTATGATCTATTGGAATATATAGTAGTAACTATGTAATATTCTTGATGTTTGTACTATAAGCTACAAATTACAAGATTGACTTGAGATTATTATGTAGAGCTACGACTACTTGATAGTACACCAAGATGAGAATAGTTGCCAATGGCATCTATTTTGGTATAGTTATGCCAGGACATAATTTTATTATTAGAAATGAGTTTGGAAATCCTACTTAGGGATTTAAAACTCAAAAGTTAAAATATCAAAAGGTTATAGTTTAGTACAAAATGAAGTAAGTTATAGAATATTGATAGGTAAAAGAGTTGTAAAAGTGAAAATTTGAATAGCTGGTTCAAATGTAACAAAGAAATGTTACGAATATTAGTAAAAGGGTTTACTAGAATAGTTAGAGGGCCAAATCAGAGTAACAACGAAGTATAGTGGATTTCTTAAGGGTGATAAGTAGTAATAAATTTTGACTCGATAATCGAGTCAAGAAATTGAGTCAAGCAGGAAGATAAGATTAAGGAATGAAATAATTAAAGTTAAGTTGTGGAATGAAAAGAGAAGTAAATAGGAAAGTAAGTATGAGAATTGGTCAGAATAGAACCTAATGGGTGCTATGTCTCTACTACAAGATGATGCGTATCAATGGTGGTGCACAGATTCAAAGGAGGTGCAATAAAGCAGAGATGACTGATATTTCATAGAAGGCTATTTCTGAGACAGTCGAATAGCCCCAAAGTCAGGGTGACACCATGGGTGTATGCTATGAAGGCTAAAGAGAACCCGAACCTAGATATTGATGAAACAACACAAAGAAATGAAGAAGCAAGAAAGTAACAGATACATCAGATAAATTTCGAGGACAAAATTTTTATTTAGAGGGGAAGAATTGTAACGCCTTTACTTTACGTAGTCCGCATATCTGATTGCTTGGTGACCTAATGTCTGTCCTGACAAGCCAGGATGTCTGGAATTACACTTCATTGATAATAAACAGACATAAAATGATGAAATATAAGGTAAGAAAATACAAGAAAAAAAATTAAGCAAAAATAAAAGAGAAGAAATGAAACTAGGTTAAGTGAGCTGGCATCGAAGCGATGGGTGACCACACCGGGAAGTTACGGCGCAAGCAATAGCCGACCCGAGGACTGCGGGGGACCCTCGGAATTAAAATTTGAGACATAATTAAAGGCCTATAGAGGTGTAATTGACATTACAAATGTCAAAGAAAAATTAATGAATTAGTACAAATAAAAACGAAAAATCAAGAAACTGACAAAAATCAGTGTTGTCGAAGAAATAGGAAATGCAATCCGAAAAGGGGCATTTTGCTCATTTGACACCTAGAGTGGACTTTTGACCTAAATGTCCATGAAAAATAAATAGTATTAAATTTTGGAAACCCCATGAAAAAGGAAATTTCATATGTAATGAAATTAAGAGAAATTATGGGGTATGAATTAGAATAATTAAAAGTTGATTAATTAAATAATTAACCTATGGTTAGTGGGGTTAGGTGGCACTATATAAAGGCTAAGTGGACAACATATCCCACTAACACACTCATCTTCATCTTCCTCACCTCATAGCAGAATTCCATTTCTCTCAAATTCTTTAAGGTTCCTCCATAGCCGACCATGAAAGAAGCTTCAATCTACCCATGGTCAAGTCACTTTCTCCCTAAGTGTCTTCACTAAATCTTGTCTACACACCATGGGCAACACAAAGACAGCAAAAAGGAGAGGAAATTCCATGGATTTGTGAAGCACAAGTTGAGGTAAGTGCCCATTTTCTTCCCTTGTTTAAGTAAAGTTTATGCTTAGCTTGAGATGAGTTGATTGGTGATGAAAATTGATGGAATTGTTGAGTTATTGGACTGCGCAATTTTAAGCAGCCATGGGAGCCTATATTACTTGAGTATTCTGCCCAATTTACTTTGCTAGAATTATGTTGAATAAATATAGAAGTGCCAAGAATGAATATTGAAGTATTGGGAGGAGGAGGATTGCCAAATTGGGAGTGTAAATTCTCTTATGCAGGTTGTGATTATTGGCAGTGTATAAATTAGGTTATAAGTGCAAAGTTATGACTCCAATTGGTATGACACCAATTGGAGGTGAAACTAGACATAAAATAGGCCAACTTTTATGTAGAAGTGTTACCCAAATTCTTCCTAGAAGTGACCAAAAAGAATGACCAAAGCCAGATTGCCTAAAATGTGAACCTAGAATTTGACCATATGAACAGTAATAAGTCTTTTGCCACAACTCACTCAAAGCAGTCCAAATAACCTGAAATTTATACCATGGAAAGATTAGACATAGAGCTTCAACTCTTATGAAGACACCAAAGCCCATAAATGACCAAAATCAAGTCAAAATGCTTGCAGATTGGGTTACAAAAATTGGCGAATTGACTTTGACCTAAAATGACCTAAACTTTGCAATATAAGTGCAACTTTATCAGCAATAGTAAAATGACAATAACTTGGTCCATAGAACTCCAAATGACATGAAATTAGTCCCAAAATTTCAATAAGACATAGATCTACAATATTGGTAATTTGACCAAAACCTAGAAATCAAGAGAACTAAGTCAACTAACTTGATTAAATTGGCACACTAAATCTGGAATTAGCATAATTAACCATAAAATCCAGAAAATTCAAATAAGCATATCTCCCATCAAAAGTGTCCAATTTAAATGAGCCATACTAATCTGGAAAGCTAAGAAGAGACCTAAAACATTATTTTAGACAACTTCCTCAAATTGTAAATGTATAAGGTCAAAATTTAAGGTCAAGCCATTGACCTAATTGAGGACTATGCCAATACAGGACCTTTGAGTCCAAGTTAACAATTTGTCTATAAAGAATTCTATAAGACTTGAAAAATGGTAAGCAAAATTTCTGGTTGTCCCTAAGACATAGGGCAATAATACTTATGAAGAATGCTACACCTCAATGTGATTACAAACAGTCCAAATAAATTAGTAAAGTCAGAATGGAAAATGCCTAAAAAGGAAACTAAAATTTAGATTTGACCTAGTTATGGTTAATTGACCATAACTTGAGCTATACAACTCCAAATAGAGTGATTCAAAAGAAAATTAAAGACGACAAAATGAGAAACAATTTAATGAAGAGAAATCTGTTAAATTTATACTGTAGCTTGGTACAATAGACAGTAAACATTAGCCATGAAATCTGAATAATTACAATAATTCAATAAGCTTTGAAATGTAATTGGCAATACATATATGAATATGTGAGGAATGAAAAATGAAACATATTAGTGACATTAAAACTAATTCACCTAGTGTACATTAAAGGTCAACATTATAGGTTGACTAATGAAAGGAATAGTATTAATAAAATTTAATTATTGAACCTTATTATTAGAAACAATTTAAATGGGTACTAAAACACCTTAAATTGTGTGTTTCAGTTAGAAAAGACACTGGAAAGGGAAAAAGACCCAATAAGTCAAGGCCAAGAGGTGACTCATCAGAGGTTTGTGCACAACTAGTTTTTAATTGATTTTGTTCTGAATATTTCATATGATTAAATGACGTTATTTTCCTTATGTATTATGTTTATCAGGTATTGGATTTAATTAAATGATTATTTAAATGGTTATAGTATGTATGAATTTAGCCTTGTGAAATGGTATTTCAACAAGTATTAAGCATTGTTGGGGATTGAATAAATTATGTTTCTGAAAATTGTGATAGAATATGTTTTGAATTGTGATGGGCAATTTGCATGGAAAAATACAAATTTATGTTTTGAATTGTGATGAGCATAAAATTATTAGATATTGGAATTGACTTTGAATCAAATTGTGTTGTGATTTATGCTTACAAAAAGGACAAAGAGATTTATGATATTATTTTGTATCTCATTATAGATGCTTGACTAGGTTATTACCCATCTCTCTCATATGTTGAGGAGACAATGGAGTTAGCTTTGTTTCAATAACCATGGTACGTGCACAGGCTTAGATTCTCCTCTGATTAGAGGTTAGATCTAAGTTTTTATATGTTATGGCCCTTTAGGAAGTTTCATTATTGTGATGTGTACTGTGCATGATGATTCGACATCCCCGACTATTGGGAGTTAGAATCCAATTCGACCTCCCCAACTAAAGGGAGTTAGAATCACCCTGTAGATGGCCCTTACGGATTAGTCTTGCGTAGTTAGTGAGATAAAGAATGGTTTTTGAATACTAAAGAATTTCGATTTCAAATGGGATGTATGCATAATTGATTTTGTTGGAATTAATCTTTATTTTCATGATTGCTGGAATTACTTTAAATGTCCAGTTGTGATTTGATAAATTGAATTTCTTGCTCAAAGTCATTTTAACTAATTTTTTATATTATTGGCAATGAAGATTTTGACTTTTGGAATTTTATTGAATTTCCAGACTTTCAAATTAATTCTTATAATTTTGTTAATGTATATTATACTATATTTTAAATTATAATTGTGCGCCACTGAGTTCACTACTCAGCGATAGCTTTGTATGCTGTCGCAGGTGAAAAGAGAACAGAGTAGTTGAGTAAGCTTCTTTGAAGACACATTCAGATCAGCTCCAGGTATATCATAGGTATACCCATGTACATAGGTTTTAATGTATGCATGTAAATATATGTATGTAAATTATTTGAGCAGTTATATAAAAACTCTTGTAAAATATTTTGGTATGGAATTAAATGAAAATTATTGTAATGTAAATTTGTGATTTCATTTACCTATATAGTTTTGTAATATTAGTTTTTGAGTTTTGTAATCAATGAAATGTTTCTTTTATGATGAGGTTGGTTTAAAAATAAAATGATTTGATTATTGAGATTGAATTATGAGATGAAATGAAGTTTATTGGAGTTGTGTTTGAGAAAACATATTGGGAGTGTTTTCTTTTTCATGTTTGAAGAACTGTTTTCTCAAAATACAGCTAGCACTCTATCGATATTTTGAAAAATTTTTATAATACCAGATTTTAATTGATAATTTAAATTTCACAAAAATTGATTTAAAATCCCTTGTAGTATATTTAATGGGTTACCGGTAGGCGAAGTACGGTAATTCATTAGGTGTACCATAGGATTATGTTACATCTTACAGAGGAGTAGGGTGTGACATGGCCCAGGGCCGTGTAACTTACTGGAGCGGAATTGCAGAGTCTTGCATTGGCACAAAGACTTACATTGGTCTAAGCTGGCTACATGGGCCTGGTTACACAGGCTATGTACTTTTGTTCTCAGAAAGTTCTTTAAGCTTGTGCCCGGCAGAGACTTACACGGATCCCTATAAATTACACGGGTCCCTATAAATTACACGGGTCCAATTACACGACCCGTGTACTTTTGTTTGTCCATTGGCTCTCTGGCTTTCGTCTGGCAGAAGGTTACACGGGTCTGTAGCTTGGCTTACATGGCCTGTGTACTTTGTATCAGCAGAAATTCTAAGCCTTTTGACTTCCCCAAGCTTCCCTTTTGCACTCCTATACTCTGGGGCTTCACCCAAACACCTGAAATGATGCAGAAAATATGGAATTAAGGGCTTGATAATAGAAATTACAAAAACTAATGAAATCAACTACTATGCATGAGATTACTTACCTAATTGCTATGAGATAGTATACAATTGTGCTTAAAAATATCTATACAATTCAAGTGCATCAAATACCCCCAAACTCAAACTTTTGCTTGTCCTCAAGTAAAACAAAACTCTATTTTAAAACACATTACAGGGGATACTTAGGAATATAACCAATTAACCTATTTCAAGGCATAAGGGTTCTAATAGCTGCCTGTTTAAAACTTCACCTCCTTTTTGGTGCTTCAACTAATTATTTCTCTTTGCAAGGCCATTAATAAGTCACAAATAACCTATTTTATCAGGGTAAACTTGTGAAACACTTACTCTCTCAAATTTGCCCCTTTTTGTGAGTAATTGTGATGAAGTAAGTCAATTCCAACTCCATAGGCATATCTCAATTTCCTATCTACACTGATATAGTATACACTTTTCAAAAGATCAAAAGGTCTTTAAAATAGTTGTAATGGGGCTAAAGGGATAATGACTTGGTTGCCAATGAAAGGTTTATAGGGAATGCAAATATAAGGATAGCATGTATATATAAAATATCAAGTATCCTAAGTTTATTATACTGATTTTGTATGGAGAGGAGGGGCTTTTAGTTTTTATATAGCCAAGCATGCTTCCATGATTCTTGAGACTTCCTTTTTCTCTTCTTTATTTATTTATTTATTTATTTAAGTCCCTTTTGTCTTCTCCCCCAAACTCATTGCTTTTGTTGGGTTAAGAAGGCAGATTTTTCTTTGGTTTCAATTTCACACTTGCACTCTTTCTCAAGTTCTTCATCCTCTCTCCATTTCCTTTTTGCACTTTAATATACTTTTTACTTACGCATTTAGCTTCCTTAAAAGGGTAGGTATGTGTTTAGGCTAGGGGCTAGGTAAATAATATAGGTAAGCAAGGAAAATCTAAGGGATAAATATAGGCTTCAAGTTGGCTACAAGGGATATACATTTTAATTAAGGGTGGCTAAGGCTTAATGAGGTTATAGCAAAGAATGCCTTAATCATTTCTTCATCAAGCATATGCTAGGATTTTGCCTTGATGGGTCCAAGAGACATGTTCTAAAGTTGCTGAAGCATTCTTAGGTTTGCTTGTATTTCAAAAAAATTTCTCCTAATCTCACAAGTTCAATGTGGCAGATTAATGGCTATGAAGGGGTTTAGCAAGTCTAGTTCCACTAAAGAGATTAGGTTTTTCACAGACAACATGTTAGAATCCCTTTTTGCCTATCCAGATACATTCATTCCTCTATCCCGTGGAGTCTAATTATTAGCTTACTAGAAATTGGTTATAGTTCTAAGTTTTACAATTCAAAGTTCAAAATTTTCAAAAATTTCAACATTTTTCTGGTTTTTGGAATTTTGATACACAAGAATATTATAATGAATTTAAATAATGTAATGATATGCATGTAATGATATGCACTGCACTTGTACCTCCACCCCCTCCCTCCCAAAAAAAAAAAAAAATAATAAAACTCAAACCTGACATTGTCCTCAATGTTAACATAATATGCAAAATTAGAAAAACATACAAATTATAAGAAAGCATATTATTTATTAAGTATTGAAAAGTTTGGACATAAAGCAAATAAAAGAGACCTATGATTGCAATCTAGACTAAGGTATTGAAGATTTTATAATAAAGAACCTATCCTATAGTCCTAGGTCTAAAAGGTCTCTGATGGTGATAATGGTGATGATGGTGATGTTGGTGATGCTGGATCCTCTTCATCTACCCTCTCCATTAGCATGTCCAACTTGTTGTGGGCTTCCTAGAGGTCAGCCCTCAATTGGTTGCATCCTGTTATTGATTATGGTCTCCATGCACGGTAGGTATACGAGTACTGGATCTGTGAGTGGTGGTGTGTATGGAGGCACTCGAGCGGGGGACTCTAGAAATATGGGCTCTTGAGTTTTTTCTTGTGGCTGTGAAGTCTCGCCAGGTCCTTCTTGTGCTTCGTCTCTAAGAGGGATGGCATTCCCTTTGGCATCCAAAGCAGTAGTGTGTGTTGCCCACCTTCTTACATATCCCCACAGATATGCAGATGGTTTGATCTATTCTGATGTTTCAAAGGATAACGCACCGTGATGTCCTAGAACGAATCCGGCGGAGCACGATGGTTGCGACAAGGCCACCAAGCACGATTTGCCTAGTAGGCTGATGACAGAGGCGGTAGAGGTGGTTCCACAAAAAGAAACCAGTGTTGCAATGTTGCCGGGTGACCATACACCACAAAAAGAATAGCTCATTTACGTTTACCACTCCAAAGCTGTCACCATGGCCCATGATGATGTGGGCTGCGAACCGATGCATGTAGCGCAGATCGACTTATGATGCCCATAGATTTAGACTTGCCGGAGTTATATGGCTCGTTGTTCGGGCAATGGAACTCCAAAAGTTGATGTTATTATTGTTAGTAGTATGCCCTAGAGCATATCATTTAGTATGTATCTTGTATATATTTTATTAATAAAAGGCATTTCCACTTTTTCGCTTACATAATATATTTATGTGTAATAGAAAAGGTCCATTGATATTTTGTTAGAAATATTATTCTTAAGTTGTTAAGAATATGAGTGACAATATTTCTAGCACAAAGTATCATAAATAGGTTCACAATCAAGGATACTTCATAATAAGGACATGACATATCCAGAACGTTTGTATTCATGTTTGTTCCCAAGTTATTTATATGAGATATAAATAAGATGGAATGGTGAGTCTCATGCCATATAACAAACATGATAGGCACTTATACATGATAAGTAGGTCAACTAGTGACACTTATGACAAGCACATGGAGTTTACTCTTGTCAATGTTTTGTCATAAATCATATCTGCATATAATCTTTAGACTCGAGATAGCACAGCTTATCTTATTTATAGGTAGTTTGAGTTTGATATCGCTTTCATACTTGTACCGTATGGGTATATGGGCATCCGTTGGCTACTACTAGTTATATATGGAGGTAGGTGTTGATCAAGATGGAATATGTTCCTCTAAGTAAATAGAGATAAAATCCTATGTTCATTTAATTGTTCTTGATGTTTCAAGTTCCTGCCAGACAGATAGATTTATTCGTAAAAGAGTTTCGATGAGAAAATCTTTTAATCAAGAACTGGAATTAAAAGAGAACATAATATTCATAGCAAATGGAGTTTGACATAAACCATGACTCCAGCTTGAGTTGGGATTTTGTAACAGAGAGATTCTAGTGCATGGTAACATATGATTATAGGTTCATTTAAGGTAAACCTTATTACTAATTGGGTGGCTATGGCATGCTATGCTAGGTGTTAACCATGGTCTATGAGGTTCATAAAATGATTTAGAGAAATCATTTATGGTAAGAAAGAGTTCTGATGATATTAAGAGTTAATATCATTTCTCATTGCCAATTAGTGATGAGCCTAGTAAGTCACACACATACACAAGTTATCACCTAATTAAATATGATTTAATTAATTAATTAAAGAGTTTAATTGATTAATTAAATAGGTTTGGTTTGCAATTAGATTGCAAAGTCCCTAGCATGACTTGAAACCAAATCTAGATTTATCGATGTATAATATAAGTTGAATTTATATTTAAAGTGATTAAATATGAATTTAATTAATGAGAAATTAATTAATAGAGATTAATTAATTAATTTATATTTGATATAAATTTATTAGAAGAAGAAAATAATTATTTTGGGTTGAGAACTCAAAATTAAGACACAGGGCATTTTGATCATTTTGCAAGCAGGACACATGGCACCATGAGATGGTGACACATGGGATTACACATAAGCTGTTAAATGTTTTTTTAATCATGTGAGATGATTAAAATCAAGATTAAATATAGGTTTGACACTTGGCACAATTTGATTGGGTCACTTAAACCTAGAGCTAATCAAAGGGTGACATGTGGCAAGGGTTTAATGTGTTAACCTAGCTATTTAAGTGTGGTTATGAAAAGAAAAATAACCAGCAGCCTCTCCTCTCATTTGTCACGCCACTTTGAGCCTCTCCAGCTATTCTTCTTCATCTCTCATTAATTCAAAGAGATTAGCCATCAATCTCTTGAATTAAGAACACTAGAAATTGTTTCTAGTGTCCTGCTTACATCTCTAATCTTCTTAAAAGGCGTAACTTGAATTTCTAATTAATAGAAAAGGCTTTAGAAGCTGTTCAAGGGCTGCCATAGGTGTTCTTGGTGTGGACAAGCTAGAGGGACAACATTTGGTGTCCTCAAGACGATCTCAAAGGCGCAGACACGCCGCAAAGACATCAAGAGGTTAGTGTAATCGTTCTTGATTTAATCTAGGGTTCTAAAATTAACTGATTAATTTTAAAATCTTAAATGTCAAATACAGATTCAAAAACATATTAAAAGAGTTTTAATATGTTGTTTATCATTGAAATCAAATAGATAAAAATAAATCTTGCATGATGCATGTGACCCTAGGTGAAAATTTTTGAATTCAATGGTATAAACTTGTGTTTTTCACGCTCGCTCCTTCAATTATAAAGCATATTGTTCTTAGGGATTTCTTGGTGGCCGACATTGTCAAAGCTGAAGATGGCATTGAACTCATCTATGTTCATTACTCACCAACACCTGTGAGGTGAAATTCAATTCGCCTGTTTTCCTTGTAGGTAGGCCATAAGATGGCCTTAAAATTGCCCAAAACTCCAATGTGGTGTCCCGGTATGCTGAATCGGAGTTGGGCGAACCTTGTCCACCCGATGCTATCGAGTAGCCCGTTGATCTCATTCTCGCAGCCCGATTTGTTTCCATTAGCACAAAATCCATGTATTTTGTGGAGCTTATTTTCCGGTGTGAAACCAGTGCACATTGCCTTATGGGCATCATCACGTAATCCTCAAGGAATGGAAATTTTTGGTTGGGGAATGGCTTATGGTTAGTGTTATGTGGAGGATGGGCTGGTTGAGAGGGTTGAGGAGAGGCTACCCTTGTTCTTGGGCATTGGGCTGCCACCGAGGGGAGAAGGTGAGGATTCCCTTCGTGCCTTGACGAAGAGGCCATTCTTCATGTAGATCTCTTTGCATGGGCCATTGATGAGTTTTTGGGAAGGAGAAGAGTAGGGTTTGGTGAAGGGATATGAGATTTGAGGGGTTTTTATAGGCTAGGAGGGGTGGAGATGAAAGGTTTTGCCTTTATAAATGGTTTTAATGCGAGGGATGTATTTAAAAAGCTGTTAGGACTCTTCGTTTCGCATGTTTCACGCCCCAAGAGTCTCGTATGCGACATGATACACGGGTCGTGCATCACTACACGTGTCTCGACATGTAGGGCCGTGTACATTTCTACCAAAATTTCAAATTCTATCATAGTACACGGCCCGTGTAAATGAAGCTCTGGGACCCGTGTAACTTACTGCCTCTCGAATTGCTTTGCTGGACATGTTACACGGTCCATGTCAAGTACAAAGAGGACTCGTGTAACTTTCTGTCTTTAAGCTATTCTGCTAGCAACATTACACGGTCCGTGTAAATTGGGCTATGGACCCTTGTAACTTTCTGTCTCCCTCAGAGCTAAAATTGTAAGAAATTTACGGACTTCCAAAAAGTTACGTGAAAGGCAGGAAACTAGTACACTAATTCGTGTACTTTCTAATTTTCTAATTTTTTCCCAAATGAAAATTTTTGTTATCACAATACATGAAATGAATGCAAAGATTAGCAAATAGAGCTACTTCCCCAGTTTTGTTCAATTTTCTCTTTTGTGATTCTAAGTTGGTGATTCCTATCCTCTTTTGTTCTTTATGCGCATTTTTTTCTTTTTCCGTAAGGTCCTACAAAATGAAATACTAATGAGTATGAAGGAAAATCAATATGAAAAAGGAAAAGAAGAAAATTCAGAAAAATTTTGGGTTGCCTCTCAAAAGTGCTTGTTTATAGTCTTTAATGGACTTTTCTTGTTTATGGTCTTAGTAGGATGGTCGAGGGTGTAATTGACTCCCATTTCTATGGGTTCTCCTAAAAGTAAGGCTTTAGCCTCGCCCATTGACCTTAAATGCTCCGAGGTTTCGCCCACACTTCTACCGCTCCATGTGGAAAGACTTGAGTGACCTTAAAAGGCCAAGACCATCTTGATTTCAGCTTTCCTGGAAAGAGTTTCAATCTAGAGTTGAATAATAGGACAAGATCTCCTTCTTTTATTTCTTTCCTTACTATGCGCTTGTCATGCCATCTTTTGGTTTTATCCTTGAAGATTTTGGCATTTTCAGATGCATCCTTGGATTTCTTCCAACTCATTTAGTTGTAGGAGCCTTTTTCACCAAAGAGCCTTGAGGTCAAAGTTTAGGATCCGAATTGCCTAGTAAGCTTTATGCTTAAGTTCGACAGAGATGGCATATTTTCCATAAACCACTGAAGGGTGTTGTGCCAATTGGGGTTTTATATGCAGGTGATATGCCCACAAAGGCATCATCTAACTTCATGCACTATTCCTTCCGGATCTGCTTACGCTTTCTCTAAAATCGTCGCTTCCCTATTTGAGATTTCTACTTGGCCGCTAGTTTGAGAATGATAAGGTGTGGTGTCACACCCTACCCCTCAGTAAGATGTAACATGATCCCATAGTACATCTAATGAATTACCGTATTTCGCCTACTTGTAAGCCATTAAATATACTATAAGGGATTTTAAAATAATTTTCTTACTTTTTGAAAGTGGTGAGCTTTTATAGCAGGTATTAAAAACATTTACTTAAAGTTTAAAGACTAGTTAAAATTTTTATACATTTTTATTTTTACGCAAATTTTGGAAAATTTTTGGCAGAGTGCCATCTATATTTGAGAAAAACATTTCTTGAAAACCTATGACAAAACACTTCCAATAATTTATTTCATCAAAATCAACTACAACCACAACACAAATCAACATCATTTCACAAAACTCCATAATTCAAAACAATTCTCAATTCAATTGTCTTTAGAAATAATATTAAATAACTTCATTCATATTCCTCTAAAGAAAAAATTAATTTACATTCATTACAAAACTCAAAAATAAGTTTGAACATTACAATAATTTGCACTCCCATTACACACCCAAAATAACATTTCAAAAGTTTTATACATCCGCCAAATAATTTATACACATATATTTACATGCATAATCAAAATCTAATATACAAGGGTATAACTAAATACCCGCATAAAAACCTCGTGTAGTCCCAAAGAATCACACTTCACTCGTGCCCTTTTCCTTGTTTCGATTTAGACAAAGAAAGAAAGCTATCGCTGAATATAAAATACTCAGTACAATAAAATATAAAATTCATAATATAAAAAATTTATTATTAATTCATAGTTCAAATATTTCACATTCACATTTATCACAAATCACAATTTCAATATTTCACAATTTTCAAAGCTTAATATAACACAAATTTGATCAAACAATTTAATTAACAAGGTTGTCAATCAATAACACAACTTAGACCATGAAAAAATTTCAACATATCGTGTACATCACGATAAGACATACTCACCCCACTAATCAAATCAATGAGGGAGATGGCTAGCTAGCTAATGAGTACTCATTCAAACTCACTCTCGATCGGCAAGCCAGAGGGAGGAATATAGTCATGTTCACCCCATAAATGGAGGGGGAACATAGCGATATTGCCATGCTAAGTGTGAATAAAAAACAATTTAAATCAAGTTATTCAAACATTTCACGCAAAGCACAAATCAATTTTCAATTCAAATTTCCATTCATAAAATGGCAACACAGCATTTCTCGAAACCCATAATTAGTATAACTAATTCACAATGCATAGCTAAATAAGTTTTCACTTAGAAAATGATAAATTAAAGTTTATTGTGCACAAACACAATTTAAAACTATAATGTGCAATTGTAATTTAGGTAGCAATCAAACAAATCTCATTTCAAATCTCCATTTCTAAAATAGGCAATAAACTTTTCTCCAAATAAATTTCTAGTAAAAGCAGTGAATATAAAAAGTATTGTGCATGCACTTTTGTCGACTCAATTTACTCAAACTTTCATTCCTCCTTCCAAGATCCCTTTCCAACTGAAACACATAAATTTAAAGTGCTTCAGTATCCATTTCTAATACTTAAATTCCAACAATTTCTTTACAAACTTATCCTTCCTATTATGGTTTATAAATTTCGGATCTTTCATATTTTTGTGTTTGGTGGCACTATTCATATCAAAACATTGACTTTTCTATACTTTATAGGTTTATTAGTTCTAATTGTACCCATATACCACATTTTGGGTGTCAATTTTGTTGGCATTGATTGCCAATTCAATTTCTAAGTCTCCTAAGAGAAATTAAAATTTTTTAGTTTTGGTCCCCTATATTCTACTGTTCCATTGGTCTGGTTACTATGGGAATTTGGCTAAGTGTCCTTCATTAAAGTTGTTCCTTATTGTCTTAGCTTTAATTCCCTTTTTGAATCACTCCATTTGAAGTTTTGTAGCCCAAGTTGTGGATATTTGAACATGGCTGGCCGTATTTGGTGTTACCCAAAATTCTGGGCATTTTATGGATATTGGTGGTTTTTATACGCTGACTGCAGGTGACTTTTTGGATAGGTTATGGTCAAAATATGAGTTTGTTTTATTCATGGAAGTTGTAGGGCTATGTCTCAGCCTTCTATCAATATAAAATTAAGGTCATTTGGACCTTCATTTAAGTAACTACTGTTCATTTGGTCATTTTTGTACATGTCAATGTGCCCTAATCCGGATTTGGACTAATTGATCACTAAGTTATGGTCATTTTCTGGGCATGATTCCTAAATGAAAAATGGTCCATTTTGTGTCTAGCTTCATTTCCAATTATCCTAACACCAATTGGGTTGGTAATTTTTCAATTTTGGTCCCCGAAAGGGACCTAGGTCAAGCCTCGCATAATGACCCTAACCAATCCGAATTGAAACTTATTTCTAATAATTCATGCACACCACAAATGGTCACAATTAACCATTTCTAACTCAAATAAGCTCAACTGCATCAATTGACTAATTTTAACTTTTTCTCCAATTTTTCAAAATGCTCA